>NC_138732.1:35989936-36404936 GCF_965113295.1 Leuciscus leuciscus
TAATGTAATTTTTTTTACCCGTATGTACACAGTTCCTGGATCAATGACTACATTTGCTAAAATAACACACAATGGCAATCCGACTCATTATTTGATCAGACTGCCAAATGTCAAGACATTTTAACACATAACTGGACAAAAAAGAAAATTTCTAAATTAACTTGTCACATTCCATTAGGTCATGTGACATGTTTATCACTGTAAGTACATTAGGCGGCATACACTGAAAGTATCCCGCATACACAGCCTTGTTCTTTAAAGAAGTGGTTTGGCTTCGGTCAGTGACACTCTCTCACACTGCTGCCACCTGCTCAGATTCACAGATGTGACAGTGATGCTCACCTCAGGGGTCAGGGATCAGCCCACAGTCAGTCTGTTCAGTGCGTGACAGAGCTCAACATCACCTGTGTTCACAGCGCAGGTGGACAGCACTGACTCCCCGGAACCAGAGAGAGCACAATGAAAACTTTTGCTTGTTTGAAGGTGAATGGTGCAATGTCTGCACCAAACTAATTTCCAAACACGAACTTTTCTGTGGACTTTGTGAGTTTGCCGTTTGTCCATGCTCAATGCCACAGTGCTGCAGTGTCTTTGGTGCTTTTCAGAGAATTGCTGAGGTGTTTGATCCTCTTTTGTGTCACTGGGCCCTATTTTAAAGATCTAAGCGCATGGTCTAAAGCGCACAGCGCAAGTGCACTTAGGGCGCCCGAATCCACTTTTGCTGGTTGAACGACGGGAAAAATGGTCAGCGCGCTCGGCTCATGGTCTAAAAGGGTTGTCCCTATTCTCTTAATGAGTAATGGGTGTGTTTTAGGCATCATGTGAAATAAACCAATCAGAGTCTCATCTCCCATTCCCTTTAAAAGCCAGTTGAGCTCGCGCCATGGCGGATTCACTATTTACATGGAGGAATTTGCAAGCGGAAAAACTGAACGCTTCTCAAGAGAGGAAACAGATCTGCTCGTGCACGAGGTTAAAGCAGCAGACCATCTATGAGACAGGCGGATTCCACCATATTTTTATGTACATAATATTAATCTTTTACATTGTAATCCTTTTATTTTTAATATTTGGCTGATTGTGTGCTGCTGCATGCTCCATGTTTAGTTTTTTTTTTCTTTTATGTTGAATCATCTTAAATAAGCTTTTACTTCAGTCCAATTCTTAAAATAGTATTTTGATTATTCTGAGCACCAGATGATGTTCGTGATTCTTACATACTATTCAGATTAAAATGAATGTGTAAACTAAAAAAAACTAAAAAAAGCACTATACATAGCTCATGTTTAGATTGTATGCAAGGCTGACCCTGATCATCGAGGAAGAAGTTTTTTATTATGTATGAGAACCATCTGCAAATTCTTCAACAGTGAATTTGATGTTGCTCATCCTAGTAACTAAACACAATGATCCTCAGACACACTGGATATGATTACAGGAGCAAACTGGATAAGTATTCACCATTAAAACATTGTGGCTGGCCACAGCCTCATTCATTTGCATCTCCTACCATTTTCTGTCTCTTAAAAGCTGTAATTACAGGCAGAGGAAGCTCTTCACTGCCTGTGCTGTTAATGCTGTTGAAAGCCCTGGAGGGTTTTTAGACATTATTTGCATATAATCAGCATAGGCTATGTGAGAATAGTGGATCAGTGCAGTAAATAAAGCAGTATTATTCAGCAGGTAGCTAATGGCAGTGAGTTTACTCTGAATACGCTTGTCTTAGTAGTACTGCAACATGAAAACAATAGTTCTCTATTCAGTCAGCATTCGGGTAACTAAAAGACAAGCATTTCCACACTGTTGATCTAATGAAACTGTATGTTAAGTTTTATCATTTGAAGGATTCAGAGCATAAAACCTACAAAATAAATAGTTTTTGCATCCAGATCTATGCGTTTAAAGACCACATTAAAAAAGCATTTCATCCAGAAAATAGGTTGTGTCTTTATACCCGCGTTTGGTGCGGGATTGTGCGCTACATCTTACTCAATTATCGTGAGAGCACTAAATCAAAGATCAATGCCAGCACAACACAGAAGTGGACGTGGGTGGAAGCGTTCGCTCTATCAGTGGGCAGACGCGCGGAAACCGGAGGAGTAGAAAGAGGAGGTCAGCGTAATGAAACAGTGCCAAACGTCTTTTTGTGGGAAATAGGTCATTGCTCTTTAGGTGTCTGAACATGATTAGAATGTGTAAGGTTTAAGGCCATTATTATTTTTATTTATTTTTTACTTAAAGGTTGTTACACCACTTGACATGTACATTCAAATGTTTATTTAAAATGTATAAATGCAGATAAATTAATGTTGTGAAAAAAAAAAAAAATGTTTACATGTTTTTTATTTTTTATTTTTTACATATACCAAATTCCATTTGAAAGTGATGTACAGTGTTTGTCTGATGACAGTGTTGGCAGGCGTCTCGCAGACAGATGAACAAGATGCTGTGGGCATGTTTACTTTCACCCAGTGAAAGTTCCTTTTCTATGTGGGTGAGAATATGAATAAATGTCTGTGAGAGTTTCTTACTTTGACCTTTAGTTGCTTTTAAAGGATCTTGGTCTGATTTGACTGCAGCAATGCATTAGTTCTTTCAAATGGACCTTTTCATTCATTTGCTGCATTTCTCTGTTATACATGGGTTTGTTTATCCAGGTCATTGTAGGATCTGCTCTTGAATCTCCTAGCATGAGTGAAGAAACAATTTTTTTTTTTTTTTTTTTTTTATCATGCAGGAACAGATTTTATCTATTTAATGCTGATTAATTTCTTGTGGTTTTCTTTTTCATTTTTGGCAGGCATGCGTCTCATCTTGGACTGCAAGGCTTTTTTCGGCTACAGCGGTGATTCTAAGCCCATCATCTACTGGATGAAGGGGGATAAGTTTGTAGAGGAGTTGGAAGGACACATAAGAGAGAGTGAAGTCAGGTACTGTTTTGTGGGCTTATTACCTGTTCCTACTTGAATTAAGAACAATAAACTATAAATAGCTAAAGCATGCATGATTTCCCAGATCTGAAACTGAAGAGCAGACTAGGATTATATAACAGAACACTAACAACCTCCAGGAAAACAGGTGTGACGGCATCCATGATGATTACTGAGAGCACAGAGACCTCTAGTGGACAAGGGTGCAAAAAGATGTACTCTGGATATAATAAAAGATGTACTCTGGATAGAATAAAAGATGTACTCTGGATAGAATAAAAGATGTACTCTGGATAGAATAGAATAGATTTTTGTTGCTGCATGACAAAAAACCCCAACACAAGCTATATATACTCATTGGGAGGGTAGGGATTCACCCAAGAGAACAGTAATCGGAGAACATAACACAATTTTGCAATCTGCTTTTCTGGCCAAGTATGCCTGAAGATATAAGAAAATATATTGTCACATTTTTCAATATATAAAAAGTGTCAATTCCTTATGTATTACTCAACATATTGTAATATATTAACAATATATTATTCTTTATCATTTCAAAATTCATTAAATCATTTAATATATTGATTGTTCAAATATAAGTAAACATATTTTCTTTGCATAAGAATACCATGCTTTGTCCAAAACCACAGACTGTTCAAGTGCATCATCAGTGATCAAACTGTGTCAGTTGAACCCTCGCCACCAAACTTCACATTGTAAGTTTTTGTAAGTTTTGTAATGGACTGGGCATCCTTCCAGTGGATTTCCCCTGATGTATGTAGGATGTACAGGGATCACACTGAGGGACGAGCTGTTCTACTGATCAATGTGGTTTTTCCCTTGTTATGGTGTCGGAGCTGCCATAGCACTCGATGAGGGATGATGTTCACTCCACAACCATCAAGAAGTTTCTGTCTGACTCTGAATTTCCATAGTTGTCAGAGGAAGTAAAGTCTTTGCTATGACTTTCTGATAAGTTGAGTTGATTTATGTTGTCATTTTATATTATTGCTAATATATGCAAGTGATTGCCAGTTACCCATTGATAGCATTAGGGTGTTTAGTGTTTTGCAAGTGTCTGAAATCTACAATTATTTCAATAGTTTATGATGTGTTCAGATCATGAAGTGCGACCGCAGCATTAAACTCTGAAGACATGCAGATCTCCAGGAGTCTCTGATGTTTACTCAAACTCACATTTTCTTCAGCTGAACATGGACACACACACACACACACACACACACACACACACACACACACACACACACACACACACACACACACACACACACACACACACACACACACACACTTTCGGGCTCTGTCTCGCGCTCTCACTCTGCCCAAGTAAATCTCATGCCAAATTGGCAACCCTACTTTTGATATGAAACAAAGTCTCAGCTTTCAAACTTTGTAAGTTTTAATACAAAATTCAAACAATATTGTTTTGGCACACTAAATGTGGAATAACAGATTATAAAAAACATTCAAATCTATTTAAAGTAAATGCTGTTTTTTTCCCCTTTTTTTCTATTCAACATAGAAAACAGTTTATTTCAATTTTTTATTGTTATAGTATTTCACTATATTACTGTTTTTCTTTACAGTATTTTTAATCAAGTAAATGCAGCCTTGGTGAGCAGAAGAGACTTTCAAAAACATAAAAAAAAACATAAACATTTAATAGATTTTATGTATACTGTATATAAAACAATCAGAGTTTATGTTATGCCCCCATTCAGTAATTGTGTTTCACCCACATTGAGGGGACCAAATGTCCACAGAAGGATAGTACAACCTAGTGTAAAATATTTGCTATAGGATTAAAGGGACAGTTCAGTCAATCACAATGTGTCCATTTCTGAATGATCATTCAAAACCAGGAATAATGGAAGAACATCTGTTATAATATGCAACCTTGTTTCAGTGATCTGCATAATTCCTTTGAGGGCTTCATCAGTTTGAGCCATTATCAGCTGTTATCTGTTGATCTTTGATGTCTGTTTGATCTTTATGAAGTACTCTCTCATTTCAGGTAACTAATGCTCCTCAATTACAGAAAGAGATGCTGGAGCCTTATTAATAGTGGAGCTTTCTTCATGTTTCACAAATGAAGAATAAAGAATTCTCATCCGGAAAACAACCAGGTCTCGAGGCTGCATAATGTCACATCTGACAAAGAGCTTTGGAGAATCATTTATTAGATACTTGAACTTATTTTATCTTTAGTAAGCCTAAGGTTTGAAATGATGGCATTTAAAAGATGGAATGGATACCGTATCAGTAGTTTCCTTTAAGTATAAAGTACAATATCAGTATATAAATTATTATAAAATGTCAGTATATCTGTGGCTGAGTTTTTTTCTTTGTTTGGTTTGTTTGACATCTGTCATTTGTATCAACATAAAGCATGGTGGAAATGTTGCAAAAGGATTAATGAATGCTTTGCCTCTTTTCATTTCTAATTATTTCTATAACTTTGAAAGCGATAGTTCACCACAAATCTGTTCCAAAATCTGCATTTCTTTCTTTCCTGGAACAGAAAAGCTATTTTGAAAAACGAAAGTCACTGGGGTCCCAATGTTGTTTTGTCTAAGTTTGACTTCCACGCATGTTCAGATAAGAGAGAATCCAAATATGAGAGCGAGATCTAAAGAAAGCAGTTCATCTTAGAGAACCTTCAAATATTGTGAGGCAGTGTGTCTTAAGAAATGAAAGTCTGAACATATTGAGACTGAAATATGAAACTGATCAACAGATGAAGTTTTCCTATACGGGGAAATACTGTTTGTTCAGGATATTCATTAAAGCCATAATATTTCTCCTAATTGCATTCAGATAGTGTTTACACATTGTTAACACATATTCAATGAACATGAATTTACATTTGAGGTGATATATATGTATAAATAGCATGGAAGTGTGCTAAAGCATGTGTGTTTGTGCAGGGTGGTGCGAGAGTTTCTGGGGGAGAAGGAGGTGGAGCTGTCTCTGATCTTTGATGCTGTGGATGAGATGGACATGGGCAACTACACCTGTAATGTGGAGAACCATATTGGCCGTGGCAGTGGAAGTGCTATCCTGCAGAAGAAAGGTAAATCACTGGGAACAATCTCGTACGGCACATAGATGTTCTGCATGTTTTCAGCTCAGCTGTCGACACAGCAGTAGATCTCGGGCTATTCCACAAAGAAGGTTATGCGACTTACCTGGGTAAGTTTACTCTGAATAAACAGATAACCTCAACTTTCGGTTCCAAAACCTGAGGTAAATTTCAGGGGTATGTAAGTGGCCATAGCAAATTATTTTCTGAACACAACTTGCTCCGGAGCAGGTAGCAATGCTTGTTCACAGTAATAAAAAAACTGATTCAAAATTAAAAGATACGATTGAAGAAAAAATTATTGCCCAACTGTGGCGATATGCACTAAGAATGTAAATCATCATTTAACAAGTATGGCGTGCTTCTTCTTAGCATCCGTTTCCATGGTGACTCCTGGATTCGGCGTTCGGTTGAGATGTCTTTGTGTGTCACCGTTATCTCTGATCTTCATACTCCGGGTTGACTGAACTTACTCCAGAACATGGTTTTGAACCCGCTTACCTCGAGTAACATTGGGTTCAATCAACCGAGAGTTCAGGGTACATGCCTGTTTCTCAGTGTATTATCGTTTGCTATCTTCCCTCATCCTAAAAATATCAATTGTACCATTAATTGTACGTGCTCTCTGTGTAAGAGAATGGCTGTAGTCTAACTTTTTGACTAGATGTGACTGCTTTGCTTTTCCACACCAATAGCGGGCGCTGACATAAACTCCTCTTGTGCTGTGGGCTTGAAAGAAGGGTCTTATCATCCTTTTGTTTTAGTTTTTTTTCTGCAGTGCATTCCACGTATTGCTGCATGTTTTGGCTTATCAGTCACTCAGTCAGTCTAAAGTAATAAATCCCAGATACATATATAAAATCCATCCTTTAGGAATCTATGGATTTGGATTGAAAGGTGGAGAATCACTTTGTTCCCCTAAGAGCAGCTGCTATGAACTTGGCTACAAAAGACTGGTGATTTGGTGGTGGAAATCACATTTTGTTTGCATATAATGACCAATGATAAGTAGGGAAAGGATTTTTTAAAATGTATAGACATAAAGAAGATTGATTATATTGATTTTGCCCATTCTCTTGCTGCACATTACCGTGGACAGTGAAGACGTGATGAAAGTGTATTTCTGTTCTCATGTAGACATGTACAGGTTGGAGTTGGTTGGTGGTCTGGGCGCCATCATGCTGTTATTGGGGATCTTCACTGCCATCTATAAGTGCTATAATGTGGAGATCATGCTGTGCTACCGGCGACACTTCGGCAGCGATGAGGCAGATGATGGTACGTAATAATAGTAATAATAACATTACTCATAATAATAATAATAATAAAAAATTCTTCTGCATCGACTAATTGTCCTGAACACTTGGATCAGCTGAAATGGCTCTAAATAATGGCTCCTTCTTCCTACAAACATGCTTAAAAATACATCTAACAAACAGTTAGCTATACAATTTACTGGAAGTAAAAACAGACAAATTCTTCATGAAGAGCAGCTTACCCTTACTCACAGTAACTAAACCACAAAGTACTTGCATCACAACTAAAACAATTCAGTCATTTTACAGAATTAAATGCATCCAATGGCACAGTTACCAAACAGACAAACCAACAGGTCCAGGGCCACAGAAGGGCTTCTTGACCTGTACTGAAACATTCAGACAGTGCAGAGCATAGAGAGCATTTCTGTTCATGTTCTAACACCTCATCATTCATCGAACAGTGGGAGCAAATGAAGGAGCGATTCATGTATTGAAATGGAACCAGACATTGTACATGATTATGTGTTTGCTGATTATGATTGTGGGTAGGCCTACAGAATATGATGTTTAGTGTCCACATATTTTTGCACAGTTTATTGTAATATGGAAATGGGAATAAGAGCACAGGATAATAATATATGTATAAAACATGCCATCTTGCAGATTTAAAAAAATATATGTTTCATGTTTTTTTCTTTCTTTCTAACATTACTAAGGAAAATGAATTAACTAAATTAATATAATCATGTGACCCTGAAGGAGGCATAAACATATATTAGTCACTACAACATTGAAACGAGTGTTGTTCCTTTTCGAGCGAACTTGCGCTGCGTCGAGAATCGACACATTGGGGAACGCCTTCAGCGTGACGCGTCTGAAGTCTGTATAGAACTAGTCCAATCTTGATTGGTGTTGCGTCATGACGTCACTCATGACGTCGCATGTGACGGTGATGCAGAAGCTATAAAAGGACGCCGGAACATAACAGCGTCAGCTTCTGTTCTTCAGCAAGTATTCTCTGTGAAACTGTCTGTCTTATTTGGTGTTGTTTTGTCTATCCCCCACAACAAGCACATATATATATATATATATATATATATATATATCATGGCGACAGCTAAAGAAAGCAAACAATTCAGGCAGTGTGCGTCCCCTTGCCCACACTATCTAAGCAAGGGTGACACACACTCGCTGTGCGTTGTTTGTTTGAGAGCGGAGCATGCACGGGCAGCGCTCGAGGGCGCTGTCTGTGCCAATTGTGATCAAATGCCCCTGAGAACGCTCCTGCCTGAGCCTGTTCGATGAAACAGGCCAGGCACGCGCTCCCCGTGCATTCATGGGGATCGCAGACGGAGCTGGTTGAGGATGTTGAGACGGCTTCGGCCCTTTCTCAGCATTCAGACGCCAGTTCCATCGGTCCCGCTCACGGATCGGAAGCCCGCTCTGTGGCTTCTTCCGCCCGTGAAACGGACCCGATTCTCAAACTATCTGGCTCTGAGGAGCTAGATGTTATGAGCATCGAGGCAGGAGAATGTGAGGATTCGCCACCCCATTCTCCTGCCTTTGAGGAGCTGCTGGAGGTTGTGACCAGAGCGGTCAGTAAATTAAATATCGAATGGCCATCGGAGAAGCAAGAAGCGACTAAGAAAAGTAAACTGGATGAGCGCTTCCTGCAATCGCGGTCACAACCTTCACGCCGTAGTCTTCCATTTTTCACAGATCTCCACACTGAGGTGTCGAGATCGTGGGATAAGCCCTTCTCCTTACGTATATCGATCCCACTAGTACACAACTATTCATCTATTGTGGGCGCGAAGGAGAAGGGCTACAGGATGATGCCGCGGGTCGAAGATACTTTTGCATCACATCTCTCGCCCGATGCTGCATCATCCCTGAGGGCTCCGGTGCTTCCCTCCAAGCCCTGCCGTACAACATCTGCCTTGGTTGGGAAAGCTTATATGGCGGCAGGTCGGGCTGGTGCATGCCTGCACACAATGGGGCTACTGCAGGCATACCAGGCCGACCTCCTCAAAGAGGTGGACGACAGCGGGTAGGTCGCCCTCGACGACATTAAGGAAATGCGTTGAGCGGTTGACTTGTCTCTCCGGGCCACCAAGGAGACGGCCCGCGCCATTGGCCACTCCATGGCAGCTTTGGTGGCTACGGAGAGACATCTGTGGCTGAATCTGTCGGGCATCGGGGACAGGGACAGGGCCTTCCTCCTCGATGCCCCGATTTCGCCTTCTGGCCTCTTCGGCGACGCCGTCAATAACGTTGTCGAGAGGTTTCAGGAGGCGAAACGACAGTCAGCCGCTTTCAAACAGCTCATCCCCCGCCGTCGTTCCAGGTCTCGTGGATCTGCTGCCAGGGGGCAGTCCCACGAGGCTGCCGCCAGCTCCTCACACCTGCAGCTGCAGAGGGAGAGTGTTGCTTCTGGCTCAAGGCCTTTTGCGGGGGAGCACGGGAAGCAACACTCTCCCTCTGCAGCTGCAGGTGTGAGGAGCTGGCGGCAGCCTCGTGGGACTCTCAGCCGAAGTCTTCCAAGCCGAAAGCAGAAGCAACACTCTCAGCCGAAGTCTTCCAAGCCGAAAGCAGATCTGAGGACTGTTATTCAGGCTAGGAAGGCTTCGGCTAAGAGGCCCTGACGCAATGCTCAGGCCTCTGAGGGTGGGCCCCCCCGCGATCGAGCAACAACATCTCGCTCCTTCGTGGAGCCCTCAGGAAATCGATGTTTGCCTCCCGCCACTAAATGCGCTTCGGGATGCATCCGTTTCCAGCGAACAAAAATTGCAGTGTCCGCTCGAAAATATTGCGGCCCTGTCGATTTTGCTTCCTCTCACGAGGCTTGTAGAAAAACTATATCGGTTAGCTCCTGCCAGTCAACTGCTTCAGGTCACTGAAACTCAAATTATGACATCCGAGGCCAGTCCAGACAGACTGGGTCCCCCTTGTAGATTATTTAGACACCTGGAAGGGTCTTCAAAATATATCTCAGTGGGTCCTGCGCACAGTGGAAAAGGGGTACAGAATTCAGTTCGAGCATCGTTCACCAAGGTTCAACGGGGTCATACACACGCTTGTCAGCCCTGAGCAGGGTCAGGTCATGGAACAAGAAGTTCAGTCCCTCCTAGCAAAGGAAGCCATAGAGCAGGTTCCTCCTCAAGAGAGGGAAGCCGGGTTCTACAGCCGGTACTTCATAGTTCCCAAGAAGGATGGCGGGTTACGTCCTATTATAGATCTCAGGGTATTGAACTGAATCTCTGAGGAGATTCAGGTTTAAAATGCTAACCATACCGTTAATCGTGAGTCAGATCAGGTCCGAGGACTGGTTTGTCACGATAGATCTGAAAGACGCTTACTTCCATATATCCATCCTTCCCCAACACAGGAAGTTTCTAAGGTTCGCTTTTGGGGGAAAAGCATATCAATACAGAGTTCTTCCATTCGGCCTTGCACTGTCACCTCGCACCTTCACAAAATGCATGGATGCTGGTCTTGCTCCGTTGAGACTTCAAGGCATTCGCATCCTCAATTATATCGACGATTGGCTCATTCTAGCACAATCAGAGGAGATGGCGGTCCAACATCGAGATGTTGTTCTGCACCTTCTAAGGTGCTTGGGATTGAGACTCTGGGCCCTATTTTAACGATCTGAAATGCAAGTATCAAGCGCGAAACGCAAGTAACTTTGTGGGCGGGTCTTGGGCGCTGTTGCTATTATTCCGGCGGGATAAATGACTAAAATGGGTTGGTCTGAAGTAGCTTCATTATTCATAGGTGTGGTTTGGGCGTAACGTGAAATAAACCAATCAGAGCGTCATCTCACATTCCCTTTAAGAGCAGACGCGCTTATTCTAGAGCGGATTCCTATTATAACGGCGGATTTGCCAAACGCGCGCCAGCAGCGGTTCACAGCCGAGGAGATCTATCTATCTATCTATCTATCTATCTATCTATCTATCTATCTATCTATCTATCTATCTATCTATCTATCTATCTATCTATCTATCTATCTATCTATCTATCTATCTATCTATCTATCTATCGTAATAATGTATGATTTGCAAAAATGAAAACGGCTGCTTCTGTGTAGATGAGAGAATCAAAGTGTATGCGCGTTGTGCACACACTACATTGATTATGGCCAAGCATGCACCCTTAAAATAGCATATGAATAGCATGCGCAACGCGCCACTGACTTTAAACTAGATTTTTTCGGTTAGTGGCGGAATTGTTTTCTAAACGTGCAAAATAGCATGAGGGAACGTTTGCACCGGAACACGCCTCCTCTTTGCGCTGAACCGCCCCCGGGAGCGCAAGTGTATTTCTTAGTTAACCAACGTGCTTCTGTGGAGGGAAAAGTCCGCTGTGCGCGGGTACAAAATAGGAATGATACATGATACGCTGTACAAAGTCAATTGCGCTGGGTGAAAGATAGGGCCCTCAATGTCAAGAAGAGTTCACTAATTCCTCTACAGAGAACAATTTTTCTTGGAGTAGTATGGGACTCAGTCACGATGCGGGCACAACTGTCTCCTGCTTGTGTAAACACCATCTTGACTACAGTAACGAGTATCAAGCTAGGCCAGGCCATCACTGTCAAACATTTTCAAAGGGTTCTGGGTCTTCTAGCAGCAGCGTCCAACGTGATACCTTTTGGCCTGCTGTATATGAGGGCCCTGCAGTGGTGGCTCAGGACCACGCACAATCAAAGTAACACGCAGATGCCTTCGTTCTTTAATAATGTGGAAGAAACCATGGTTCCTGTCCCAAGGCCCTGTGTTAGGACCATCGTGTCAGATAATTTTTTTTACCACGGATGCATCCCTCACAGGCTGGGGTGCGGTCATGGAGGGCCGCTACACCAGGGGGCTGTGGAAGGACCACCATCTCTCTTGGCACATCAACTGTCTAGAGATGCTGGCTGTATTTCTGGCACTGACATTTCCTTCCAGACCTCAGAGGCCATCATGTTCTAGTTAGAACAGACAATATGTCGGTGGTCTCATACATAAATCGACGGGGGCCTGAGATCGCGCCCACTATGCAAACTGGCACATCAGGTACTTCTGTGGTCCCAGGGCAAACTTCTCTCAGTCAGAGCTATGTTTATCCCTAGGGACGAAAATGTGGGAGCAGACATCCTGTCGAGGCAGGGGCTGAGGCCCCGGGGAGTGTGCAAGATTGTTTCACACCAGGGCGTATATCTCTCAGTGTGGCGCAGTGGGCATTTCGTTCCCCAATGTGTCGATTCTCGACGCAGCGCGAGTTCCCTTGAAAGGGAACGTCTCGGGTTACGACTGTAACCCTTGTTCCCTGAGAAGGGAACGAGATGCTGCATCCCTCGGCCACACTTCTCGCGCTCCTGAGAACGACTTGCTTCGACCAATCAGAAGCTGACACTGTTATGTGCCGGCGTCCTTTTATAGCTTCCGCATCACCGTCACATGCAACGTCACGAGTGACGTCATGACGCAACACCAATCAAGATTGGACTAGTTCTATACGTTTAAATAAACAACCAGGTGCTGTCTAGTAATGCAAAATGCAATTCTTTAATCAAAACACATAAAAAAAAATTAAAATCAAAACTGATCTCACAGGAAAGCGTGATTTTTCATTTTTTTGCGATTCATTAAGCGTGAAGCTGCACCCCTAAACTTAACCCTTAGTGGAGTGGGAGCAGGTCATACAAATGAGACCGTACCAGTTTGCCACCAATTTTCCAAAAATGTAAAATAGCAACAAATTTTCATGATAGTGTGTTTTACAAATCACCTGTGAAATATAATTTGCCAAATGTAAAGATTCTTTCATGCAAAAAGTGAAATGAATAAGCCTCATGTTGAAAGAAATGCAAATGTCTGGACAGTTGAGGGCGCAGCCCAAACCTTTCAGCTGTGCTGCCATTCTGGATCGCAGAAGATTAAGAACAGGAGAAGAAAGTTCAACACTCTTACTTCAGCAATAAAATTATTTTATTTGTTTATCCAACACGCATGTGATGTTTATCTAAAGTCCTTTTTGCTTTTTGGTGTGGTTGAATTGGATCATCGAAGTTCAGCAGCAAAAGCATTGGTTAATAAAGTCAGAGTAAAGGCATAAAGTTTATATTTATGGTTTTGTTCAGTTTGTCTAAAAGCAAATAAAACTCACCACAGAAAAAATAAACAAGTAATTTTTAGTATTTCTTTTTACTTTATATGAATGATTTTTCTCATATTTTAAGTATTTTAGATTTATATTAAATCAATTTAAAATAATACATTAAACAAGTAAAAAAAAAAAACGAATTAATTTGGCTTTAACAAATTAGAGTATTGTAGTAATTAGTATAAAATTTGTTGTTGTTTTTTTCAGTGTACAACTTATCTGTTCTTTCAGACAACAAGGAATATGATGCCTACCTCTCTTACACCAAAGTGGATTTGGAGTCAGTGGAGCGAGAGATGAGTGAGGAGGAGCTGTTTGCTCTGGAGATCTTACCCGACGTTCTGGAGAAACACTACGGATATAAACTCTTCATTCCACACCGGGACCTCATACCCAGCAGCAGTAAGAACAACACCCTGCCATTTCACATCCCTTTTCATTCATGAGTGCAAATTAGAATTTAATCAGGCGCATGACTGACACGGCCTTGCGCACGAGCCTGCTGGAGGCATACACACATTGTTACGGAAGTGTTTCTGCCTTGTAACTGCAGCTCTACATTCGTCATCTAATCAATTCTTGGGTACTGGAAAGATATGTGAGGGATAATGTCCCAAAATAAACACTGATAGGTGTCCTGTGGCCTGTACCACAAAGTGAGTTCAACAAACTCAGGGTTCCAGGATTGGTTTTGCTTTGACAAAACCGAATAAGTTCAACCCCTCATTGTAAACTTTGCCGACTCAAACTGGATCCTGAGTTTGTGATTAGTCCACATGCACAGAGATGTATGACATTTACAGAAAACAGAGAGCCATGTGAAACTAGGAGAGAGATTCACTTCCTGTGAGTGGTTTACTTCTGAGCTGATGATTAAGAGCTTGTTATTAACAATATGAAGAGTTGAAATGCATTTAACTCAGCAAGAAGAAACTGAAAAGCTTGAATATCATATTTTACACATGAAGCAGTTTCAAACATCATTAAATGATAGTCTGTGAGTCATTTCAGCCTTTGTTACCAAGTCAAAGGCCTCAAACTATTAAGTAAAAGGAAAAAAAAATGTGAATGCAACAATACTGACTGATTTACTCAAACCTATATGAACATAGTGACAGTAAAATATGTTTTTTCTGCACTTACTGTTCAATGGCCACACACAGATAACGCCAGTTCAAATATCTGAATGTCTCTGCATTCATGGCCGACGCTGTCATGAGCAGAACAAGCTCTCGCTTCTCTCCACAGCAGATTGTGACACTGCAGGTGTGACAGATGTTCCCCTCCACAGGGAGAATCAGGACGATGAGGAAAGAAACGGAAACACAGCAATGTAGCACACAGAGCTCATGTGCCTTCTACTGTTGAAGCACTGGCCAATAAGCCAAGCTCTTAAGGTTCAAAATCCAGTCATTCCGAAGTTCCAATCCGTGCAATCAGGAGTTTGCATGAGGGTAAAAAAAAAGAAAAAGATCCCCATGCAGATTTTGTTCATGTTGATGAATTCGTTGCACTGACCAATAGAAAAGTCATACATCATTACAAGATTCACAATTTTGTGCGCAAAATATGACTGAAATTCCGATAATGTAATGCACCTTTAGTAATGTATTCAATATATTCACTTAAATGGTTTCATATGAAAACTGCTAATTTCAAGTTTCATCGTAATAAAAAAAGTCATGTGTTATAAGTAAAATTTCACAGAGTATGTTCCTTGCCTGGTAAAATATGTGTTTTTTTATTTTTTTATTTTTTTATTGATTTTACCCCAGCATTTTTCTCCATGATGGTGGTACACATGGATGTTTTTTTTTATTTTTTTTTTATAAGCAGTGAAGCTATTTTCTTTCTAATCTACTTAATAAGGTTTTCTTAAGGCTTTTTCTCTGATATTTGGACAGTTGTATCACGTAACATTTTTCGATTTTTATGATTTTATGAAAAATAGCTCAAAACATTTGAATATAGTAGTTCAGAACATGCTCATCACAGATTATGTGATTTCAAATCATTGTTTGAATTATTAGTGTTTTTTAAATAAATTAATTAATAGATTAAATCATTTTCAATTTTTGTGGAAGAAATACATAAGTCTTGTGGGTTGTTACCCTGGCGGTGCTGCATGGTAGTTAAAGGTATAGCGGAGGATGTTTTACTTCCTGGTGGGTAGTCTAAACTATTGGTCCTCCTAATTGTCAATCATTCTGGTGAATCAATCAAACTTTTCAAAAAGTGTTATCTAAAATTTGGAAAGATCCTCCGCTATACCTTTAAGGTGCTCATTCTGATTGTAATACGGTCGTTGAGATGTGTGTGTGTGAGAGAGAGAAAGATATAGTTGCTGAGGTGTTCTGACGGATTGCTAGGGCATTTCTATGAGTTTGCTACGCTGTTATGATTGATCGTCTGCAGTTGCTAGAGTGTTCTGGGTGATTGCTGGGCCATTTCTCTGAAGTACGGTGTTCTAGCACATTGCTCCCAGCTGCTCAAATGTTCTGGATGGTTGCTAGTGTAGGTGGTTTCTCACCGCCCACCATAGGCGCCGATCCTGTGGGTGTTCGGGGGCTCTAGCACCCACGGAAAAACACAAGATATTCTCCATTCATTTTATCCAATCAAAAACTATTGAGATTCGGGAATGTGTGTTTTAGAGACCAGCTGCAGGGTAAGACATGTCAAGTCACATTTATTTATATAGTGCTTTTTTACAATCCAGATTGCTTCAAAGCAGCTTTTCAGAGATAACAGGAAAATAATGCAACAAAGTTTATTTCCAGAAGAAAATAGCGTTACAGTCCAGCTTAAGTAAGTTCAGTGATGTTTAATTTTTGTTGTAAAAAAAGTAATTAATTTAATTAATTTATATATATATATATAGCCGCTCTGGAGAAAGCCGTTATGTCATCGTCCAGCTCAGTTCAGTTCTCATATAATGGTGTCAATGCAGGCAGATAAAATATTATTGTTGAATCACATAGAGCCTCTTTCACCTAGATATCATAATTTACTGTAGAGACTGTGTCTGTTCCCCGAATTAGGAAATACAAAAAAGGGTAAAAATTGTATTGATGTTCAACAAATAAAAAAACTGATATAATGCAAATGAGCAAATGATAAAGCTTGGGTTGCTGAATATTCGATTCCTTACTTCAAAAGCACTTATTGTCAATGATATGATTAGATTAGATTAGATTAGATTAGATTCAACTTTATTGTCATTACACAAGTACGGGTACAAGGCAACGAAATGCAGTTTAGGTCTAACCAGAAGTGCAATAGCAGCAAGTGCAGGATATACAGTGGTTCCATAAGTGCAGAACATGGATATGTACTGAATAAATATAGAGTTGAATACTATTATAAACAAAAATTTACAGATAGATTTGTCCTATGAATATAATATACAGATAACTATTACTGTGAACAGAATTTACAGCTAGATATGTACTGAATATAATATACAGATGGCTATTACTATAAACAGAATTTTTACAGATAGATATGTACTGAATATAATATACAGATGACTGTTACTATAAACAGAATTTTACAGATAGATATGTACTATGAATATATATACAGATGGCTGTTACTATAAACAGAATGTGAGCATAATATACAGATGGCTATTACTATAAACAGAATTTTACAAATAGATATATGTATAAGTTAGGCTAAAATGAGCAGTATAACAATGGATTTAAAGTAGTGCAAATAAAGTTTGGACAGAAGCTATCCGAGTGAAAGTGCAGTGGAAAGTAATTGCATATTACAGTTAAAGTACGGTATTGCAAATGTATATGTAAACAGTCGGTACTGTAAATAAACAGTCGGCAGTGCAAATTGAGCATATTCCAGTCAAGGTAGTAGTGCAAGATGCAGATGTAAACAGTTGTTACTATAATAACAGTCAGCAGTGCAAATGAACATTATAGTATTGCAAATAACAAAATGGAGGCAGGTGTGAGGAGGGAGAGGAGAGTCAATCAGTATATGAGGGGAGTGGGATCAATGAGGGTTAGAGTTTAATAAAGAGACAGCTCTGGGGAAAAAACTGTTCTTTAGTCTGCTGGTCCTGGTCCGGAGGCACCTGAAACGCCTGCCGGAGGGCAGGAGAGAAAACAGTCTGTGGGCTGGGTGAGAGGAGTCCTTAAGGATGCTGCGAGCTCGATGCAGACAGCGTTTCCTCTGGATGTGCTCGATGGCAGGTAGTGGAGTCCCAGTGATGCGCTGGGCGGTTTTCACCACCCGCTGCAGTGCCTTGCGCTCTGCAACAGAACAGCTCCCATACCACACTGTAGCACAGTTGGTCAGGATGCTTTCTATTGCACAGCGATAGAAGTTCACCAGGATAGTGGAGGAAAGCTGATTCTTCCTCAGTGTCCTCAGGAAGAAAAGGCGCTGGTGAGCCTTCTTGACCAGGCTGGAGGTGTTGGTTGTCCAGGTCATGTCCGCCGAGATGTGGGTCCCCAGGAACTTGAAACTGGAGACACGCTCAACAGCCATTCCATTGATGTGGATGGTGTCGTGTGTGCCTCTTGACACTTTCCTGAAGTCCACGATGAGCTCCTTCGTTTTGGTGGTGTTGAGGAGCTGGTTATTTTCAGTGCACCATGTGGCCAGGTGCTTGATCTCCTCCCTATAGGCAGTCTCATCGTTGTTGCTGATGAGACCAATCACCGTAGTGTCGTCCGCAAACTTGACGATGGAATTAGATCCGTACACAGGCTTGCAGTCGGAGGTGAAGAGGGAGTAGAGAAACGGGCTTAGCACACAGCCCTGTGGTACACCAGTGTTGAGTGTGATGGACGTGGAGCAGTTGGAGCCTGATCGAACATTCTGGGGTCTGTTGGTCAAAAAGTCCAAAATCCAGTTGCACATGGAGGTGTTGATGCCCAGGTCTCCAAGTTTGGCTATTAACTTAGTTGGGATGACAGTGTTGAATGCTGAGCTGAAGTCAACAAACAGCATGCGTGCATAAGTGTTCTTATTGTCCAGATGTGTGAGCACAGAGTGCAGTGCCATGGAAACTGCATCCTCTGTGCTCCTATTGCTACGGTAGGCAAACTGGTGTGAGTCCAATGTGGATGGAATTACAGACTATGATCTAGATGTGCTGTGTTTGACAGAAACCTGGCTAAAACCAAATGATTACATGACTTTAAATGAGTCCACCCCGCAAGATTACGGTTATAAACAAGCAAAGGGGGAGGTGTTGCTGTAATTTATATAGGCTATATTTTCAGAATTACTAAGAAATCTAGTTTCAAATATAATTATTTTGAAGTGTTGGTGCTTAATGTAACCATATATAGTGTAAATGATAAATCATCTTTGAGATTTGTGCTGGCTACTGTATACAGGCTACCAGGGCCCCATACAGACTTTATCAAAGAATTTGCTGATTTTCTATCAGAGTTAGTACTGGCTGCAGATAAAGTCCTAATTGTTGGTAATTTTAATATACATGTAGATAACGAAAAAGATGCACTGGGATTGGCATTTAAAGACATTCTTAACTCTATTGGAGTTAGACAACATGTGTCAGGACCTACTCATTGTCGTAATCATACTCTAGATCTAATATTATCACACGGAATCAATGCTGATGCCGTTGAAATTCTGCAGCAGAGCGATGACATCTCAGATCATTATCTAGTCTCGTGTAAACTTAATTTAGCCAAGGCTGCAAAGGAGACTCCGTGTTACAAATATGTTTGACCTATCACTTCTGCCACTAAAGATTGCTTTATTAATAATCTTCCTGATCAGTTTCATCCCACAGAATTAGTCAATTACAGGCTGATCTTGAATCTACCTTTTCTGTCAAAGATACTAGAAAAGGTGGTATCCTCACAACTATGTTCCTTTTTAGAAAGAAATTATATCTGCGAGGATTTTCAATCAGGATTTAGAAAGGGCTGCACAATTAATCGCAATTTACATGTAATCGCACTTAAATCGAGATGGCTTATCGCGATTTTAAAATCGCAAAGGCTGCGATTATTTTTTTTATGCGCAGCTTGTCATTGATGTACGGCTCTGTAAACGCTGCTCCATCTGAAAGCACTGTGAGTTTGAGTCACTTATAACGTGCATTTGTAAAAACAACACGCGTCAAACATCTTTCCAAAACATGAGAGGCATTTACGAACCTCTTGTCCAACAACAGACAACATTTAATAACATGCATTTACTCCAAACTCACTTCATAACGACAGTTGAGCATCCTTCTGTAAGATGATATGCCTTCTTACACAGAAGGCAGTCATGTATTTATAAATCATGTTTAATCAAAGCGTTTCAATCTTCTGTTTATTCAGCTACAGCGATAGGGATTTCCTGGAATGATGCACATTATTGTACTTCTGCGGCAGGGCATATTTATCGTGTTTGAATGAGAGCGCAATCTGGCTTTCAAATGGGGCAGTATTTACTACCAATCAGCTGCACTCCACTGACAAGATGGAGTGCATAAAATAATCGCAGCCTTTGCCAAATCACGTGTGGTTATATTGCGATTAATCGTGCAGCCCTAGGTTTAGACCGTACCATAGTACTATGACAGCTATCAATAGAGTCACAAATGATTTGCTCCTATCATCCGATCGTGGTTGTATCTCTCTATTAGTGTTACTCCATCTTAGTGCTGCATTTGACACTATCGACCACAACATTCTTTTAAATAGACTCAAAAATTATGTTGGCATTAGTGGAATTGCATTAGCATGGTTTAAATCATACTTATCTGACCGTTATCAGTTTGTAGCAGTAAATGAAGAGGTGTCTTATCAATCAAATGTTCAGTATGGCGTACCACAAGGCTCAGTACTAGGACCGTTGCTGTTCACTCTGTACATGCTACCCTTGGGGAGATATCATTAGGAAGCATGGCATTAGTTTTTACTGTTATGCTGATGATACTCAGCTCTATATTTCTTCACACCTTGACTAAACTTACCAATTCACGGAAAAAAAAATTAACGGAATGCATAGCTGATATAAAAAACTGGATGACTAGCAATTTCCTACTACTTAATTCTGAAAAAACTGAGATTCTGATTATTGGACAAAAAACGTCCTCACGTAATAACCTAGAATACTGTCTAACACTTGATGGCTGCACTGTAAAAAAAAATTACATCCCCAAGTCAAACATTTCTAGTGACTGATAACATCTACATTTTTCAATTAGTCTGACATATTATTTCTCATTGAGCCAATGTTAATAGACTATTGCAACAAGAATTGCACTTGGGCCAATTAAAAAATTTAGATGTGACCAGTCACTAGAAAATTTTGACTTGGAGAGGTTAGACATTTTTTACAGTGTGCTCTGTCAAGTCTTCGTCATCGGTTAGGAACCTGGGTGTGCGCTTTGATACCAATCTTTCATTTGAAAGTCACGTGTCTAGTATCTGTAAAACCACATTTTTTCATCTTAAAAATATATCTAAATGACGCCATATGCTCTCAATGAAAAATGCAGAACAATTAGTTCATGTGTTCAAGACATCAAGGCTAGATTATTGTAATGCTATTATGGGAGGTTGCACTTCACGCTTAATAAACAAACTACAGCTGGTCCAAAACGCAGCAGCTCGAGTTTTTTACCAGAACCAGGAAGTATTGACCATATTAGCCCGGTTCTGTCAACACTGCATTGGCTCCCTATAAACATGGACAGGCCTTAGGAGGATGATAGAGCAAGATAATTATAAGAAAGTCAGCCTTCAGTACCATATTTTCAAATGTATTGGTGTCGTGAAAATCAAGTTATGTGAGTCAGAGATTATCTCGATAGATGACAGTGAGACCACCCCCTTTACCAGGCAGTCAGTTTTTTTGCAGTCAAAAAAAAAGCATGTCTTAAACTGGACACTAATTTGCGCTGCTCTTGATAGATAATGTTGGTCATTATGGAAATAACTTAGCTGCGTCTGTGTTCATTAATTTGCACATCGTCAGTAGATCACGCACAGAACTTTTCTCTCCCATCTGCTCTTTTATGGGATTGTGCTCTCACGTTAATTTGCCCTGTTTAGTAAATCTGGTCTACGATTATGTTTTGCCTGTTTCTTTGTCCATCATACAGAAATTTACTTTCAGATCTTGTAGAACTTTTCTACGAAATTTGACTTTAGATTTCTTTTTGGTAATTGGAGGTATTCGAGGCAACATCACTCATGTCTATCACGTCCGTGGTACAAATGGAAATACACCCTAAATTTTGTTCTCATTGCAAGATCACGTCATTGCTTTGCAAGCTCTACAAGCAGATGATGCTTGTTGCTCTTTCTGAATCACCCAATTTATTTGAATCTCTTTTTGTTGGTGCATGACATCCATACTCATTTGTCTTCCTCTTTCTCCAGCATACATTGAGGATCTGGCCCGGAGCGTGGAGCAGAGCAGGCGTCTTATTATCATCTTGACCCCCGAGTTTGTGGCCCGACGTGGTTGGAGCATCTTCCAGTTCGAGCCACGGCTGCACAACATGCTTGTGACGGGCGAAATCAAGGTGATAATGATCGAATGCTCGGACCTGCGCAGCGTCATCAACTACCAGGAAGTAGAAGACCTCAAACACACCATCCGAGTGCTGACGCTCATTAAGTGGAACGGTCCCAAAAGCAACCAGCTGAAATCCAAGTTCTGGAAGCAGGTCCGGTACGAAATGCCAGCTAAGAAAAAAGAGACCGTGTCCCGCCGACAAGTCATAGACTCGGGCGAGCAAGGGCTCTTTGGCGACCTGCAGGCCGTATCTACAGTTGCCATGACCGGGACCTCGGCGTCGCTAGTGCCGGCTCATGTTGAAATACCAGACTATAATGAGCCTGGCCACCTGCAAATGCGCCATTTCTGCCGCAACTATGAATACGAGCTGCCCACCACTGCTATAGCCACGCTCAGCGGCCGTCACATGTACTGCAGTTTGCCCATGACGCTGCTGAACGGACGTCTCACACAAAATAACATTGAGAAAGCCAAGAAAGATATTCACTTGAACAGCCCATTCGTACAGCTGTCTGGACAAGAACTTTCCAGTGATATCTGGTAGAGCACCTCGCAGCAGTCATAGCCCCAAACATAGCTTTGTCTATATCATCTTTTCTTCCTTTTTATCTGCATGATTTCATCTAGTTGAGATTAGAGAAAAAAGTAAAAAAAAGTAAAAAAAGTAAAAGAAGCATAATGGTTTATCTCGCTTTCTTCCAACCTTTAGTGTTTTCATACTTTTCAGACAGATGAAGAGCTACTGAAATTGCTTTCCTACTTGAATCTTAAGGTTATTATACCATGTACAGTTATTCCATGAAACACTGCATCTGCATCTTCAAGTGAACCAACATTAAAGGTTTTATTTGACCTTATGACTTTGGTTGTTATAGCACAATAATGTAAAAACACATCATCTCTGAGCTTTAAAGAATATTATGTTCTATTTATGCAAATAAATACTATTCAAATCTAATAAGCACATTAAAATAGTTTGTAGCTAGTAGGGAGGGGAGGTATTTAAATATTTGATACAGCTAATCATTTGCCTTATTTCCTGATCGTTTGGTTTTCCTTCATCAGAGTTCTGTTTTGATTATGTTTTTCATACATTATAGGTAAATACATCTTTTTTTTATGGTTTATCTGGTACTATGGATTAAGCATTTCAGTGCTAACAGTTTTTATCATTATCATTTTATTGAATTTGTATGCAATTTTGCCCTCTTGCTCTAGTTTAAAGAAATTGAAGGTAACTAAAATCATTGATTTCATTTTGTATACTCACGACTAGTATGCCATTTTACTCTTCAGATACAGTGATATGTGGAAGAGCACAAATATCCCAGCTGTTATATACAAAATATTCACAAACCCAGCAGTTTGTTGGATTCACAGGTTTTTGGTTTTGAATTAGCACATAAATTAGGCTCTATTTGTAATATACCTTGCAAAAAAAGTATTGTTATCGAACCGACAAAATAAATAAATAAATGTATGTATGAGAAATTAAATCTGAGAGATGCCTTTTTAATTCCAGCACAAACCAGAATGTTTTTTTGTTTGTTTTTTACACTCATAAAGGTGACATAATGTTTAAAATGTGCATTTTTAATGAATAGTTATATATATATATATATATATATATATATATAATGTGCATTTTTAATGAATAGTTATAACTTTTGCCAGTTTTAAAGCAAAAGCAAGCTTGTATAGAGATCAAGCTTTGTTTTGTTTTAAGCAGAGGAAGGGGCAGCTTTTCACTTTTTACTCGTTTTCCGTGTTTCCTGTGTTTGTCCTGAGAAATCACAAGTCCTACTAAAGTAAAGGACTAGCATATGAATATTAATTAGATAATATTGACGTTTCTTTGTAAATTTCCGGAATATCTGGGAACATGAGCTTATTAATATTTAAGCGGCTAAGTTGGACTGTGATTTATTGGTTAATGCGACTGTTGTGAACGCCCACTTCCCAACATTAGCGAGTCAGTTCCAACTGCTGGCGACAGTTCCGTTATGTTATTAATATTCATGAGCTAAGCCTTCGCTATAGTAGTATTAAATACGCTGAAGATGGGCAGACATACTGTTCCTCAAACCATGATCAGTTAAGAAACTGTTATTGATAGACGAGCTCATAAAAATGGCGAGAGACTTCACTACAACAAGTCTGAGCAACATTGACCTGGCCTCGTTACGGGTAAGTACAGCACTACTGTATTTATTTTCTTATTTCAGCAGTTTTGCATCTTTTCAACAGCAGCGATTGGTCGAGGCTTGGCACAAAGTTTGTCTCGGCGCTTAACACTTTTAGTAGCGATAAGTTGTGTTAAGTTTACTGTAAATGCCATTTCAAGTTGAGAGTGGCCGTTAAGTTCAGTTGTCTTGGGGAAATATTCGTGTACTTTTCTTCACTTGTCATTGTCAGTCGTACATGATATGGGTTAAGTACATGTACATGATCGTACAATGAAATTGTGGTTA
Source organism: Leuciscus leuciscus (assembly GCF_965113295.1). NCBI lineage: Eukaryota > Metazoa > Chordata > Actinopteri > Cypriniformes > Leuciscidae > Leuciscus > Leuciscus leuciscus. The sequence continues at coordinate 36,014,373 of NC_138732.1, forward strand.
AGTAGAGTGAAAACATGGACCGTGTCTCAAATCAGGGCGAACTGCCAACTTAGATAACAGTGTGGACATCATAACTATTCAAATCGGGTAATCATTGTCTCAAACCTATTGACTCAGATCAGTCAATCCATGTTATTTTTCATTCCAGGATCCTGCAGGGATATTTGAGCTCATCGAGGTGGTCGGGAATGGGACGTATGGACAGGTTTACAAGGTTTGTGCTGGTGTCTCTTTTCATTGTTTTGATTGTTCTTTATTTTTGGAAGTTCAAACTCACATATTTTGATAGTTATCTGTAAGAGTGCAACATTGCAGTTGTTCTAGATCAGCTTTTTGTTCTTAAAGCTCTCTGAGCTCGAGCAGCACTAGTTACATAAATAGTTTGTGGGAAAGTTTTGCTAATGAAACCTACAAGTGTGGTTTTGGTCTTTGACACAGTCTCTGGGTGGAGCTCACTTCCTCATGAAGGGCACAACATGCTTCACATAAATATCACATCTTTAAAGAAGTGTGTTCTGAGCCCAAACATCCTGTGCAGCAGTGGGATGTGTGACACACACATGTGTGTTTGATTCAGCTCAGGGTGGATCTGTTTCAGTTGCACAAGTCACTTGACAGCATCTTGTGAAATAAAAGCTTGAGGGATGATTTCTTCTCTTCCTTCTGGCATTCTTCAATTTGTAGGGTGTTCCCTTTTGATGTGAAGTACACAGATTATTTAGGGCAGCCTTTTCTGTTTCAGGGTTTGATATTGTGATTGTGATACTGCATCATATTTTTAGTACCATATACCACACATCACTTTTTCCAAGTTGTTATGGTGTTCAATGATGGAGGTCTCTGAGATTAAACCCATCTAAAAAGTTATTTTTCAATCGTTTTGAATTATTGACACATAATTTTTTTTGTTAAAGGTTTTGGTCCTCTAGTGGTTAAACAACAAAACTGCATGCATTTTGCAGGAGAATATTGTTTTAATAGCACGGATGAGCCTTCACAATAGATAATGCTTTGAACTCTGTTAGAGAGCTACATATGGCAATTTGTCTGTTCAATAAAATACCTTATTCACCTGTTGAGTATTAAAAACACCATCTCCGTATTGCTTTTACAATAATTCAAATCCCTCAGTTCTCACCATCTCCGAAAAGCCAAGCCTATGTTGATCCTTGTGTTATTATGAGCTCTGCCGCTTTCTCTTTTGAGTCTTTCTCGGCTGATTCCCTGGAGGTTGGAGATTTAGCAGCTTCATGTCAACCTTTCTCGCTCATTGTGACAACTAACCTCTGCCACTCACACACCATACACGCGTCAAAGTAGACAGAGCAACTGCTCTCTATTTACAGATATGACGATACACGCACTGGCAAGTGACATATGTACGCAATTTCCCACGAAAACTATCCCGACAGGTCTAAAATAAACATTTATAACAGGCCTACCGTAATGAATCAGGGTAAGACAAAATCAAGTTTTTGGAAGAAGGATTAATGTTGTATTGACTATTATTTAATTATTGACAATTATTTAATAATTACATTTTGAATGAAAAAAAGTTAGACATATCATGCTTTTAAATCGTTCCTTTTTACATATAAATCATACATTTGTAGTCTATATAAAGCGGAACTGCAATGCTTGGGTCTGAATTCGTCATTATTATACTGTAGCTCCACAGGCCCCTTTTCTACCCCTTTTCTGATGTGTGTCTGAGAGCAACTCGTTTTGGTGCGTCTCTTTAAATACAATTGAGACACTTTATACCCCGCCCCCTCTCCAGGTTGTAGCGGTCACACTCGGTTCAACTCCACCCCGTTCGGCCATTTTTGTAGTTTGATAGCAGAGATACGATTATCTAGCGGCACAGAAACGTTTTATTCACACGTTATTAACAAAATGTCAACAACGGAAGACTTGTCCAGCCAGCCTTACATGTTCGAGCCAGAGTCGGAGCCGGAGCGAGATGAAAATGAAGACGACGAACCTGCAGAACAACGTCTTCATATGGATGTATCGCAATGGTGTGTTACTGTATTTACACATGAAACTTTGGTCTTCCGACCTTTTACCACCGTGTCGATTTATTTTGATTAATATGTGCGAGGGAAAGAGAGCAAGACAGCGTCTAGTTTGGAGACGGTGAAGTCTTGTTTACACTTTCGCCTGGCTCCGAAGAGAGAGAGAGAGAGAGCGCGCGCGACCGGGTCTCTCTCTCTGCTCATTCTTTCAGTTAAACATGCGCCCTGTCACAAGCACGGCAGTTCATCTACATTAGACGGTGTAATGAAGCGTGTGGGTTACTACATCCAACAACCGAACATTTTAACTTACCCTCTCGTAACTTCTGCATCCTTTAGCTTGGACTACAAAATTGCAGCGAGAAATAATAATGGCGGATTGTTCGAAGTGGTGGGCCGGAAGTCAATGTCCTTATTTGGCAGTTCCGCTGCAAATACTGTGACGTGATAGTTCAAAAAACGTCATAGAGAACTTTTCTGTACTTCTAAACACTCCAAATATACAACAAAATGCATTTAAGGGCTAAAAAAGTGGATTTAGCATGATATGTCCCCTTTAAATCATTTTCAACCTAGGAAAAGCATCCTAAATCTAGGAACCTGCTTTTGCGTCATAATATGTCATGATTTATTGCACAGCTCTCATGCCCATCATTTCCACAGCTAGCTCTGTGTTTAGAGCTTTCTTACACACACACTTGTTTCGTCATGTATTTCACTTATGAGGAACACAAATCCAATCACTTCTTCACTTCCTAGTGAAGGGTGTGCTTTCACTGTTACTACATCTTTAAAGTCGACATGAAACGGAAATTGCGACCGACTTTTCTTCTTTATTGTGAGGTCATACATGAAAACTCATTGACTACGTTTACATGTGCACCAATAATGTGATTATTTCGAATAATCAAGAGTAAGGTCTTAAGATGTTTACATGACACAAGCAGAACTCTTCAATCCAGTTTACATGCCATTTTCATTATTCTGATTATTCGCTAGTAACATGGTAATACCACATTCAGATTGGCATACAGTAGGCATGTTATTGTAATATGGCATACAGTAGGCATGCAAAATAATAATAATCCATAGCCTCTTAGGGCTTCCATACATACTGTCGAGTCCATATCGTAAAAGTCTGTTTGCAAAGCCTGCGCTGAAATTGCAACAGATTTACCAAAGAAACCACAGTGAAATGTACCGCACACAAATAAATAATGCTCAACTGAGACATTCACAATGTTGAAAATAATAGCCATTGTTTTAATCTATTCACATCAAATTAAAAATAAATGTTAATGGACGTACTGGATATTATTCGGTGCCGTGATGGACATCTCAATGCCGGGTTTTCCTACGCTACTGTCTGGATGAAGATACGGAGCAGAGGCTGTGCAGTGAGTTGTGTTGACAGAGTTTAGCGATTTGGAGAACTAGAGAGAACTTCAGAATAATGTCACAGAGTTAGCCTAATTTATGAAGTTGTGTGAACAACACACTGCATCCGTGTAGAACCGGTAATAATGAAATGAAGGTGTTTGTATGCCTGTTTATTCCAATTAAAATCGGCGTATGCCACATAGTGTAATGCGAATATGGTAACTACGATTATGAGCTTAATTGCATTAGTTTGATCGAAGTATTGCGTTTACATGAGGTAAAGTTGAATCGTAATATTGCCAAAATCCCATTATAATCGCATTATGACGCATGTAAACGCACTCTTTGTCTTTCGGTGAAATTTGTTCACCTGACCTGACCTGAGTCAATTTGTTTTGATGTTGAAATAGGCTATTCACCTGATTCATGAAATGTGAGGTGATCCATTTATAAACCATATATTGTTATTGTCAAAACTTGAAATGTTGTTTTTACAGTCAATTTATGGTTTAGGATGTTGCCATAGACCAGGGGTCTCCAATCCATGTTTTTGGAGGTCCTCCTGCTCCAAAATACCTGCCTGTGTGTTTCCAGCAGTCCTGAATATCCTGCTTAGCTGGATCCGATGTGCTTGGAGTGAAACTCTGTGGACCTCATTGGAGACCTCTGCCATATCTATTAACCATCTCCCAGTTTTAGGATGACAACACAGTGTTTTTATCCCATCCTTATTACAGTTTTAGACACTGGTAAAACACAGTCCGAAACAATATATTGTTTTTAAGAAAGACTTTTAAGATCCTTTTCACCACAGTTCCTCCTGAGCTCTAATGTGGATCAGTTTTCACAGCTTTTCAATATTGTTTTAAAGGAATTACTGGAGAACTGTATAATCCAGTCGTCACCCTTTTTAGACAGCACTTCCTGTTTGTGTCCCAGTTCACAGGCATCCTTGAGAACACGAGGAAATCCCCTCAGACAGGAATATCATCTGAAACCTGCAAACATGTTCTGCTCAAATCTCAGTTGGACCTATAATTCATTTTGTTTCACTCTCCTAATGTGCAAAACATGGGAGTAGTTAATACACACCAAAGTTTAATACTTGATGTTCGGTTTGTTCCAACAGCCATTATTGGAAACACTACTACTAATGAGGAGACATTAGCCACTTGTCGGGCCAGTGCGAGCCAGGGCTAAAAATGTGCCAGCTGGGGCCAATAGCCTCGGACCTCAAGTCGCAAGGCCAAATCAAACTGTTTCCTCTGTCGGGCCAGTAGCCATGCAGCGCTACCCTAACCTGACCTGACCTAACCTGAGTCATGCATCTAGCAGTTAGAACGTAATGATAACAGATGCACTTTCAAGCAAAATAATCATATACAAGTATTTAACATAAGTTATGTAACGCACACAATACTGCACAAATTATAGCAATCACGAAGAAGTAGGTCTTCACTCTCTCTGACCCAAACGCACACAAATCTGGGCCAATATGAACTAACACAGTAAGGTGGATAATAAAGTATACCACACCCCATCAGTTATATTGAATATAATATAATATATAAGAAAGAAAAATAATAATAATCCATAGCCTCTTAGGGCTTCCATACATTACTGTCGAGTCCATATCGTAAAAGTCTGTTTGCAAAGCCTGTGCTGAAATTGCAACAGATTTACCAAAGAAACCACAGTGAAATGTACCGCACACAAATAAATAATGCTCAACTGAGACATTCACAATGTTGAAAATAAATAACCACATTCCTAGCATTATAATCCTTTGGAAGGTGATGTTATGTGTAGTCTACCCTGTACTTCTCTAACATGGCAATAACAGGCCAGTGGACGGGGCCAAAATTGCAATGATGAAGTAGGTGTTGATTTTCATCTGCAGAGGCGGTCTTTCACCTGTCTATTAAGCACATCCCACAATGAGTCGTTATCTGGACTTGGTTACAATAAAAGCTGTTTTGGGACTAACAAGGAACGTAAGTTTTCAGTTCTGAAACTTACTGGATATTATTATAGTATGATGATGTCTTGTATGTCAAAAGCTCAAGGAAAATTTGATTTCTCAGTTTATGACCCCTTTAATGTTATGAAGCGATGAGAATACTTTTTGTATTTTATTCAACTTTATTCAAGACTTTATTCAACAATTTCTTCTCTTCCGTAGAACCCGGAAGCGCTGCACTGTGTTTACAACGTAAACAGCATTAGAGAGAAGTTGTTCAATAAAGTCGTTATTTTTGTTTGGGTTTTTTTGCACACAAAAAGTATTCTCGTCGTATCATTAAGTTAAAGCTGAACCACTGGAGTCACATGGACTATTTAACGATGTCGTCACTTCCTTTCTGGGCCTTGAAATTGGCAATATCATTGATGTCTATAATGGGTCAGAAACCTCTCAGTTTTCATCAGAAATATCTTAATTCGTGTTCCGAAGATGAACGAAGATCTTACAGGTTCGGAACGACATGAGGGTGATTAATGATAGAATTTTCATTTTTGGTTGAACTAACCCTTTAAAGACTTAAAGGGATAGTTCACTTTGAAATTAATTTTTGGTATGTTTTAGCTTACCTCAAGGGCATCCAAGATGTAGGTGTCTTTTTTTCCGCAGTAGTTTCAATTTTTATATTTTTAGGTCAAACCGTTCTTGTCTGTCAGTCATATAATGCAGGTCTATGGTCATTATCTCAAAACACAAGCAAAGAGTCCAAATTAAACAATTCCCCATCGTAAGTACACATTGATGGCCTAAGACACGAAACGAGCGGTTTGTGTGAGAAAACGAACAGTATTTATATCGTTTTTACCTCTTATATGCAGCCATGTCCGAGTGATCTGATCTGACGTGTACGCAGACTGGTGCATAGATATATACACTAGATGTCGCCTTAAAGACATTCGTTCCAATGAACTGCCGTAGACAAGGCGACAATGTCTTTAAGGCGACATCTAGTGTATATATCTATGCACCAGTCTGCGCACACGTCAGATCAGATCACTCGGGCATGGCTGCGTATAAGAGGTAAAAACGATATAAATACTGTTCGTTTTCTCACACAAACCGCTCGTTTCGTGTCTTAGGCCATCAATGTGTACTTACGATGGGGAATTGTTTAATTTGGACGACGGGGAATTGTTTTAATTTGGACTCTTTGCTTGTGTTTTGAGATAATGACCATAGACCTGCATTATATGACTGACAGACAAGAACGGTTTGACCTAAAAATATCAAAATTGAAACTTCTGCGAAAAAAAAGACACCTACATCTTGGATGCCCTTGAGGTAAGCTAAAATATACCAAAAATGAATTTCAAAGTGAACTATCCCTTTAAGATTCCAGCATCGAGATTTGACCAATGTTCTACAATAAAAAACTGTTACAGTGACAGTAATTTATTTATTTGTGACAGGAGTACACATCAGTCTTGCTGAATCAAACTGGTACATACCATTTCACATAAAAAGAGAACCTTTTCACCTTTTCGGTTGCACCAGCTTCCATTTATTTGCGATCACAAGAATGCACAAAAAACTCCACTATACTCACTATACTGTTATCCTTTCAGTCAGAGCAACAGAGGGAGCTCACGAGAAGAAAACAGGAGTTATGAGTTATACGAGTTAACCAGAGTGCATGTTTTTTTATGACATGTGGATGCATTAGTCCGGTATCAACAAAGGCACAGGGAAGAGACAGATAAAACATGAAACCAAAAAAATACAAAAATATAATTATATATGTTTTGTTTAAGTTTTTCAATAGTTTCTGGTATTTTCCATATGTATTTATTATCGCAATGGTTAGCATAAGTAGCTTTTAGCATCGCATAGAAATATATTTCTGCCTCATACGCTGATCGGAATCCTCATCGGATCGCAAGGAAGTTATTTCAAACACTGGTGCCTGAAAGTGAGTTTGATTAAGCATTGGTGTTGACCACTGCCAGACTCAGGTAAACTCCTTTGTTCATGACCACTCCTCAAGCCCCAGTTGGCCCGCTTTGGACCAAGGTATTCGGCGGGCCAAAAACCCCTGCCCGCTGGCCCAGAGGAAGCCCTGATGAGGCCCGATCATGGCCCAGAAGTGACAGTGGAAACGCGACTGGCCCTGACACACACTGGACGGGAAACACGACTATTGCTGTCCTGTTTCCAGAATGGTTTTCTTTTAGTTCCTCTTTGAAACATGGCGTTCGGCAGGATGAGTCATTGAGGCAGTTTCCTGTCCCTAATTTTACGCTGGAGTATGTGTGTCTGGGCCATGACACAGCAGCTCTCAAAGTGCTCGAATGCTGATTTCCAAACAGTGACTGATCCTGTGAACTACATCATGCTTGGTGTTCAGTTGTCCCTGTGCTGACCGACCCATTTACACTGAATTTACTTGCCTCAACATACATGCCTGGAAGTTTAGTTTGCCTAGTACCACTAGGGCCTAGGGCCACTGTTATGCAGAGTTTAGCTCTAACCACTTACCTGTAATTATCTAGTAACTCTGAAGACCTTGACTAGCTTGTTACGGTGTGTTTGATTAGGGTTGGACCTAAACTCAGCAGGACAGTGGCCCTCCAGGACCAGATTTGAGGAACCTTGGGCTTGTAAGATCTTGATGAGCTGATTTAGGTGTGTTAAATTGGGGTTGGAGCTAAACTCTGCAGGATTGGACACCCCTGTCTTAAAGGGATAGTTCACCCAAAATAGTCAATTCTGTCATCATTTACACATCATCATGTCGTTCCAACCCAGTATGACTTATATCTTTCGCGAAACATAAAAGACATTTTGAGGTTTTCTTTTTCTTTTTCATTTTCTTTTTTCATACAGTGGATATCAATGGTCACCAAACAGAATCTTCTGTCAAAATATATTTTTTTGTGTTCTGCAGAAGAAAGTCATACAGGTTTGGAACGATATCACACTGCGGCGCTGTGAAGTGTAATCCACAAAAGAGCGAGATACAGGATGAAAAAGATACGAGAAACTTGAATGAATACAGTAAATCAACTAGCCTAGACATTAACCCTCTGGGGTCGACAAACGTCTGTACGTTCTCTCCCATTTTTTCCTGATAACAGCGGAAAGAACTTAAAATACTCCATCATTTTTGTTCAGATAAGAGTGATACATCATTCAAAACTGTAAAGGGTCTACTTTTATTTGTGTACACTCACAATAACAACAAAACTTAGTGCTTTTGTAAAATAAAGAAAACAAACGGGGTGTGCTTTCTGCTGTCTCTGCCTCCATGAACTTTCTGAAATGTGTCACAAAAATGAACCGAAACTCAGCGTATATTTGCCACACAGACATGAAATTTTTTTTAATAGAAAGCTTGTTTTTTAAATTCAGTCAAATGAAAACAAATATTCTCTGATTATGTAATCCGTATGAAACCAACGAGAGGTACAGTCTTCCCTGTCTGAGATCAGTATCTGTAATGTGACCAAACCCATGAGCTATTCATATGGAAATCAGAATATCACCTCGATTAAAAAAAAAAACATCGAGCTTCATCCGATTCCTCTGCTTTTCATCATTTTTGGAGGAAGACTCGCTGAGGAATTCTGGTATTTGTATCACATTATATTGATAACTCGGCAGACAAATAAAAACTTGCATTCCAATTTGTTAGCAAAGGTATTTGCATTGCAGTTATCTGAACAGTGAACACACTGAAATGTGCATATTGTCACTGAACACTTTTGACTAAAAATGTAGATTGTAGACAAAATGAAGACAAAAATCATATAAAAGTAAAGTGCATTAAGTAAACAATTTATAAAACTGAAATAGTATGTTGTAAAAAAAATTAAATAAAAAAAAAGTTCACGTAAACATTCATAAAACTGAAGCAGTATGCTAAATAGTCAGTATTCAGCTTAATATTCAATAATATTTTTGATCTGAACTGAGCTGGATGATGACATCACTGTTTTCTCCAGAGCTGCTGTATAGATAAATTAACTAAATGAATAACTAAGGATTTTTTTACAACCAAAATGAATGAACCATCACTGAACTTACTTAAGCTGGACTATGACACTATTTTCTTCTAGATCTGCTGTAAAGCCAAAACAAACTTTGTTGCATTATTTTCCTGTTATCAATGTAAAGCTTTGAAACAATCAGTATTGTAAAAAGCGCTACAGTATATAAATAAAGGTGACTTGACTATGCTTTAGTAGCTCATAATAACTCATCTGTGAGTCGAGATCACATAGTGTTGTTCACCATGCCTGAAGCCGGGTTTTTCAACCACACTATACAATGTAGATTTAAGATTCAATGTTTGTTCATCTGAGAATTGATTCAAATCAAGAAATCAGTATTTTTTCAACCCAGCCATATTTCTGAATGTGGTTTTAAATCAGATGCATTTATATATGTACATCTGATTCCCCTTATTATCATTGTTCTTTGACCGATTGATTGATCGTCAACATTTCGCATGTGTAAGTACAGCAGCCAGATAACTATCTATGTAATGTCCCACACTACTATCTGATAGCCATAGTGGCTGTAAAAAAATAAGAGATTTTCTTTTTCTTGTCAGTATTGCTGTTTGATTATCATTCTGTTGTTGACATAATAGACAGCAGCATGTCTGTCGGGCTACATTTACACTGCTAGATCTAATGCACAGATGCCATATTTTGTCCCATGTGTCTATATTAACTCAAGACATAACTGACATTCACTTCTATAAATATCTACATAGAGATGAATAATTGAGACACAACTGTGCTAGTGTTTCTTGGTAAAATGGGAGGGTGTCAGCTGTTGCTGAAACCATATTTTGTAAGAATCACGGAGAAACTGCTAATCATTTCCAGTAACTAGACACTTCACAGTACATTTTTTAACAAAGTGATTTTGACCTGTCCCAACTTCTTTCTGTCACCAAATAAAACATAGCCTACAACAATCTCATATTTGTTTTATAATCTAATAAAATAAACTGAAAACATTGTGGTAATAATAATAATCATCTAATTTAACAGTGCCCCACATAATGTGTGAATTTTATTTTTTTTTGCTCCTATTGCAAAAAACGTGACATTTCTTGAAATTGTTACACATTAGAAGTTGCATTTTGCACCCTTTTACTACATGCAGGAAGTCAAGTTATGTCACCTTCATTTATATAGCGCTTTACACAATACAGATTTTTTTCAAAGCAGCTTTACATTGTTAAACATGAAAATTATGATTCAGAATGAAATTCTGCTGTAAAGCAGCTCTAAAAAGACAATAGTGAACAGTCATTATTCAGCTGAAATCAGTCAACAGGTTTAATAACTGTGTAATCAGTCAGAGAATGAGTTCACTTCATCTATGAAGCAGCTCTGGAGAAAACAGTGATGTCATCATCCAGCTCAGCACCGTAATTTAGAGATATTCCTTTGCTTTTGTAACTCTTATGAGAGCAGTCAGTGTCAGTACTACGATACGATCTAAATCCTGACTGCAATACAACTTTAAATCTTATCTTTTTTCTGTACATGATTAGAATGTATCTTGTTTAAATTTTCTTTCTTTTCTTAGAAAAAAAAAATGGCTACCATCCATTTTTACCTCAATTTACAGAAGACACCCACTAAACTTTAATTCAGTGTAACAATAGTTTAAATGCAAAAAAATCTTGTCACGCATATTTTGAACAACAACCATTTTTGATGACATTAAAATACTCTATTTAAGGGTAATTTTAAATCTTTATACTTTATACGGTTATTGGTCTATCGCATATTAAAATAACGTACACCTTCATTAAACCCTAAACACACCTGAAAAGCAAATGTGACATAAAAATGCATTTGCTGAAGCAACCATACCATTTTAGCTTGATTTCTAGTCGTCTTTGAGCTCTTTTGTCTTGACTCGTGTTTCACGGGATTCGTACTAGCTGAGCTACCGAGCAAGAAAAGCCAAACATATGGAGCTGGTTATGTGATGCAAACTACAAAGTATCCGTTGACAAATCATGCACTACGGTAAAAAGTGTTTTATGGTCATAAAATAATATTTTGCAAACAGCCACATGAAAATAAGTCTTTATTAATCCACAATCTGCCCCTAATGGACTGCATTTAAATGGACTGCATTTTTATAAAGCGCTTTCAACAGACTCATGGCCACCAAAGTGCTTTACATATTGTGTCATAATTGTGTATGAAAAGGGTTAAATGATCTTGCTGTTTTACTGCCTCTAGTGTTCATTTCTTTTAGAAACTGCAGCAATATGTATGTATTGGTACATATTTCGCTTTTGCAGAAATGTTGCCTCAGGTACTTTTTTCAATGAGCCTGTGGAAATATGCTTACAGCTTTCTTGAATTTTGTCTGATGGCCATGAATTTCACATTGTTCTATAATATGTTTTTCAGCAATTTTTTCTGTCCACAATTTTGATTTATGTCAAAAAACGACTTTTTCGAACTAGACCGAAGTTTGTCCAATTATCACCAAATTTCACACAGATCATCATTAGACCATGCTGGCAAAAAGTTATTTAAAACGTACAGCTCTTAAACTGTTTGTCAAAGTTGATAATAAGGGTTGATATTAAAATTGTCAAAGTTGATATTAAGGCGGAGCATAATATTTTATGCAGTATCTTGGTTTCATATGTCAAATCATGGGCATGTTCTGATGCTCCCTGCCATCCTTGCTTAGCTGGTATTTTTGATTATGACGTGCCTGCACAAAATAATTACTGCTTAAAAGCTAGGCTATATTTATGAATTTAGCTATATATTCAGCAGGATGGGTACTTTGGGTGACATAGGGAGAAATAAAAAACAGAAATAAGCTATTATTCTGTCTACTGCAATCCTCAATACCTTTCTCTTCTCCTTGCTAAGAGTGCCGCTCAAGCTACAGGCTCTGCATTTACTTTTTGGCAATGCCTAGCAACTCTCTTTGTGTTTGTGGGCATTTAAAATTAATCAATAACACTTTTTTTTTCTTTTTATGTATTAAAATATATATAATTATAAAGTTGTACACAGTATTTAACATTCCTAATTTATCTGAACTAAAACAAAATGCTAAAATTGTTATCCATACAGTGAGACTGAAACAGAAACGGTTGATATTGTACGGTTTATTTTAAGAGAGTGCTTTTTTATCATTCATCAGCTGGATAGAATCGTATTGAAAGTGATTCTAACAATATCGTTTCTCTGTGCTGTTATCATAGCTGTGGTGTGAACTCTGCTATTCTTTAATATTGAGAACATTTTTTAGAACTATATCTTTATAGTTATCGTCCTTGGTGTGAACGGGCCTTAAGACTAAGTGTCATATCACTAAGGACGGAGATTGTCTAAAACTTGTCTAATTGTCTATGATTGTCTTATTCTGCTGCGTGCAGACACCATCAAGACATTGAGTGACTACAGTCTGCTATGTATCTCATCACCCCGATAAGCAGGGAAGACAAGTAATAATCTCACTCCATCTGTCAATACTTACACAAAAGAAAAGAAAAATAATTTGAAAAGAAATGTCAAAAAAACTAGTTTTAGCTCCTTTTTTGTATACTACAATATTAATGTTAAGCACCACTAGCCTGTGTTAAAGGGCCAACTGCATGGGAACTGACTTACTCTCTTTCATAATGATTTCAACTCCATTAAACCCTTTTTTTTTATTCTACTACTATTTTCCCTCTCTCCATACCATCATGAAGCATTGAGGGATTGATCTGTCCTCCATCAGGTTAGGTCTCTCTCCTTCCTGCCAACTCAAGTACCAGGGGTTCCATCATCATACATACTAGCCTATATGGTTGTTACCTGCTTCAGCAGAAGAAAATAAGAGACACTTTTTATTTTTTTATACCACATATGCCACTTGAGATTCAAACTATTGGTGGCAGGTAACAACTGGACAACAGTGTAGGCCTGCAGCTATTTATGTGATCAGTGATCGTCACTTCTTGATTTATTATTATTATTATATTGTAAAAACACTAGTCTTTGTCACTTAAATCATCAAATGCTATGCTATTCTTCTCACCATTCATGTAATGCTTGAGTGTACTGTATGTGAATGTGGAACTTGAAAACAGAAAAGGAACTGTGCCATTTTAAGGTCTGTGCGTTTGAGCATGACATATGAAACATTATCCATAATTAGATGCCATATTTCAGCTCACTGAGACATCCTGAACCTCTCTGGGTTCATGTGTCATTTCTTCTATAATTGCCTAAAGAATGTTTGTTTTTCCCAAAGTGAATACACCGGTATTAGATGTTCCTCTGTGTAAATGTATCTGTATCTGTGTTGCCAGTTTGAATTTTTCCTGGATTCGCTTTTTATGATTTAATACAGTTTTGTTATCAAAAGTAAAAGATGAAACTTTAAAAAGTTAATCAATCTTTTAAAATGTAATGAAATGAAATGTAAAAAAAAATGTATCTTACATTTTTTTGGCAAATAAAGTGCTTCACAACAGACAGATGTTTACTGTTTAAATAAAAATAACTGTGATATTTCTTAAAAAGTAAAGTTTTCATAAACTATTATTATTGTTGTTTTTATTACTTTGAGAAGTACATTATACTGTGCAATAGGCCTATATGTATTTTATCATTTCATCAAGTTAAACCAAACCTTCAGGTTGTAGTGAAGATCTTTGATTTTACCTGTGTATATATGATATGACGATAGTTTTTCCAAATGAACTGGTGTAATGCTGGTGAAGTGACTCTGAAAACAACTCTGCAGATGAAGTTTACGTGTTCATGTTCTTCTCATATAGTGAAACGCAGACGAGCATCACAAACTGAGACGCACAACATGCAGACTTCAGATTTCAAAAGCAGTCTTTAATATTCACACACACTAGTCCATATCGCAATTTGTTTATGTGTACAGCTCTACTTTTGCTCTATTCATCCAAATTTTTCCAAATTCTGTGACATTTAGCATTATACAGTAAATACCTAACGACACAGTATTGTTTAGCAACTCAAACTTAACCAATATTATAAATAACAGAAAAACAACGACTACTGATTTGTGGAGCTATTTATACATTTTGGGACACTTCTAAGATGAAGCGCACAAGATCAAATCACGTGTTCACATGATCCTTCTGCAGGGCCACATGGTCATGTGTGTTTGTGTTATTTCTCATGGTTGTCCTTGTGTTTGACAGGGTCGACATGTGAAAACAGGACAGCTGGCAGCCATCAAGGTCATGGACGTGACAGAGGTATGAGCTTCTTCACGTTTAGAAGAGAGAGAAACAGTTCATGTCTTCAGCTGAAGAATGATTTTTTTATTTTTTTTTATTGATAAAATGTAAGAATTTGTCATGGAAGATGACACAAACATTTAATAAGGTATGCCCTGGAAATCAATTTAAGGTGGCAAATATCCCAAATATTATGCAAAATTTTGAACACAGATGTGTATTTGCAGTGTGTGAGAATAACAAGCCTATAATGGTAAAAATCTACTTTCAAAAGCAGTCTCTTCAAATGGGCTGATTCAGATTCCCCCTACAATGACGTCATCATAAGGAAGAAGCTCCGCCCACAGCCGGTGACGATCTGCTCTATTAGCATAGACACACACACAGCCCTGAGTGAGAAGCACAGAGTTTCTTTATTCTTGCTGTAGCAGCTGGAGTTGTACAATGTCTGTACTAAAGAGGCATTACAAGTGTTGTGTTTTGGGATGTACCAATGCACATAAGAGTCTCTATAGCTGTCTTTTCACCTTTATTGCAATACAGTACATAACACAAATGCAATAGCATGTCATAAAAGCAAGATGACAACATAAGTTATAACCGTAATTAAACTAAACTGTTCTGTCTGCATGCAGCGTATATTCTCTGGCTCTGTAGGCATCTTACAACAGTTCCCCTACTAGAACCTGTACAGAGATTTATAGATTATCGTGACGGAACATGCTAATCGATGACTTGAAGATAGTTAACTCCATATCAACTACATAAATTGTCACTTCTTCTTGAATCTCTCCATCATTGTCCGACTCCGGTTCAAACATATAAGGCTAAACACCTCTACTGACAGTTTTTGAAATTTTCAGTGCGTGAGATTGTGCTGTTTTGTTGTTGCCTGTATGATGGAGCACAAGCTCTTGAAGCTCCGCCCTCTTCTTGAAATGGGGCCGGGAGCACCAGCTCATTTGCATCTAAAGGGACACACAATAACGGCAATTTTAACATACTATAAAAATAATCTGTGGGGTGTTTTAAGCTCAAACTTCACATACACACTCTGGGGACATCAGAGACTCAGGGGCATAATAGGTCCCCTTTAAGTAAGTAACAGCCAATCGAACACTGATGAGAATATTGATTCTGAATTATTATAATCAGAAATATATATTTATATGTATATATATATATATATATATATGTATATATATATATGTATATATATATATATATATATATATATACTGTATATATACTGTATATATATATATATACATTGACCAAGACATTATGTACAAGGTCAAGAACATAACCGGGTTAAATGTCGAGCTCTGCTGAAAACATTATTTATTTGACATTTCTGTTATCTTGCATTGTAACACAAGCCTCCACAAGCTTTAGGCTAATGCTTGGGATTCCCAGATGTTAAGAGTTAAAACCCCCCATATAGAACTTTGCTCTTAAATGGATATATTTTTGCCCAGTGTTTTACTTGAATCTCTCTCCACTTATGATCTGAACACATGAATGCTGGAATTTAGCGTTTATTGCGCTTGCAATATTTTGGTCAAATGAAATTTTCATGCCAGTATGTGTTCTTTTAAGAGGGTGACAAGTGCTGTTTCTACCACTAAATATAGGCTAGATTGTGGTTGCTGAATAAATGCACTCATGCAACCATTGTTTAAAAATGTTTTTATCTGGAATTGTTGGAGTTGAAGGTGTAGTATCTATAATATTTTTTTATGTTAAAATATATTACTATAATATACCATTAATGGGTTTGTAAAATTGTAAATTGAGCCTCCCACTGATGGTGTTCTGCTCATATCTGTCAGTCTCTTTCCAGCTCAACCTATAGTGAGAGTTTAGGGTGTGTCTACTGTAACAGGAGGAGCCAGAGAGTGTTTAACCAGTGTGGGACCATGACTGATGCATTGCATGAGAAAAGGCATTCAGCTTTGGTTACAGAAATACAAGCCAAATTTCGCAGCTTTTAGATCTTCAAAGATTAAACGGGTCAGGAACTTGTTAAAGCAAAGCACTGAGACCATACAGCATCATCATGCACCAGTTCATAAACACAAATGTACAAGTTTATGATGTTTACATTGACGTGTCCAGTGTAGACAGCCTCAAACACTTGCACCTGGTGCAGGTATGTTGAATGGGTTTATTATACATACTTCACCTTAAGTATTAGGAATTTCACTGATTTAGGTTTTGGGAGAACCTTCTACATTTTCCTTATTTTTTTCCAGTTCATAATAGAGAGTTTGTTAATGTATATGAAGAATATAATAAATATTTTCTGGAAACTCTATAAGGTCAAATAAACCATGACTATGACAAGAGGAGAACTTTCTCTTTCAAACAACAGTGATTCATACTGGTTCTGGTTCACATCATCTCTTAAAAAGAACAAACAAACACTTAACTAAGTAGTTCATTCGACTTCTCTGTGTGAGGAACAGACTGGAATGTAATAAATTATTCCCTGATAATCCTCCACCATAAATGGAATATTCAGCATTTATTGATGCATTGTGCCAGATTTTATGTATATATGTTTTGGCTCTAGCAATAACCAATGGCATTTGGTATAATGACATACAGTAAAACATAAATGTTTTTTTGGCCAAGAGAAAGATCTGTGGATAACGACATTGGTTAAAATGCTTAAAGATCATGGTTAAATTGATGATGTTAATTGATGTGTCTGATACAGGGTATGTAATCTAATTAATTAATTCATTAATTATTCATAATATCACAACCAGACAGTCTGACTACACAAGCACAGTGACAGCTAAACTCATTACACAAGGAAACAAGTCTGTCTGATTGTTTTTTATAGATTTTATTTCTGTTACTTGACCGTGGATTTAGTGCATTAATATACAGATTTTAGTCAGTACAAGTGTTTTTTTGTTTGTTTTTTGTTTTACTCAATATGAATCAGTTATGAAGCTTTCAGTGAAAGACTCTGCTCTCCCCATCACAGAAATGCTGTTTCCTGGTTCCCTTTCCGTCTTGCATTATCTGCCATGGGAGATAACAGAGCAACGTAGTGATCATTTGAACCCCAGGCTCCAGATTTCCTTTCTCCTGACCATCACTTTCACACACACCTCTCCTGTCTTTCCTCTTGTGAAAGGACTGTGAAAGCAGCCTTTACATATAAATGCTTATGTTTGGAGTGCTCTTTTATAAAGGGAGTCTCAATATATTGGTGTCCCTTACTAAGTAATGACATTTTTAACAGGCATTGTTATTCTTGCTGTCATTATTTAAGTTGACTCGTGGTGAAAGAGATCAATTGAAAATGTACAAATGTATTTTGTCTTCCGCAGGACGAGGAAGATGAAATCAAACTGGAGATTAACATGTTGAAAACTCATTCCCATCACAGGAACATAGCCACGTATTACGGTGCTTTTGTTAAGAAAAGTCCTGCAGGTCAGGATGACCAGCTTTGGGTGAGTATCTACTGAACCCAAATAAACAATCAACCTGATTTCCTCTAGAGGCTCTTAACTGCTTGTGTAAAGTCTCTCACATTACTAGAAGAGCCAGAGTTTGTGCTTCTGAGGTTACAGAGATACCTTCCAAAAACGGTCCCTGTAGCAATGTTAAAGGCTCAGGGAAGAAGGAGGCGGGAACCGGCGAGCATACATTTATTCACAAAATAAACATAAATAGGAGGAGCTCCTTTTATCCTTCCGGAGCTCCTCCGTGGGACTTTAGACCGGTGTGGTGTGACTATCATTTTCACTTGCGCCACCGACCTCGCTCCGTTCCCGCAGCTCTAGGCCCCGCCCTGCCTGCCACATACCCTGTTGGCTGTGCGTTTTGGGATCTGGTTCAGCCATCCGGTCCTCCACCAGCTGGTAAAATCCTTCACGGTGCCTGGCGGCTACACTGGATTCCCCAGGTGATTGGCCTTGTACTTCCCCCGTCCTCTGAAACAGAATATTAATATTTGGATCAAGCATCTTGTCTAAAGCAGACCCCACACCTAAAGAGATTTTTCATTCACGCCTAGATCCCAGTGGTGGCGTAATCTAGCTTTGTTTGTTTTCTTATGCTGTTGTTTCCCCACACGACAGAATGGCAAGTTCTCCTCTGGCCAACCAACAAACAGTGTATGATTATGATCCAGGCAGCATTACAGATCAGAAGTCAGATTGGATCAGAACATTCAGAATATTATCCAGTTCAATCTGGTTGTAGATCGGAGTCATCACGTGGGTATGGAGACGAGAAGTGTATTATCGCACAGCTCTGTGTATCCACATACAAACAGTATACTCACTTAGGGCGATATTTACTATATAGCAAATCTCAACCGCTTGATTGCTTATATCATTTCAAAATGTAAACTATATTATCGCATGAAGATAAGGCATGAAGATATTAATATATAATTTCACGATTTTCTGTAAACCTATACAAATATATTTTACTTGACAAACTTAGAATTTCCTCCAAGTAATGTTCAATACTTTGCAGTGTAAATTTACAACAGTATGTCTGTGTACATGTGTGGCTGCTAACCTCCCACAGTTCCTCTGCCGTTACGATACCGCTAAAATAGTCCCTCAAAAAGTTCAGACGATTAGAAGGGGCAATAGTGTCTGCAGTGGGAAAGGGCCTTTTACATTCTTTCCCTCTGCAGTTCATATCTTCAGGGCCTTCAAGGGTGTGTGTTGACGTTTAACTGAAGGACTTTACCATCCTGATTAAGCTACTGAGATAAATAACAACGTAGATAACGAGTCTAGACGTCTGTGCTGTCACACTCTTGTTAGAAGTGAGATGTTGAAGTGTTCTCTGTGTGTGTCTTGGCCTTCAGCTGGTGATGGAGTACTGTGGCGCAGGGTCGGTCACAGACCTGCTAAAGAAGACCAAAGGAAACTGCCTTAAAGAGGACTGGATCGCTTACATCTGTAGAGAGGTTCTGAGAGTGAGTAATCACAGCTAAAGATTATTGATTGTATGCATTAAGACGTTTAGGTGGTGGGAAAAATGGGAGTGCCTTTCCTCCTCTGACATTACAATGAGTGGAGGATATGCTAGAGTAAATATGATCTAGTAGCTCCTGCATGCAAAACAAGTCATGTGTTCATTGAATAAATGAAATGTCTGTCACACCACTTTACACACTCTCATGGATCACCAATTATTGGACAACTTCAAAGTGAAACAAAGTGTATTAAAAAGTTAACATTTTCACCGAAGCCATGCACATTATTAAAGTAAAGAAAGAAAGAAATAAAAGTAAAAAACCAAAGTAAACACTGATTTTGCCACTCTTTGTGTTCTCAGGGTCTGTTACACTTGCACTCACATCATGTCATTCATCGAGACATTAAAGGACAAAACGTGCTGCTCACTGAGAACGCTGAGATTAAACTCGGTAAGAATGAAGACGAACCATTACCAGCATTAAACTCTTAATATGAGAAACAAATGACAAATTTGTCAACCCTAACCCAGTCACATGACAAATACTGGAAGTGCTGGTACAGTATATATGGCTGAAGACATTGTTGAATTCCTGTGTTGTCAGTGGATTTTGGTGTCAGTGCTCAGTTAGACAGGACGATTGGCAGAAGAAACACCTTCATTGGGACTCCATATTGGATGGCGCCAGAGGTGATCGCGTGTGATGAGAATCCTGACTCGACGTATGACTATAGGGTAAGTCCATCGACTGAGATCCCTTTAAGCTACTTTTTTTGTCATCAACATTTCGACATTTGTTAACTAGAAATTCGCAAAAAAAGGGAATAATTTACTGTCTATTGGCAAAGTGAAACATCAGTATACTGTAGTCCTATACATGAGTGGTTGAATATGCTCCTGAAATACATTGCATGTTTTTAGAGTGATGTGTGGTCTCTGGGTATCACAGCTTTGGAGATGGCAGAGGGAGCACCACGTGAGTTTACACGATTCCTAGGCATATTCCGAAAAAACAAAACAACAACAACACTTTTATATAACTATACAAGTTGCATATGCTTTAATGGTTCATTATGTTTTCCACATTTCTCCACAGCCTTGTGTGATATGCATCCAATGAGAGCGCTGTTTCTCATTCCACGAAACCCTCCTCCCAAACTAAAGTCTAAGAAATGGTAAGATTACTTTTCTTTATTATAGAGAGCATTGTGACACGTGCCAGCTAGAATGTCTTCAATAGAATTTCCAGTGAGATCTCACTCAGTAGTTTTGGTTTACACTGATATTGTTAACAGGTGATCTTGTGCTGGAATGTGTTGTGTTCGTTGCCTCTGTGGCTTTTGTGGTTCTGTGACACTGTTCTTTTGTGGCTTGTGCACAGTCTTCACACAGATGGAACATTTCACACAGATGGATCAAAAGTATGATATTAATGTGCATAATATAATACTTTTTACTCCACTACATTTCATAAAAACATGTCGGTCCTCATTATTTTGAACTGAAGAAATTGTCACTAGCTCGAGATGCGATAGCACCGTCCAATTCGTGAACAGGCTGATTCTTTTCAACTGACCTGTTAGATCGATTCGCAAATCGCACTAAGCGATTCATTTGTGAATTGGACCGATCCGATTGCATGTGTTCTGGAGTCAACAGCTCACTGATTCCAATGATTCACTGATTCACAAGTCTGACTCAAAATGAGCCAAGAACGAGAGATCCTTGGAGCTTGAGTGTGCGTGTGACTGAATGCGCAAAAAGTAAGTTAATAATGCCGAATTTTAGGATTTATTATTGTAAAAGAATATCATATTTAGGTCACGACTTTCAGTTGTTTGTTAACTAAATCTGCTGTAAAAGGGTGAACTGTTTAAGCCCATTGTATGAAATGCTTGGACATGTCCACATTTGTGAATTACTGTCTGCACAGGGTAGGTTTTAGTTAAAAACTAAACATAACATTAAAATAATGCAAATTAATGCCCATGCCCATTAATGCCCATGCCCGCTTCCGTAGCAGATTCAAATGATATAAAACTAGTATGTTTGCATAGCGTTCTTCTTAAAATGTAAACACATTTTGCCCTATGTATAATATTGAATGCTTATATTTGTCAACACACATTTTGTTTTTCCTCATGTCTATGTACTAAATGGTATATTTTGTTATTTTCACTTGTTTGCACATTTTAATTATGAGTAATTATCAATAGTAGTTATCAGTGAATGACAAGTATTGGTAATACAATTATGTCTGCATAATCTTCCTTATTGTGGATAGTGCTGGCTATTTGAAAATTAATTATTATTCATAATGATGTCAGACTGATCTGTTACCTATGTAAGCTCTTTAAGTTCTGTGTGTTTAGTATAGTCCCCCTCCCTCCCCCCACATATTTTGAGCAGTAGGATAGAGCAAAATAAACATTCATCAATCAATACTTAAAGTAAGTACATTAAAATTCAAGTGCTTTTGTACATTTACATAAATTACATAAAATTGAAAGTAACTAGTGCAAAATGCCCGTGCAAAATCAGTTTTTGTGTGTGTGTTCTTAGTAATTGTTGGTTTGGTGTGTTTGAGTGCTCATTGTTACAATTACACAGCAAAAGTTCAGTGACATTTTTATTTGTGCATGGTAGAAAGCACACAGTGAACTCCGAGAAAACGCTATGCTTGAGGAAACAGTTTGTGAATAGGCTACTATAAATGATGCCCTTGAAAGAGACTGTGAACGCATTGAATAGGATATGTTTAGTTGGTGAATAGCATAGGCTACTATTACACAGTAGCGATAACGTTAAGCGCACCAGAATGAAATATAATATTCAGAGGTAAACAGCATAGCTGACATACAGATTCAGTTAACATCCACAAATGAATAAGCGCGTCGATTCAGGGAGCAGTGCAAAGTGCCCGTGCAAAATCAGTTTTTGTGTGTGTTTTTAGTAATTGTTGGTTTGGTGTATTTGAGTGCTCATTGTTACAATTACACAGCAAAAGTTCAGTGACATTTTTATTTGTGCATGGTAGAAAACAAATACTGATACTGACATACTGACATAATGACCTACACGATTGAGGGAGCAGGCTACACAGTGAACTCCGAGAAAACACTACTTAAGCTCTGCTGCTTTCTTTGACCCTCTCTGTCTCTGGTCCTGCGCTGTGCTCACTAGTGTGCAGTGTGAGAGGGGGAGTGAACCAGCGGCAAGAGCGGCAAAAGCCAGTGTGTGCTTCTTTTACCGATATATGTTTACCGATATCTTTTGCATTTCTAATCCAAGCAATGTCAAACTTTGCACTGCACTTACTCGTGCCCGTAGCAAGACACCTGTCAAGTTTGAAATCCATCAGACTAACCGTTCGAGAGATATGCAAATAACAGACATACAGACAGACAGACGTTTCTGTAATTTATAGATAGATATTTTAATAGGGTATCTGTAGTTTTACTCAAGCACTTGATTTACTGTATGTACTTCGTCCAGCACTGGTATTTGAAGAGTATTTAGTAGCATTTAGCAAATGTACTGTCCCACTGAAGACATGTATGCAGTAAATCTGTTTTTTTATTGCTCCTCAAGGTCTAAAAAGTTTCTGACATTTATGGACAGTTGTCTGGTGAAGAACTACCTCCACAGGCCGTCCACAGAGACCCTCTTACGCCATTCCTTCATTAAAGACCTTCCCAATGAACGACAAGTACGCGTCACGCTCAAAGATCATCTGGACAGAACCAGGAAGAGGAGACGAGAGAAAGGTACGAGACACACAGTTGACGTGTTGATGTGCTTATGGTTTATTCATTTAGCCCGAATAGACATTCTGATTTAGACTGGTGGGGTATTTTGTTGTTTTAATGTGATTTCAGGCTACACGTTCTTTCACTTTCCAACTTCTGGGATTTTTTACAGATGCCTGAAATGACAGTGTTATTAAAAGCAGTTTTAATGAATTGCAATGTTGGCCTCATTTGTCTGAAGTTCTGTTTGTGGCCAATCTTAACAGAGGGAACCGAATATGAATACAGTGGAAGTGAAGATGAAGATGATGCCATAAATGAAGATGAAGGTGAACCCAGGTATGTCATAATTCATATTTCTGAAAAAATTACACCAATCTATTTATTACACTTTCTGGAGGGAGGAGATGGGCTAGGAATAAAAAGAGCCATTACAGAAGCACAGCAACTGATTTCATTTTGATGAAAGATTAAAAAGACAAACTAGATTATTTTCCACCATCAGGTTTGGCTTATACCAACTAATGAAAAATGTGACAACATTAATGCTGTATGTGTATGTTTGTGAGTGTGTGCATCAGCATTAGTGTTGTCACAATACACAATAACATTTTTATGTTTTATGTATGTATAGTACAGAAATTGAATAATCAAATGTAAAAACAAAACAAAAAACTGCATAGTCTTCACTGTATGAATTAAATATAAATATATTCTTCTTTAACCTACAAAATTTGTTCAGTCAAGAGCGGTAAGTTATTTTCTCTTTTGTTTGATTAACATTAAAGGGGTCATGACATGGATTTTGTTATTATTTCAATGTTCCTTACAATGGTAATAAAGTGTTTTGCACACACACACAAATAAAAAATACAGGAAATATACAGTTGCAGATTCCTGGAACAATCGGTTGTCGGCACAAATCCATACCAATAGTTTCTCCGGGTTGGTTCCGTTGCTGGAGTGGCTAAAGCCTGGTTCACACGGCAGGATAATTAGGCCGATTTTAGCCCCAATTCACCCCTTCCGACAATCTTAAGGATGCTCCGATTATCGTAAAATAATCTGATCAGATATTCCTGCCGTGTGTGGTGTGTTAAGGCTGCTCTCGTCTGCTCGGAAGGACGTCGGGACCGCTCCGATCTCAAATCGGGGATATCCAACATGTTGGATTTATTTGGCCCGATTTCTTCTCGTGTGTGGTGTCCCCCGAGCACGCAGCCTGTGGACTGTGGAGTGTGGCCAATCAGAAAGCGAGGTGACGAGGCGGCAAGGAAACTCCGGGAAATATAATCAAAACAGCCGGCGATATGGCGCACCAGAAAGTCCGGTGGACGTCAGAGATCATCGCCTTTTCTTTTTATAACGTTTTTTTCCGGTTAAAAACAAACTACAAACTATTGCCACTGCATCCTCTTCGTCCGCCATGATTGTTTACTCTGAAGTCACGTTTGATCTCGAGGTATTTTGCAAGATTTCCCGTCTGATCTGGGAATGCTCGGGAGTCAAATCGGTTCGTGTGTGATGTGTTGATTTTGCCGTGTGGCTGCGCACCACACACTGTACGACCAAAACTGTTAGACCCGTGATTTTTTATCCCCGTGTGTGGGGTCTCTCAGGTTTGGAAAATCGTCAGACAATTTTAAAATCGTCCCGTGTGAACCAGGCTTAAGAAGAGTCCGCTGTCATTATACAGTACGAGAGCGGCCTCTAGAGGCCAAATAAAAACTATCACTGACACCTCATGGAGTTTGTTTTGACGTGCAGGAACCTTCAGTTCAGATGCGGATTTAAAACAGACAATGAAACAATATGTTATACAGTACACTACAGTACAAATTTTCATATCAAAGTAACTCATTTGTTGACTAGATGCTGCATTAGTGGAGAACAGCAGTGTGTTTGCCGTCGAGGCTGAGAGGATGCTAACATTAGTACCTCAAGCGGTTAAAACAATGTGACAAAAATAAACGCAAATCCAAACCAAATGTTTAATGTCACGATTGTTACCATCTATTTGCATTAGTTTATCCATTTGATTTCGCTTTTAAGCATTCGTTATGCAGTGAAGTTGCATATTTAAAGCTAGAGACATGTGAAACAAAGCAAACTGTTTCGTCATGCAGCCGACAGAAACATATTTTAAAAAATCTGAAATGCATTCAGCCTGCTCAGAACTGTTTGGCCTGATGGCAAAAAAATGCAGATTTTTTTCTTTGGAATAACATGCACTGGTGAAGCGTTGATAATAAGACCAGAAAAGTGCATTAGGAAAGTAAATATCAGTTTGGATTTTATGTTGACTTGAGAGGTGAGATTTGGATTATTGAACTATAGTAGATCACTAAATGATAACTAAATGGCATCATCAGCAAGTAGCTGAATAATGTTTTGCTACGATGGCCAAAAAGTAGATTAATGTAAATCAATGAAATTGTTATGTAGCCATAAATTGCTTTGTGACCCATTAAAATGGCTCAGGTCAGTGAGTGTGTCACCCCTCGGGTTAATGTGCTCTGTCAGTAGTCTCCACATGGCAGATGGCATGAAAACCTGACAGCCCTGCATGACGCTTTGTACAAATGTTCGTTTTCAGCATCACCGTGGTCTTAGGTTTGGTGGTTTCTCACATCATTTGCTTTATGCTCATATAGCTCTATAGTGAATCTTCCTGGAGAGTCCATGTTAAGACGAGAGTTCCTGCGTCTGCAGCAGGAGACAAACTCACAAACACAACTACTCCAACAAGTACATAATCAAGACAACTATAAGAGACAACTGCTCGCGGACCGACAGAAGAGAATCCAACAACAGCAGGAGGAAAGACGACGCCTCGAAGATGTAAGAATGAATGTTTTTCTAGTTTTTTTTATTTTTTTATTAGATTGTTTAATGAGTGCATGTGCACATTTCAGAGAAAAATGTTTCACCATGCAGATGTAGAGTGACACACTTTGTTATACTCTACCTGGCTTTGTTACAAGTTTAGTGTTTGTTTGCTTAGTATTTTCAGTGTCCTTTCAAGCGTTTGACATTTATGTCCAGTCAGTTGTAGCATGGTTTACTGGAAGTTCCCCGTCTTTCATTCTGCCTATCTAAATCTTTTAAATCTGTATGTTAGCAGTTAAACGTTTGGACACGTTTGAGTGAATTTGTTTCACAAGATTTTAAAAACCCTTTGGCCTGAAAGTTTCTCCGTGAAATTTCTTCTGTAGGCGAATCAAAATTGTGCCAACATACAAATTTCTTTACGATCCTATCATTTTCATTTAAAAATCGGATGAGTTGAAACAGAAATGAAGGAATACATGGAAACTCCTTCAATGCCATTTAAACAGCATCCCAGGATTGTGTTCTTTGCTAGTTTCGACCCGATGCAGTTTTCATTTTCACGTCCTGCGCCACGTTGTTTAAATAGCAAATGCATTTGCACTCATCTGTTCACCCATGGGCTGCTGGTCTGAAAACCATGTGTGTTCGGGCGCATTATTGGTGCGTTGCTATTTTGAGGCAACTGAAATAGACTGAGCCATTGACCAACTGAAACCTGGTCTGAAGTCAATGGCGCAGTATTATTATTATTTTATTTAAAGAGCGCGTTAGTAATATGTGCTTATAGGCGGGTCCACAACGCACGAACACTTTGTCCCATAGATGGTCTGCTGCTTTAACCTCACCACGAGCAGATCCGTTTCCTCTCTTGAGAAGCGTTCAGTTTTTCCGTTTGCAAATTCCTCCATGTAAATAGTGAAATTCCGCCATGGCGCGAGCTCAACTGGCTTTTAAAGGGAATGGGAGGTGAGACTCTGATTGGCTTATTGCACGTTACGCCCAAAACACACCCATTACTCTTTAAGAGAATAGGAACAACCCTTTTAGACCATGCGCCGAGCGCGCCGACCATTTTTCCCGTCGTTAATTTAGCAAAAGTGGATTTGGACGCCCTAAGTGCACTTGCGCCGTGCGCTTTATACCATGCGCTTAGATCTTTAAAATAGGGCCTGAAAGCTGGAATCTAGACAAAAGAAGAAGCTGAAATAGACAATTTGTGTTATTTCTTTACTATTATTGTACAATATAGAAAATAAAAAACAATTAATAAGTCAGTTCATAGCCAATGTGTTTGTGTTTTGAAAGCACCAGGAAAGGCTGTTACACGAGACCGGACTCCAGTGGCCAGAGCTTCAGGAGATGTTATGGCAAGAAGAGACTGATGTCACAGAGAAAGGCAAAAGAAATCATAAGAAACAGGTTCGAGTTTATTTTTCCTCTTCATTAGAATGTTTTGTCAAACAGTCCCTACAATGAATAGATTATGATGGACTGTAGTTTTTTTCCCCATACATTTAACAGTAAAACTCAAGGTCAGGTCAGTTGATTTTCTCAGTTCTCACTGCCTTGGAATAACGTTAACTCTAGTCAAATTATCAGAAATCATTAATGAATGGTCAATGCAACAAGTCAGTTGTTGGCGGATTAGACTTTATTGGTCTGTGATTTCATGTTTTATGTTATGGGTTTTTATCTCTCCTCACATTCAACTTTAACTCAGTTTGTGCTTTTTAGGCAAGGTAAGGCATGTGAAGTTTATTTATAGGCTATAGCTCATTTCCCACACGCCAGTAATTCAGTTTCGCTTCAAATTCATTTAGGCTTCCTGTTTATAATAAATGTTGTTTATAATGAATGGCACTATAATTAGTTTATTTTATACTTACATTTTTCATTCTTGTTCTGTATACCATTACATTTGAGGGATTCTTGTGGAGTGAGGGGAACTAAAATACATGAT
Source organism: Leuciscus leuciscus (assembly GCF_965113295.1). Lineage (NCBI taxonomy): Eukaryota > Metazoa > Chordata > Actinopteri > Cypriniformes > Leuciscidae > Leuciscus > Leuciscus leuciscus. The sequence goes on from NC_138732.1 coordinate 36,042,499, forward strand.
TATAGTGTTTAAAATGTTTGTAAATGCTTTTTTGTTTGTTTGTTTTTTTTTTGGGGGGGGGGGGGGGGGGGGTTAACCAGTATTTTACATTATTTCTGAATGTAATAATAAAATGTGACTTATATATCAATGCGACTTATCTCTCTGTGTGTGTGTGTGTGTGTGTGTGTGTGTGTGTGTGTGTGTGTGTGTGTATTTTCTTTTCTCAACAATGCAATATGACCTGGTGCGACTTATTTTCCAGAAAATATGGCAATTCAACATTTTAAATATGTGTTCAAAACTTGATTTTCCTTCATGCTGTCTTGTTCTTAAATGCCACTGTTGTAAATGTTAACCTCAAACCTCACTGCTGCTTTTCTGGTATAATGTGTTTTTTTATTCTCTTTGGATTTCAGCCCAAAGACAGTGAACATCACAGGACTGATGTTGAATCGGTGTCTCTAAGTCTTTTTGCTGAGCAGGTAAATGCCTTCTTTAATACTGAACCGTTTAAAAACAATAATAATAAAATATAATGCTTGTTTGTCACTGAAGATGTTAAATGCATGTTCCATTGACTAATTATGCATGCTTGAAATTTTACTCAGATACAGACATTCTGCCAAACAGCTGTTTTTTTTTTTTTTTGCAAATCAGATATCTGAGTTAAAGGTATAGCGGAGGATTTTCCCGAATTTTAGAAAAGAACCGCCCTCTCCACTTTTTGAAAAAATGCACGTCATGCACGCAACACTCTACCTGCTCCCGAGAGGGAACGCCTATTAAACGCTAGCATCGCTAATCATAGCTTACATTAACTTTTACTAGCAGCGATTTTAAATGGATTTCTCCAAATAGCATGCCAAACTTTACCTGTCGAGTAGAAACTTCGCGACTGAGGCATCAGTGGGAAGCCCAACCTGTGCTTTTAGCGCACGCCAGCGTGTGAAATATTCTCCCACAAACACTGGTCTTGTTTCTTTCTTCAGAGGCCTTTCTCTTCTTGTCATACAATTCGTAGACACTTTTTCTCTTGCATTTTGAAAAAACCCGGTGAGAACGGCGAGCTTCAATGAATGGCTGAAACCATAGCTCACCACACATATACACCTGAAAGTGCGCATGCGCAGAAAGGACGAGCACATACCGGCCTTACTTAAACATATCACCAGAATGATTGACAATTAGGAGGACCAATAGTCTTGATGATCCACCCGGAAAAAGAAAATCCTCCACTATAACTTTAAATGTAGTAATGGGTCAATGACAAATAAAGCTTCTAAGAAAAAGGCATTTTTAAAAAAATATTTTCCAAATGGATGGAATGCAATTTTTGAGCCAAGAACAACGTTTCATTTGTTAAATAACTTTTCAAAGTGTATCAATTTTTTTTTTCAGGTGGTACAACAAAATATTTGTGTGTAAGCAAACTCTTATAGTAAGCATTAATAATTTAATATATTTGGCATCCGATTTTACTTTTAAATACATAAATGTAATCGTACAAGTATACATATGCACCTGATGAATATCAGTTGTGCCTCCTGACAACATTAATGACATTTTTTTTTTTTTACAGTCGGTTCTACAAAGTTTTACAACGGTTTACTTTGAAGTAAAAGTAGTACATTGATCAAAAACAGAAAATCACAACATCACATTCATAGGAACTGGAAGAGGCTACAGTGCAATAGATTGGTTAGATACACAAGATACATTTGATAAAATAGCAAAAATGCATTAATAAAAATGTTTAAAAAACAACAAATGCATAGCAACTGGGATGGAACACTATATAAGATCTACTAAACAAGATTCATCACCTCTCTTTTCTTTTTTCAAAAATTGCTTTTCTTGCAGCATGAAAATACTTGAAAGTGTAAAACATATTTAACTTAAAACTAACATTTAGAACAATAATTTAGAGATAGAATACTAATAGTGTATTGATGTAAATGTATTGTTTATTTAGCAAAAATGTTTTTTTATTTTTTATTTTGATTTCATATTCATTGCAGTTGCACCACATGACTTTTGCAGCTAATTTTTTAATTTAACAGGCTATCTTTACATTGGTTGTACTACCTGACATGGAAAGTGTACCAACCTACCCATACTTGAAAGTAGCTGATTTTATCAGTATTTAAGAGAGATCCACAAACCTTTTCACTCTGCCATGAAGATCAATTGGGGTCCTCTGGATGATGCATGATCATGGTTTTTGTTATTACCTTTTCACTTCATAATAAAAGACCCCTGTTTGCAGTTGTGCCACCCTGACATTTGAGAACATACAAATTGCTGGACAAAAGTTTTTCAATGATCTCAACAGTTTTAAAACTAATGATATTTATAAAATTGGTTTATATGAAAGATTTCAAACATAAAATTATGCCATAGTATTTAATTTAGAATTTCTTATTAAAACACTATTTTAAATAGTTTTCTTAGGCTACGTTTACACGACAATGATATGATTAAAACGGATACGTTTTTCCTTTGAGTTTTCCACGTACATCATTGTCAAAATGATCCCCATTAACACAGATCTGCGAAAACGAATAAAATGCTGTATTCTGCTGCCAGGCCATTAGATGGCGATGAAACACTATAGACTAAACACGTAATACGCATGTTCATGACATCATTGTCTTCAGAGATTCGCGTTTTCGTTGTTTACACGGAGACCGTTTTCAAAAACTTGCACTTTGAAACCCATTTCCATAAGTTTGTGTTTTCAGGCACCCAAAAACGCTGTTGTCGTGTAAATCAAAACGGTTTCATGTAAACAGCCTCTTAGTCTGTTCATTTGTGCGGATGGTTGTGCCACCTGACATTTTGGGGGTTTAAGATACCAAAACATAAAAAAAAAATACTTATTATTTGAATCTACTGAAAATGTATTCAAACTAAATAGGTTATATAGAATAAAGTGATACATGATGTCATGAATTTATCAAATTATAAAAAAAAATTACAAGCAAATGGTGTACTTGGACACAAAAATAAACATGTCATGCATTTTCCAAAAGCATCATAAGCCTAAGTAGATCGTAGATCCATTGCCACCAATTGTCTCTATAATAAATTTTGCTCATGATTCTTTTGAGAATCGCAGCCCAAGTAAAATTTTACGTTTCTAAGCACTGGTTAATGGTTGGTTTATGGCAGCGAATATATTTGTTTAGTGCGCGCTAAGCTATAAATTTGACTGTTGTTCCAGGCAAGAAATTTTACTCTACAATAACACATTTCAATTGAAATCAGAATTTGATGTCCATTCAGTATGCGTGACTTTTCTTGTCATGTAATGAGCAGCTGGACTTCTTTTTGGGGTCTTGATCACCCTGTCAGGGTTAGTTTTGTGATAATGACATGCTGTACATCACCCCTGTCTTAGTGATGTGTGTTAATTGTGTGTTTGTGGGCCACATCATCAGGCTCAGGGCAGAAAACCCCTCCGCACGCTTCCCCGAGATCAGTCACAGCTGCTGTTGCTCCAGCACGACCACGGACTCCAGCAGAAGAGCACTAGAGACGCCTCACCACACGATGGGGTAAAACACTGCCCAGTTTGATGGTGTATCATGAGATTTCTGTCAACATTACCTTATATAACAATGCATTATGGTATTTTGATATTTTGATTGTCCTGTTTGGATGGCCTCTATTTTGTGATGACATTGTGAAACTCTGGCTTTCAGCTGGCAGGTAAACTGGAATCCCTCGACACCCATCTTGTCAATCTGAATAATTTAGCTGTCAGGATTCCTCATGTTCAGTCACGTCTGGGATCAGGAAGCAACTCCAGTCCTTGTACTCCAGCGCTCCAGAGGGCCGCCAAACAGCCGGTACGACATCACAAACATGACAACTGTCCCTGAATCTGCTCTTAAACAATCAAATTTTCCGTTATCGCTTGCAATAAAAGATTGATGTTCTATGACAACGTACTGTAGCTTTCAGGATGCAGAATTTCCTCCCCAAGAAGTACTGTAGGTAGAATATAATTAATCCTCAACAGTAAAATGTGAAGTCTAAAGAATCCCATCATTACAAACAAGAGGCTGCTAAAGTGTATTCCTGATCCATTTCAGTCTGAATTTGAGTGGCACATTTTTATCATAGTTTGCTTTATGAATCTGTGCCAGTGTAATGCAGACTGTTATTGAAGGATAGGGCAGTAAAACTAGCTAAATTGTCAGCACAGCAAAGCGCTGTTACTCATTTCACAAGTTAGATGTTGGAGACAAGGGGTTGCACAGAGACTAGTCGACTTTTATGCTCTGCCATGACGCTTTTAGCTTGACTTCGACTAGTTGCTGATCTTGGCCTATAGAGGGCGCAACAGGTCCATTCTTACGCTCCGTTTACAGTTAAAGGTGGTATCAGTGATTTCAGGCCCAAAAATATTTTGATCACATTCATCTAATCTTTCCTAACGATCCGCTAGCTGCCCGCCCCATAAGCATGCCGTCAAAAAAACGCGTCTCTGTAGGCAGCCTAGGCTCTGAGATCTGCACACAAAAACAAATGGTTTAGCCAAACACTCAAAACCAAAACAAATAGTGTTCCAACCAATCACCGACTGGGGGAGGGTGTTGTGAGGTTTTGAGCCAGCTTTTTCTTCAGCTCTGACTTCGCGTGCAGCCGAGCACGAGCACAAAACCTCACAGCACCCTCCCCCTGTCGGTGATTGGTTGGAACACTATTTGTTTTGGTTTTGAGTGTTTATCTAAACCATTTGTTTTTGTGTGCAGATCTCAGAGCCTAGGCTGCCTACAGAGACGCGGTTTTTTGACGGCATGCTTATGGGGCGGCCAGCTAGCGGATCGTTAGGAAAGATTAGATGAATGTGATAAAAATATTTTTGGGCCTGAAATCACTGATACCACCTTTAAAATGACAAATAAATGCATACTCTGAGAGCGCTCCACACAATATGTTTGATTATACCATCCGGATGCTTAAAATTGAATGCCCATTTTTAACAGTGCATTGTACATGTAAGTTATTTGCGCTTCTGAACTAATGCTCTGCTGCATTGTAACGTACAAGCATACAGACAGTAGCTCGCAGAGTGCAGATTGTGCGCACACAAACATTCAGTAGTGCAGAAATGTTCTATGATTTAACAATAAAATAGCTTCGAAACTGAAAAGTTTTAGCAACCAAAACCCACAGCTTCACTAGTGGAGAGATGCTGCCAGGTAGAATTAATTCACACGCAGTCACTCTCTCACTAATGCATTCTTATAAATCTTTACTGTGCTACTTTATCTGGATCTGATTTAGAACGAGCAGAAATCTGTGAGAAATATTATGACCCGAAGACAAAATAACTGAAAAAAATGAGCTGTTATGTAGGAGCAATACCCTTGTGAGCAGAGCTGTGTCATATGCCATAGCTGTGCACAAGGCAACCCGCGTGAGAGCCTGTGCTCGAGGTTCAGGCTTATTTGTACATTAATGACATCAAGTCGTTCTATGGTCGTCCCCTATTGGAGACTGTTTTTATATAGAAGTCTATTTCAAGTCCAGATTCCAGCGACAAGTTGTCTGTCCATGGTAAAGGGTTTTCTCTACCTTGTATTTCCATGACTTCTTAATATTTCCACAGATGGCATGCTTTAGACAGAAGAGATACCTTTCATCGCTCGTCACTTTATTCTATCATCTCTGGTTAGAACACAGTGTTAAAGTCACAGAAGCTAAATATAACAGAAGAACTGCTGGGTCTGAGAGAGGGTGAAAATGGATCAGGAATAACTGTTGTTTTAGTTGTTCTGTTTTTAGTGAAAAAGCCTTGACTAACATTATAGGTGGACATCAGGGAGAAAATAGAATGATAAAAAGTATACGATATTAGATATAAAAAGTTTATTCGAGATTATTGTAGTATCGAACATGATTTGCGCATACATACATACAAAACATGTATGAACAAAATAAATAATTGTGTATAAACATGTATAAATAAATCATTGTATAGTGTAATGACACGGATGTAGAATCCAGCATTGCATACTGAAAAAGTATGCAGTAAAAAGGTTAAGGAGTAAAAGACTCTGTAATCTGTGTTGATTTCAGAACATGAACGTGTGCTCCAGTCGAGAGATTCATCACAGCAGCTCGATGTCTGATGTCACCGCTCCTCTCTCACCAACACAAGATGAAGTCTTCTTCATGCCTGATGATCAGCCGCCAAAGGTTTGTCCTTGAGACAGCGTTTCAGTTGTCAGCATGGGTTGCCTCAGATATTTCTCCACAGCCAAAATTGAAACCTAAACCTATATCATACTATACTTCTCATTGTAGTATTCATTCAAATGTATTACACTGAAGTTTTGCTGTGTCAGCTTGGTGCAACTGCTGTAGGTGACAACTGCTAAAAGTGTGGTCAAAACGGCTTCCTCTTCCAAAGGGAGGTGCCTTCCTTCCTTCCTTTAATGTGACATCCATTCAAAGCAGATATGTGGTTAGCACAAAAAAGTGGAAATAGCATAGAAATAGCATTGAGAAGTGTAGGTCAAAGGCATTGCATGAAGAATACTAAATAATTAACTTTAGTCACTAAACAAATGGCTAAAATGTCAACAACAAAAAAATGAAGCAATCTGTTTATTTTTTGCAAATATTGTCTTAAGATTCCAGAACGAACAACATCAAAATTCAAAGATGTCACAAGCCATCATAGATATGGATCCAGGTAAGTTGTTTGAAATCCTTGCAGAACACATTTTCAAACCCACATTAATTAGGCTCAGATTTAGTCCTCTGAAGGCCCTCATTATCCTCAGACTAGAAACTGTGGCTGTTTTTGTTTCTTGTCTTTCTATCAGTGGAGATCGTCAGTCTTCTCTGGACAACAGTGTTAAGATGTCCTTCTCTAACAGCTCAACAAGCAGTTCACAGTCAGGTGTGTCTTTCTCTATCTGTTACTTATTGAAACCTGTATCAGAACAGAATAAGGTCAATAATTCAAGCATATGTCTTTGTACACTGTCATGTAGACATTCGCGTTCTTGCAGGTTACTCTATGCTGGACAGTCCAGCTCATCAAAACAGAAGCTCTGAAAGTCCAGTAACATCACCACCAAACCAGGTGTGAATCTGTATTTCATATTCGATAATGTTGCAGCGCTTAAGCACTTTATGCAGCTGATTTCACCTCTGCTTTTTATGCAGAGACTCTTTATTTCCCCAACCAAATATAGAATATTAAAACAAGTATCAGTAATGGCCCGTTCACACCAAGATTGATAACTATAAAGATACCTATAACGATAACTAAGCTCGCACTGCAATTTAAAGCATGATGGAGTCTGATTGGCTGTCAATGTTTTTATTATTCTTCTGCTGGATTTTCTTTTTTCTAAAAGTGATTCCAACAATATTGTTCCTCTGTGCTGTTATCGTTATGGTTGTGGTGTGGACTCTGCTATTCTTTTAAATTTAGAACAATTTGTAGATCTATATCATTATAGTGATCATCCTTGGTGTGAACAGGCCTGAAGATTGTTGGCTTTTAATATCAAACTGTTTTCGTCTTTAAGGGTTTGGGAATGAAGTCTCACTTCAGCCCATTAATGAAGCTTGCGGAATATTCTTCCTCCAGTGATGAAGATGATGAGAAGACTAGGTAATCTCACCTTGACTGTTTGCTCTCCTCTGAAAGTTGACCAATTTAAAAACAAAACACACATGGTCAAAGATTATGAGAATTTCTTGAAGTGGCTGACGTGATTTTGTGGTTATACTTCATATAATCAGCTAAGTTTATCAGCCATGGCAATGCCTTAAAGTGATAGTTCACCCAAAAAATCTGTATGTTTGTAACCAGACAGTTGACGGTAGCCATTGACTTCCATAGTAGGAAAAAATACTATGGAAGTCAAAGTCAACTGTCTGGTTACCTACATTCTTCAAAATATCTTCTTTTGTGTTCAGCAGAAGAAAGAATCTGATACAGATTTGTAACAACATGAGGATGAGTAAATGATTTATAGAATTTTCAATTTTGAGGGAACTATCCCTTTAAAGTCCCTAAAATTATGTAACCCCAAACCTGTATGGCTTATTCTTACTTCTGTGGAACATGCAAGAACATCTGTTTTTGTCCATACAAAGGAAGTCAGTGGGCTCCAATGTTGCTGGGTTTCTACAAAATATCTTCTTTTGTGCTCACAGAAGAAAGAAAGTCAGACAGTTTTGAAATAACATGACTAAATGACGACAGAATCGTTTAAGGGTGAACTATCCCTTTCAACAGTGATTGCAATCGATTCAAACTCCATACCAAAATAATCCTGATATGATTTAAATGAATGTGAAAGGAGACATATGGTTGGTGCCGGATGGATAGGTCCCTGTGTCAAAGGTTGTGAACATGCTAGGCTCCTCATGTCACTGAATCAAGACAGTGAATTCCTCGCAATGCAGAAGTGCCTGTGGCAGTCACATTTCTGCTGTTCTGCTGATGTCCTATCAACGTCAAACCACATTAGCTTGTGCTGGTTGTTTTCTGTATGGAAAACGGCTAGTTCTCGAACAGCCTGACAAAGACATTGCAGCTTTGCTCATACACTATGGGAGTAGTGAAAAGCACATTTTTTCTTAAGGTGTGCCTTTAGCCCCGTTGTACCCTATGGGTGGAACTGAACTTGATGTTTTTTGTACTCAGTGCTATTAACCCACACAGAAACAGATAAACATTTGGCTGATTTTATTAACAATTCTTCCTTATCAGGGTGTGAGGGTTTCGTAGCATACTTGTTTCATATTGTCTGCTATTACAAGTCAAATAGCAAAAAAAAGCTAAATGGAGGTTGTGTGGGGTGTACAAACCAATGTATTTGCGTTTTTGACTTGACTGTTTTGACTGGATTATATACCAGGTGATTTTTCACACTCGCCCACAACATTCATACTGCATGGTAGAACTACTCATTCTGAGCAACTTTGCCTCTAGGACCGCCGCTGACTATCGAATCGTTCGTTAAACATCGGAGATTATTTCAAGTACCAACTTTCGCGAACTAGTCCTAGGTTTTTGTCTCAACCTTGATAAAACCACTGCAGCACAATTTTCGGCACATAATTATCAAAAATATGTTGAACTTTGGCCTTTGCATAGCTATAGCAGGGTCCTTTAGAAAAAAGGCATGGCCAAGTCTACCCAAAAGCCTATCATTCCTAAACTAAAAACCAGAATTTGACATCATTAGGTGAGCACATGCGGCACATGATTCTAAAGAAGCATGCAGACTTTTATGGAGATCGGCCCATAGGGTGGGGCTATAACTGTTAAAAATGTGTAAAACTGCTGTATTTCATGGCAAATCCCATGAAATGGCTGAAAATGCCTGCCTGATTTGCATAGATTGCGTATGATTCTAAAGAAGCATGGAAACTTTTATGTACATCGGGCCATAAGTGCCACTTTAACTGATATGAATTTGAAAAAAGGATTAAAAACCATGTAGTTCCTTAGTAAACTGCCTGTATTGGCTATACATTGTCCTTTCCATCTATGATCTAAGTGATTACATGCTTGCTTAACAAAATATAATACCTTTTTACGCAGTGGCTTGAAGGCCTTAAGGTGCTTGAACCCTGATAATTTCGGGTATATTTCTAGTTATTCTACTGTTGTGTCTAGTGTTTGTCTTTGCTGCCTTGTTCATGGTCAAAGGATCAAATGTTTTCTTTGGCGTCCTTAAAATCGTTCTGACTGTCATTTGTCTAGGTCTCCGTTGAGCAATGGAAGGCCCTTGTTATCCAGAGGGCAGTTAAATGACATCATTCTTCAGCCTCATCTCAATGTGAAACCGCAGCAGGTAAAGTCACCTTCAGTCTGTTGTTTTAGGGAACAGGCTGAAACAGCTGACAAACATATCAGTATATATTGAAAAAACTCCATAATTGGGTCCTAATGTACTCCTGTGTTCATCTGCCTTTGGTTTTATTGTGATACCGCAGCTCATTTTCATCAGTGGAGATTTATTGTATTTATTGTAATCATTCAATCCATCAGTTTTTCAGAGACACTGTCAGCTTTTTTCAAAGTGGGATATCCTGTCCTAAAAAAGATATTCATGTTTCTCCAGCAGAGTGCAGCAAAGCCAACACATTACGTCCATCAGAGGCCTTCCGGATCCCAATCCAGCGACAGCTACCATCTGCCGGACCTCCTGCACAAGAGCCCCACACATGAGCTCACCTGCCACCAACACACCACACAGAGCTTTGATGTAGGTCTAGACGTCTTCTGACTTTGTTCAGACCACTGATAACATCATTTGAGAGCTTGGGTTTTGATAGATTGGTTCTTTTTAATGTGTGCCTAATACTCTGATCATTGGACACACACAATACTCATGTTCCAGAGATAAGCAGATAGAGTTTTAATAACGTTCAGCCTCTGCCCAAGCTTAAGGGTGTTTTCACACAAGGTTCAATTGCCTGGTCATGAAACTTCAAGCATGATACGAGTCATTTTATGTTTTACGATAACAATATATATCACAATATTGTTATTTTCGCTTTAAATCTTTTTTTTGATACCATTTAAATTTCATAATTCTCGTCACCAATTTCAATATCACAAAAAAATTATAATAATACCTGCCTAAATAAGTATAAATAAAAAAAAAGCTCACTTGAAGACAAGTAAACACTCAGTGATAAAATAAGAACAAAGAAACTAATTACAAGGACAACAAACTACAATAGAACAAAGACACAAATGAAATAGACCTACCTGAAAAATTCAAGCACTAAATAAGAAATGCTAGGCTAAATAAATTGTATAAACCACTTATACAATTTACTGTAAATGTACAAAAAACACTGCATAGTCTTCACTGTGTAAATTAAATATAAACATATTCTTATTCAGTCAGGAGCAATTTCTCTTTATCTTTTGTTGTTTGATTAACATTAAAAACATAAACGCAGGTATATTAGGCTGCTGTCACTTTAAGACTAAATGTATTTTAAGACTACCAGTATATCGCCCACCCCTAACTTAGCCTAAAAGTTGTGTTTTTCCCCCCTTTTTTTTTTACATAGATGTAAAAATATTAAAGAATTATGTTTCCATGTGGTCAGCGCTTTTTAATGGAAAGAGCAATGATTTGGTGGTCTGCTTGATCATCCTTGCATTGTCATTCTCCCCCTGATGTTTGTGCTTGTGTTATTCTGTATTAACAGAAAATATTCAATAACCAGCCAGGAAAAAGCACGTCCTCTTCCTCTTCCTCATTCTCACCTTTTATTGACCCTCGTTTACTGCAGATATCTCCACCTCAGAGTCCGCAGGGATACGACCAAAGTGAGTCTGATGCCCACTGACCTGTATAAATGTCAGTAAACAGTGAGTAAAATGTCAGTGTATAAAACACATGCATCTCTCTGTCAGTGAATGGCAGGTGTGAGCCGTGTGTTAGACAGCCCCACAGGAAGGGCTCTGTGGTGAACGTCAACCCCACCAACATTCGTCCTCAGAGCGACGCCCCAGAGATCCGCAAATATAAAAAGAAGTTCAATGCTGAGATCCTCTGCGCTAGCCTGTGGGGTGAGACATCTTCATATACACATCACACTTCAGAAATACATGCAGTGCAGACTAATGATTTTAATAAAGACCATTTGCCTGTTCCTGCTTAAATCAAATGTAAAAGAATAAAATAAATGAATGTCATATGAAATGTTTTGAAACTCTAAAACAAAGCAAAATACAGAACCGGGGACGGTGTCTCCTGCCATGACATCTGCTCAATAAGGAATACTTAACTTCACTATCAAACTGTGAAAATCACTGTAATGCACACTTCATTTTATGTTCACTTCACTGTTATATTATTGAAATTATAAAGCTGAAATGAAATCTGCTAGCATAATATGGAGCAAAATACCTACTGTTTTTCATCAAAATCAGCAGTCCTCTGAGAAAAATTGTCCCGTCCTGATTACGGATGATTTTTTCACACATCTTTTCATTTTATATTTTGACCTTTGTTGAATTTTGTTACTATTTCATTATGGAATGAAAACTTTTGGCCAAATTTCTGCACTGTTGAAATTTAAATCAGTCCGGAGAGTCCAGTTATTGACTGCTCAGAATGATTGTAATTGTATCTCATATATATGTTAGATTTATTTCAGTGAGTTTGCTGATGCACACATGGCCCACATCCAGATACACACTGTAGACACTCCCATCTCAGTAAAGATATCAGTCACATCAGTACATGAAATGACAGGCTTCCTGTGTTAATGACTCTAACTGAACAACTTGTTATCTCACCCATTTTTTACATGATAACTATTTTCTAAACTTGCCGTTATCAATGTGTATTTTTTGTCTTGTTTAAAGCAGGTATTGCATGCAGTGAAAATGCTGTTTTAATTGATCTCTCCTCACTGTGACTGTTGTGTGTGTGTTTAGGTGTGAATCTGTTGGTGGGCACAGAGAACGGCCTGTGGCTGCTGGACCGCAGTGGTCAGGGCAAAGTTTACTCTCTCATCAGCCGAAGACGCTTCCAACAGATGGACGTACTGGAGGGGCTCAATGTACTCATCACTATATCAGGTACATACTCCACACAAAGCACTTTACTACAACATATAGTATTCTTATACTTGTACTAGCAAATGAATGAACAAAATCAAGAGTTTTTGGCAAATCCTGCAAGAGACTTGACCACAAGACTGAAAAAGCTTTATCACGTTGATAGTTTGGGATCTAAATTCTAGTTGGAGGAGCCAAGCTTTAAGCTGAGATCAAATGTCACCGTACAAAGAAAGTCTTGGGACAAAGAAAAGAGTTTTGTACCACTAAAAACAGCACAAAAAACCTCTAATATTACTCAGCCAGCTAACTAAACATACACACATAACAACTCTCTGAGATATTTTAGCATGTTAATGGATATTATTATTTTAAAGGGGTAGTTTGGCCAAATTTTTTTATTCTTTTAAAAATGATTTAAAAATCACCTACTCACCCTCATGTCATTCCAGTATGACTCTCTTTCTTCTGTGGAATGTAATAGAAGATATTTGGAATGTTGGTAACCAGTTTCGGTTCCCATTGACTTCCATTGTTTTTGTCTAGTTCAGGGGTCTCCAACCTTTTTTCATTTGAGAGCTACTTTTTAAAAATGAAAGTGGCCGAGAGCTACTCATGTAATACAACACTTAAATATCTTAAATAATGTCTCATGACTCTCATATTAACAACTATCCAAACTGTTTTAGACCTAAAAGAGTTTTTGTTGGCCTATATGTCACCCTTAAATGTCAGAGAAAAGAACAGAATCAGAGATAAAAAAAATGTTTATAGAAAATTGTACTTTGCATATTATACCACTGTAAAAACACATAATTATAGTTGATTTTATAGTACATGATAACTAGAGATGAAATGGCATGAAAATTTCATTTCATGATTATAGTGACCAAAATGATCACGGTTATCACAGAATCCTGTTCAAAAAGTACTAATACTACACAATGACATCAATTCACCAAGTTTTATGTCGAAAACCAGCAAATAACAAATAAAATTAGCATCAATATGCACTTTTTGTTTACATAAACATTAAAATAATAACATTAAAAATGATGGCCAGATTTTAAAGGAGTGTTTTGCAACTAACATGTACAAGTTCAAATAAAGTTTGACAAAAAAGTTATTATAAAAAGAATGAGTCAAAAAAGATAAATTACTGACATTTACAATGCACATTAGCTTATCTTTTATTATTAATAGTAAAATTCGGTCCGATTTTCCCGTTGCGTCTGTCGTTGCTATGCAACCGTGCACTGCGCTCTCCACAATGACAAAGTTTTAGTAGCTAATGGATTTCCACCGCCGAAAAAAAGATTTATTTACGGAGAAGAATAAAAACACCCGTAGTGTTTGGGTGCACTCCCATCCTTCATGTTGACTCGCTGCGCCTGGAAAAAACGAGCGCGTCGCTTCAATTATTTGAAATAACGAACTTGAGCGCGCAAAATACGCAATATGTGAACAGCCCTTGGCGAGCTACCTCCAATCAGGCCACGAGCTACTGGTAGCTCGCGAGCGACGTGTTGGAGACCCCTGGTCTAGTTGAACATGTGAAAACATACTGAATGGAATTGCATGAGCGAGTTCATTGTCTCTCTTACAAAGTTCATGGAAACACAATATTCTCATTCGTGGAATAGTTTGCTTAGAAACTAACTTTGAAGTGCATTTCTCATGCTAAACTTTGCTTATATGTTCCATTAGTACATTCAAATATGTGCTTTCTCATGCATGATTGAACTCATTGATATGAATACATTAAGACAAAACTCATATTTATTTGCAAACAAAAGGCATACATTCCATTTGTCTCACATTATATTTGTTTCACACAACTTATAACCCATTACCTTCTGATAGTATCATATAATGCATATTCTTGTTTGAGTGTTCCTACTTGACACTGCTTTCTGGAAAGAGTAACTTGCCCCTTCAGTAACTTCAGTGCTTGCCCCTTTGTGAATACTGTATGTATGCATGACTGATCTCACTGCTTTCTCCTACTAAACTCATTCCAGTGCCGTTTTACTTTCACACTGTTCCCTCAAAAGCAATTTGTCTTTGTGCTGCTGCTATTGATGTTATTAAAAATATATATATATATATTTTCACACTAACTTTGCTTATATGCGTGCAATTATTTCACTCTTTGCATCATATACACAACTTGTTAAACATCAGACACTTTGTGTATGGTTGCTTCAATTAGGAATTGATAAATGCAGACCAAGCAACAGTGTTTTGTAGGGGTGTAACAATATATTATGTCACAATATATCGCAATACAAAAATGCAACAATATGTATCTGAATAGTGACAATATGTATTGTGGATAGTTCACCCAAAATAAAAATTACTGTGTGAGAAAGTTTGCAGAGTTTTAGTGTCAGTACTACATTAAACTACTATATATAATGGTGAATATAATGTATAATAATGCAATCTGGGAATATTTGTGGGTCCTGATAATACCAAATGTCTTATGTTACCAGTAAAAGTGGCCACATTATTTTAAATATATCTAGTCAGTGACACACTGGCAGTGGCAAGCATATTCGTCTAAAATAATTCTGTATTTTCAGCTTCAGAATCATGAATATTGTTATTCTGGTGTCTCTATTGTCCTGTGCTTTGGGTTTCCAGCACCAAGTCCAAGCTTAATCATTTACACCCACAATGTAATACCAAATGTACCATTTTAATCAACAGTAAATCGCAATAATAGCTCAGTATCGTGATATGTATCGAATTGTGACATGATGGTATCGTTACACCCCTAGTGTTTTTTGATTTGTAATTTTGGGCGAAGAAACCATTCTTTCAAAACCATTGAAATGTTTAACTGGTAGTGTACAGATATAGCTTGAATCTAATTTCTTGTTTATTTCTTGTGGAAAGGTAAGAAAAACAAGCTGAGGCTGTACTACCTGTCCTGGCTGAGGAATAAGATCTTGCGTAATGATCCAGAGGTGGAAAAGAAACAGGGCTGGACCTCAGTGGGAGACCTGGAGGGATGTGTCAGCTACAAAATAGGTTAGTCCATTTTAAATATGTTTCTGTTTTAATGGACTTTACCAACAAACATCATTGTGCTACATCTCAGGCAGTTTTACAGTATACAAGGGCTAAACTCCTTTTAGAGCAGACATTCAAGGTAAGCCAATAAAACATACTAAGTATTATAATTATAAACACTGACAGTTATGACCGATACACATACTGCATGGAAATACCTGGTCAACTCAATCTAGCAAACCAGAAGAGGAAGTATTATCAGTCCTGTAAAGTAGCAAGTATCCTGACAAATATTAAGTCTGGATCAAAAAGGCTTGTCTTTCAAGGGTGTTTTTTGTTGGTTGTATTTATAATCACAGAATGACACACAATAATAGAGCAAATTCAGATTTCAGTGTCATAATTGTGGTCAGTTTTGAAACAACATGCAGTGGTGATGCCAGAAATCTTGGTGAAATAGGATGGACCTAAATTTTTTGTCTTCTTTATACAGTATATACAGTATATATATATATATATATATATATATATATATATATTAGGGGTGTAACGGTACACAGAAGTCACGGTTGGGTATGTACCTCGGTTTTGGGGTCACGGTTTAGTACAATTCTGATACAATAGGAAAGATGGTCAGTTTAGTTTTATTTCCAGACCATTAGTATATTCTGGCAGCTTTGATTGGGTGGGACAGTGCCACCCTGGCCCTTATGTGGCCTCGCCACTGGTATTATAATAATCTAGGCTAGAATGGTTTGATAAATGTCTTTCTTGCATGTAATCTCCACTTTGATGATCATTTAACACTAACTTCTTTCAGTTCGGTATGAAAAAATCAAGTTCCTGGTCATCGCCTTGAGGAGCGCTGTGGAGATCTATGCGTGGGCTCCCAAGCCATACCACAAGTTCATGGCTTTCAAAGTAAGTCTCGTATGCTAGTAGAGATGTTCTCTGTGAAATGTCACAAAGTATGCCAAAACATTTTTGGTCATATTTCATAACTGAAAAATTAATAAAAAGAGGAAATTATAAGAAACGAAAGAGATTGATATGACCACTATGCCAAAGAAGTCACATTCTCATTAAAAATAATGAGTTATTATTAAATGTAAGGTTCATTAGTTTATGTATTAACTAACTACTATGAACTAACATTGAGCAATACATTTGTTACAGTATTTATTCATCTTTGTTAATATTAGTTAATAAATATACAGCTGTTCATTGTTTGTTCATGTTAGTTCACAGTGCATTAACTAATGTTAACAAATACAACCTTTAATTTTAATAACGGATTAGTAAATGTTGAAAATTAATATTAACTAAGATTAATAAATGCTGTAGAAGTATTGTTCATTCTTAGTTCATGTTATCTAAGTTAACTAATAAACCTTATTGCAAAGTGTTACCTATTAGATTATAAAACATTTGTGCATCATAGAAGTACAGTATTTGTCATACTGCCCATAAGTTATGCTGATTTTATTTTTTTTAAATTAGGTGAGCTACCAAGCAAGTTAACTATAGCTTTCCTGTAGCTCAAACAGTAGAGCATTGGTGCTTAGGTCATGGGTTCATTTTCCAGGGAAAGCAAGAACTGATAAGAATGTAAATGTGTACCTTGAAATGCAGTGTAAGCCGCTTTGGATAAAAGCGTCTGCCAAATGCATAAATGTAAGTGTAAACTACGTCAGAAAAGCTGTGCCAAAAAGTCTTTATTAATCAATAATCTGCCCCAGTAATCATAATTTGTGTGAAAATGAGCAAAGGTTTTTGGTGTTTTATTGCCACTAGTGTTCATTTCACCTGGAAACCACAGTGAATTGTAAAGAAAAGGTTGAAACATAAAGCTCTTGAAAGGTTTCTGAGATTCCTAGTACAGTACGTCCATAATTGCTTTGAGCCAAGTTATGAGGAGGCAGTTATGGTCATAACCATACTTTCTAATGTGATATTTCTAATTACCTGCTGTTTACATTTATATATTCTTCAATTTGAAAAAAAGAAGAAAAAAAGTAGTGTAATGATAGATAATGTAACTGGGGTGTTTTTGGAAATGGGTCATTTTTGAGTACGTGTCCTACTTCACTGCTGTCCTGAGAGACTTACTCTACTTCTGACATGAAGTTCTGCCGTTTATATTTATAACATTTAGATCAGATTGTTGCCTTTCCCATTTTTATGGACATACTACAAAATGTCATTGAAAATATATTCTTTTTTCAAAGAAATTGTTAACCGAAGCTGGCTTGCTCAGTTTAGTGTAGCAATGGGCATCATGTTTCGCTGCTGAAGTTCTTGACGGATAAATGAAATGTGAAATGCAAATTTTTTTATTAATTTTTTTTGACACCAAATGAGTTTTAATGCTGCTAAATATGAACATTCTGGGGAAAATGTTGTAATTATGATTGCATCGGTAATGCATCAGGAATGAACACATGCTCTTTGTGGCCGCAAATTTCGGACTGAGTGCGTCGACACACACAATTAATTGTCCTTCATGCAACACATGATCTTATATATGTTGCTCCACACATCACCCCTGTACGTGATCTGATCAGGTGATTGCTCACTGAAGATGTCATCACTAAAGACATTGTTCAAAGCTCTGGGAAGTCTTATCACAGTTGACAAGTCAAGGCACAAGTTCATCTGTCAAAGTGGAGAACAGTGAACATGGATGTAAAACCTTCAGATGACACACTGCTCAAGTCTCTGTGTGTTGCACAAGTGTGTGTGTGTTCTTGTATTTATGGTTTATTAGGACACAAATGTTTATAATGGCATGGGTATTACACCGTAAACATGGTTAATGAGGAGACTTTCTGTGTCCTTGTAAACCAAAAGGCTTAAAAAACATACTAAACTGTTTTTGTTTTTATTCAAAAAATAGCAAAGGTTTTCTGTGATGGGTAGGTTTAGGGGCAGGGGTTGTTTACACAACACCGTTTTCAGCTAAAAATGGAAGACTTTTTTATGCGTTTTGGGTGTCTGAAAACGCAAACTTTTGAAAACGGCTTTCAAAGTGCACGTTTTTGAAAACGTTCTCCGTGTAAACAACAAAAAACGTGAACCTCTGAAGACGATGATGTCATGCAAATGTGTATTACGTGTTCAGTCTATAGTGTTTCATCGCCATCTAATGGCCTGGCAGCAGAATACAGCGTTTTTAATCGTTTTCACAGATCCGTGTGAATGGGGATTGTTTTGACAATGATGTACGCGGAAAACTCAAAGGAAAAACTTCTCCGTTTTAAGCATATCATTGTCGTGTAAACGCAGCCTTAGTGTAAGGGATAGAATATACAGTTTGTACGGTATAAAAAAAATACTCCTATGGAGAGTCCCCGTAAATGTGTGTGTGTGTGCGTGCGTGCGTGCAGTTTAGAGTAACTGTACAGTTTGCAGTTCCGTTCACACATCACAAATTTTCTGAAAATGTATGTGTGTGAGTCGGGTTTTGGAATGTGACTTGTTTTATGAATCACAGTATTAAATTGAAGCAGTTAGAAACAATATTAGACCTGACAGTAAACTGCCAATCAGTGTATTAGTAGAGAAACTCACCTGAAAAAATAAATGAATAAAAAATAAAATAATTTTTGCCACTAGATTTTATGTCCATCCTTTGTTTATTTTTCAGTAGATGAGTAACTCATTTGTTTTTTATCTTCGGTCAGTCCTTCAGCTCACTGCCTCAGAAGCCCCTCTCAGTTGACCTGACGGTGGAGAATGGACAGAGGTTAAAGGTCATCTATGGGTCTCACTATGGCTTTCATGCTGTTGATGTGGATTCAGGGACGCCCTTCGATCTGTACCTGCCCAGTCATGTGAGTATCCCAGCAAGCACTTGTATCTTGCACCAACTGTCTGTTGTAATTAGATTTGTTTTAGGTAATACTAGCATGCTAGGTCACTGAAAAAAATCAAGCAAACATCTAATGGGGTCAGCTGTAACATTGTGTTAAAATAAATGGCCCAATGTTGTCTGCACTGATGGTGGGACAATGTTTAGTGGATCTGTCACCACTGAAAATTGCTAAGAGCATAAATTCACAAAAACACTTAACTGATACATACTGTATGCATACATTAAAACTATTTGAACAGTCACAGTATAAAATGTGTCAGAATAATTTATTTAGCATTTTGAAAATGAGTGTCCCGGCATAGTACTGCTCCTGTTTTATAGGAAGTACAGGTTTTTTTATTTGTTTGTCTGTTATTTTACAATCACTTTTGCACTAATTTCAGAACTGTGATGTAATGTTTAAAAACTCAGAACGGCCTTCATCTTATTCATGTCTTTAAAGAAACCTTGCACTTGCAGAATCATTTGTTTATCATCATGAAATATCTTTGTGAAACTCAGTATCAGTGTCAGTAATCAGTATCTTGTGTGTGGGAGATCTAAATTAATGTTCCTGTGTAGTTGTTTGTACAATCATTAAATATTGTTGTACAATACATGTGATAGATATTTCATCGTGTTACTACATGTAAATACTGTAAAAGAGCTAGTAGAGAGAATATTACAGTAAAGCTACTCCCTTATAGTCGACTAAACGTTAATTGACAAAAATAAGCTTGGTCAACTAAATTTTAATCAGTCGTGACAATAAAATAAAAACGTTGTCACGCAGTGATAGATCGCTAGTATGGCCGGTCCATACGGTAATATGTCGGGCAGAAAATCCAGAGTGTTGGAACATTTAGAGAGAGTAAAGTATGACCACAAAAAGGTGACATGCATCCTCAAACATGACATCATTTAAAACATGCAAGCAAGTAGTAGTCTAACGTTATCCACTTTACATGGCCACTCGCTGTATCGTTAACATAAACCTAGATAGGCCTAAATGATGGGCTAATGTTAGGCGCATATCCAAGTGTCCGTGCGGAGTGTGGAAGCTAAATTAGTACCGCTCTTACTGCACAACATGTTTAACTGGGACACACCAAGCCAACTTCAGAGAACAAGCGGCGATGAAAACCGACAGTTTTGTTGCCTGCTTCTGGACCAAAAAGCTGCGCTTGAACACACAGCACAGACCAGTGGCGGACTGGGACAATAATTCAGGCCGGGAATTTGACTCCACTGCCAGGCCACCTCTGCTGCTGCAGTCACCACCACCCTATTCATGTAATCTACTGGACTGATAAACTTGTAGGCTAACCCTGTTAATGTAACAGGTAGACTACCAGATGCAATATAAATGAATAAAAAAATAACCCTTAAAAACTCACTAAGAATACACCATTTATACTACCAAACCAATGACAAATAGAAAATTGGCTTTTTAAAAGAGATAATAAGAGACACATTCACATGTTGAAATATTTACATTTTATGTATTTTCAGTGCTCAACTCTAGTATATCAAATGTATCAGAAACACAAACACAAATAAACTTAACAAAACCTTTGACAGTGTAAGTAACAGATAACAATGTTTACTCAATTATGGCATTATGTGGAACTGACCAGTAAGAGTAAACAGTAAGTAATTAGCACTACTAGTACACCAGTAGGCGACGCAGTAGCTCACTGCTCTCTGCCATTTTGTCAATTATGTCATCTTTATCAAGTTCCATAAGAATCTCCTTCTCAGTTGCCATCAAAAGGAATGCTTCAAGGTTATCTTGACTCAGGGAGGTTCTCAGACGGCTCTTCACTATCTTCAGGGTGGAGAAGGTCCTCTCACAGGCAACTTGAGTAATAGATAGTGTGAGGAGGAACTTGTAGCCCAAACCAATGATGTGATAAGCATCAGTAAGCAGATTGTACTGAGACAGGAGGAGATAGCAGCATATTGGACAGTTTTTGCATGTGGAACAACTTCTGCTTACAAACTCTACACTTTCATCAGGAACCTCAGAGCCTTCCCCTGCTTCATCATTAGAGGCAGCACCCCTAATGTTGTAGTTCTCCATTAGTGATTGTTTCAATCTTTCCCAGTGCTGTGCAAGGCTGATCAGTTCAGCCTGCAATGTCTCAAGACTGGCACGTTCAATTAAATTGCAGTAGGCATGCTGAGCTCCTTCATGGCTGTCCCTGGAAGGCCTTTTTCTCTGATTTCAGGGAAGTTCCTAGGATCCATGCAGGAGACATCTGAACACAGCACTGCATTTTCTGCATAACGGCTATGAAAGCTTTCAATAACAGTGTCCAAGATCACATTGTGGATGTTGATTTTGTAGTCAGTGTCTGCATTAGCAAACGGCTCATCTTGTGCCAGCTCACCTGGTTGCCTCTTGTGTTTTCTAATTCTCTTCTCTGGGAGAGAAGTCTGAACTTCAGCCTCACTGTCCTCAAGCTTCTCCAGAATGCTATTGGCCCATTCAACAAAGTCATCTGCTGCCCTCATTACACCCTGAAAGTCCCGGGCACACTTTCTCAAGCTCTCCTCTGTTCCTGTCACCAAGTGCTGTGCTGAAGCAATATCCATGCCACTTGTTTGTAAATATTTAGAGAGAGGGGTTGTCTGCTCAAAAATCCTGAGGAAAATCTCAGCAGTCTGTATGGTTTCATACTTTAGGAGAGCAGCCTTGTACCCTTGGGCCTTGTTTCGGATGACAGGTTTCATGGTCACATCCTTTTAAATTTTTTCCATAGTGATGACCAGATCTGTGTAAAGTGCATTGTCAGGCTTTGCAAACCTTCCAAATACTTTCCTCAAGGCCTCATCTTTGGCCCACCAGCGCGTTTCACCAATTACACCAAGCCGTCTGTGTCTCTTGTCCTCACTGTTTTCCTCCCATAGCTTCATGCGCTTGTAGGAATCACGAATGAACACTGCAACATTCAGTAGTGAGAAAAGGGACTCACTTGCCACAACAACCCCTGTAGTGTCAGCTAGAACAAGGTTGAGGACATGTGAGTAACACCATATGTGTACTTGGTTTGGTGATGCTCCTGTGAGCAATGCAGAGAAACCTTTGTATTGTCCCTGCATGTTTGCAGCTCCGTCTGTTGCATTACCAATGCACTTTTTGATGTCTATGTCCATCTTCTCTAGGGTCTGTTTCACAAGCTCCACAAAGCACTGTCCAGTTGATGACTCACAGTCAATGACTGCAATGAGTTTCTCGTGGACAACATCAGTAACATATCGCAGAACTACTGCACACTGGTCTTTGGATGTTAAATCCTGTTGTGTCAATTTGTATTGAGAACATCCCTGCCTTTCTCACTTCAACAGCAATTGTCTGTTGAATCATATTTCTTATTAATTCAACTACTTTATTTACTGTTGTTTTGGACATCAAAGTTACCATGGACCCTCTTCCTTTAGTTCTCACCTGCTTCTTTTTCTTCTCAATACAATCACTAACATGTTCCTGTAGGCAGACATCATACTTGCTCAGCAAAAGTATGAGCTCAAGAAAGTTACCATGATTGATAGCCGTGTTTTCAAGGTCATTTGTAGCTTCATGACTGTGCCCTCTGTAGCTTAGCCCACATTTACCAATAACTTTCACTACATCAATCACATGTTCCAAGACCTGCCTCCTCTTTCTAACCTGGTCTCGATGGACGGTCATTTGCTTATCAGTCAGAAGGGTATGGATATCTGCTTTGTTGACTCTAAGAAAAAAGGCTTCAGCACTTTCTCTATGGATACTGCTTCTCTCATGTTCCTGTACTCTCTGATGGGCATGTTTCCAGGCCTGCATACCTCCTTTGACAAATGCACTGTCACTGCCTAAAGGTTTTGCAAATGCAAGACATACTGAGCAGAATAGGGAGTGATTACTTTCATTGTATGTCAGCCATTTTCTGTTTGTGCCATCTTTTGAATGGAATACATCAGGAATGGCTCTTTCAGATGTTTGGGTTGGGTGATACTTAAAACAAAAATCTAAATCCTTAGACTGTGGACGGGCAAAATAATCAAAAGGCATATCAAGGCTTTCACTGTCTCCTTCATCTTTCCCTGAATCCTTCTCTCTCTCACTCTGCACATCTAGTTGCTCTGCAATATGAAATAAGCGTGTTCAATAATCTGTATTTATAATTGTGCAGCCATCAGTTGTATGTCCCCAAAATCACAGTCCTACTACTGATCTTATAAATCATAAAAAGCACATGTTGTTTAAAAAGTATAGCCTGCTGCCTGCATGTTTAGTTTTGCTTATCTTAAACTTTACCTGAAGGTTCCTGCTCTGACTCAAACGCTGAACTGTCCACCACCTCTAGCTCAACAGCAGGAGCATTTGCAGCACTAGTGCTACTGCTGCTTCCTTCGTCACCTTTTCAAAATAAATAAATAAACAAACAAACATTGTAGGCTACATATTGTAGAATAGAAATGAAAAATCAAAATAACTAACACTGTATTCTTTTCCATACCATCTACTTGATTTATTTATTATTTAAACAATTTGACCCACTAACACTATTCTGTCTACTTTTTATTCATTTTTGTTTATTATATAAAAAATATGCTACATGTAGACGAAACGAGACTTGACACAGCACAGCAGCACTTACATATTGTTGCTCGTTTGTTGGTTTAATTTGATCTATTGTGATTATCTAAGTGATTTGGATGAAAGCGTTCGTCTGCCAAATTATTATAAATATAATGTAAATGTAATCTTGACCGACCTGTTCCCTTACTGGCGAACATGGCTGGGATTTTGCAGCAGCTTGCTGCGTCTGTGGCCAGGGCTTTTTTCCTTTTTATACGCTCCCTCTCTGCTCCTCCTTTGCGTTTACGCTCCATTTTTTGAACGATTTAGTCAGATATACCCTGTCTCTGGATATAGCAGCCAGATATTAGGCAGTGCGTCGCTGACGTTGGGTGGGAGTGTCATTTTCACTCCGCCATTGCCTGATTCGTCGATTGAGAGATCCGTCAATTAATTCGTAGTTGCACACCAGCCTATCACATGCCAGGCTGATCGTCTGCACAGCGGCAGCCGGCAGGCCAGAACGACCGTCAGGCCACCGGGAAATGTCCCGGTGCTCCCGATGGCCAGTCCGCCCCTGGCACAGACTATAGCCGACTGCAAACTAGCACATGCAGAACTGTGCCTGTGTGTGAGGAATTAAAGGGTTAGTTCACCCCAAAATGAAAATTCTGTTGTTAATTAATCACCCTCAAGTCGTTCACAAATGAAGATATTTCTGATGAAATCCGAGAGCTTTCTGAACCCCCGACCACTTTCAAGGCCCAGAAAGGAAGTGAAGACATCGTTAAAATAGTCCATGTGACTCCAGTGGTTCATCCTTAATGTTATGAAGCGACGAGAATACTTTTTGTGCTAAAAACAAACAAAACTGACTTTATTGAAGAATTTCTTCTCTTCTGTGTCATTCTCCTACGCTGTTGATGCAGTAAATACACTGCAGTGCTTCCGGGTTTTACGTTTGCTACCATAGGCTATATTTTATTTATTAATTTTTATATAATAGTATATCATTTTGTTTGAGTTCAGACCTCAATGTTTTCATTCAATGTTAAGGTTACTTGTCCGTCAGCCTGATTATGTTTGCAATGATATTTCTATTTTAAGTGTTTCAGTTTGCTGTATATTTATTTATTTGTTTGTTTATAATTTATATTTATGTCCTACATTTAAAAAAATACATATTTTTGTTGAATACATTTTTTTAAAGATAAGGCTGTTATTTATATTATAGGTTATTTAGTTTGATCTCAAAATAAGTCTTAATATCAGAAAGTTCATGCAATGTTTGCTGGTGTCGTTGCGCAAGCTTTATGTACGTGCTATATCGCTTCATTTATATTTTAAATGCTCATTATTATGTGTTGTTTGTGTTGCCTGTCTGGCTTACTTTAAAAGCAAAACAAAGAATTGATAACTGTACTTCTGTATCAACCCTACCTTGTGTATTTGGCCAGAGATTCTCATTACAAGGGTCCAGAAACACACAGTCATTTCAAATCTGAAAACATGGAATAATAAATCAGATTTCTCTGTGTTTAACCAAGTTAAAACTGTGTTTAACCCTGATAGCACAGAGCAGATGAGACATCACATCACAAAACCACAGTTTTGTACCATCATACTGTAGATATATATTTTGCACCTTTCGTTTCACAAGTAATCAAAATGATCTTGGTTTTGGGGTGAAATTTGGCTTGGGTGTGTTTTCGTGAGATTCACCCTTAAACAAAAGCAGGCATATGAAAATGCCGTCACCACATCACACTCGTTTTCCTTCTACCAAACGCTACAGTTTAGAGATGGCATGAATATGAACAGCATGTACTGTAGAACAAAATGTAATGTGTGAAAAATGTGATGATATAGAGCTGCATTTGACTGTATTGCTGACGTCTCCACACACCCACACAGCAGTGTATCCTTTACAGTGAGGAAGAGCGAAGACCGTAGTGTTCATCCACCACCCCCTCCTAGCTACGGCCCACACTCCTCTGAGGTGTCCCACATAGTTACGGACTAGTTCACCCTCACAATATGTGTGTGTGTGTGTGTGTGTGTGTGTGTGTGTGTGTGTGTGTGTGTGTGTGTGTGTGTGTGTGTGTGTGTGTGTGTGTGTGTGTGTGTGTGTGTGTGTGTGTGTGTGTGTGTGTGTGTGTGTGTGTGTGTGTGTGTGTGTGTGTGCTAGTTTCTCCAAACTGATCTCTCATCCAAAAATAACTCTGCAGCCTTTGCTATGTTCCCAAAGCATAAGCCCATTGAAATGACCTGGTATTTCACAGGGTTTTTTCTTTTCTTCTAATAACAGGCAGTTGATAAATTTAGAGTTGAACTAGCGGCAGGAAACAGAACTGGAAGCTGGGCGGCACTAAATCATGTAGGCTTCCATACCAACATTTTCTCATTCATTCCCTCCCATTCTCTCGTTCATTCTGTCACTTTTTCATATTCTCACACACATTGCTTTTAATGCAATTGCATTTTTCCATCTTTCGCGTAGTTGTTGTCTTTCACTTGCACACACTCATTAGCGAAGTCCTTCCACACTCAAGCTGCTCTTTGCGTGGTGTAATTCTGCTTCTCCCACTTGGGAACACACTCTCTGTTTGTGTCGGTGTGTTTGCGCGGCTGGCGCTCATGAGAATCCCGCGGCAGAGGATAAGGATTTCTCTGCGGCTCTGGATGCCCGTATTGATGCTCAGGATTGTGGTGGCTCTACAGAGGGATGGCAGTACAGTGTGTGTGAATTTATTTCTGAGTCAGGCAAGTACAGTGGGAGGTGTGTGATTGTGGAAATGACATAGACATGCAAGTAAATGATTGAGAATATCTATTCTAATGCTTTGTAGTCGCTTAAAAAGTGGTTAAGAATTATTTATTTTTTAGCTAAGCCAAAGGTAACGCAGAACTTTTAATATTAAAATGTGTTTAACCTCATTCTTGTAACTGAATGAACTGAATTACATGGTCATTGCATTTATTTAAAAGTGATGTGTGATAAAGATTTCACCATCATTTTATTAACTCCTTTCCCTGCCATTGATGGCATTTTCTGTCATTTATGAGTCAAAGCTTCCACGCCATTGACAGAATTTTCCAGCTTTCCATGTTTTCACTGTTATACAGTAGGGGCACTTTTACGTAACTCCTGAAAGAGTAGAGCAAAATCTGGAGAGCAATCACTAGCACAAAAAAAAAAAGAGAAGCAAAAACAAGCGATAAAAGCATTGCTTATGCACAAATGCTGGCGGGGAAAGAGTTAACACTAAAGTAGAGGTGGGGCGATATACCGGTAAACCAGATGAACCGGTAGAAATTTGTCACCCGGTAGAGAATTTGGACTAATCGTCTCTATAGCGGTTATGCTCACATGGCGTTGCTGTGATGCGTGGTCACGAAAGCTTATCGTTTGCAAAAAACATGTTTGTTTTTAAGCATTGCAGTTTTAAAAAAAGTGTTTTAAAACTGTTAAAATGCAATAAGTGGCGAAAAAGAACTATATGTGCACACTGTCTGAGAGATGGTTTCTGAGCGCTGTCTGAGAGACGCTGCATGATCGAAAACATGAAAACATGGGTACTGAACTCAGTTCTTGTTGCCGCCTTATTGGTATTCAACAGTTGTGTAATTTGTGTAATATTATATTGGATCTGTGCATTTCGTCTTTAAGTGACAGCAACCTAATAAACCTGCTGTCTTCTGTGACATTAATGTTAATCAAACAACAAAAAAGAGACATCTCTCAATGCTATTCTCTGAATCACTGAAACCGGGTTCTACGTCAGAACGCTGGCTCACTATTGGTCAGCTCCTGCGTCAGCATCACACGCATATGTTGCTGTGCTCACGTGACCAGCGTCGACCAATAGTGAGGCAGCATTCTGGCGTAGAACCCGAAAGCGATGTACTGTGTTTACTTCGCGAATAGCATAGGAGATGTAGGAAACTCAGAAGCGAAGACCAGGAGACTCGGTTGTATCTTCAGCAGGATTCTTTATTGAGAACACGTGCTGTCGGTAGCTGCAGTCATCAAGTCTGACTAAGGGAACTTTACATGGTATTCTGTGGGCAGTCTTTAAAGGTGCTGACCGTCCTTAAAAGTGTTGACCTTACACACAGCCTTAGAGGTTACCACTAAATCAAATCATCTAAAGACCATACAGGCAGTTACCCCCGACTGAAGATAATGGTACCCCCCAAATTGTATAAACATCACATGGTCGCAAGAACTAAGACTATGTAAACATTCACATAGTTTAACTATCAGTTGGAAGATCAAAGACTGACAAAACCCCCTCACTGGAAACTATATTGAATCTAATCAGTAAATTGATGCCTTAATGCTCACCTTGAATGCCCAATACAGTGTAGTTCACCTTAGTTTTTCATGTGATGTTATGAAAGGATGTAGAATCAGTAGATCTTAAACAAATTCTTAAATTTGTAATCCCACAGAGACACAGAAGAGAAGAATAAAGTTGTTATTACATTTGAATTTAACAATGTCTTTACAACCTTTCTGGGCCTTGAAAGTTGCTGCCTATTGTAGCAAATTAGCTCATAAGGAAAATATTAATAATTATTCTTAACCCTCTGGGGTCTAAGGTGTTTTTGGGGTCCTTGAGACAGAGTCCTGCACGGGTCCATTTTTGGAGACCCGCCCCCGCCCGTACCCGCAAAGTTCAGCACCAGATCCGACCCGTCACCCGTGATAATATCAAAATTAAATCCGCACCCGCCCAGACCCGTTAATATTTGGCCCGTTACCCGACCCGTGCCCGCGATAAACCACACAGGTGACGCGTTCATGTAACAACATGTAAGGGTGCGCTGCCAATAACGCACCTAAAAGCTGTCACAAAGAACTTGGAAAAGTAATGATTATTAATAGGCCTATGTCAACTATATCAATGAGACATTTCAATTGTTTATTAATAAGCAAGTGTTTTCTGTGTCAAAGATGATGATGCTGACTCGCGATCTTCGCAGTAGTGAACGCGCCAGAGAGAAATGCACATTTCATTCGGATTATAAGCAGAGAACAGTCTTTTTTCTTTCGTTTTGAATTGTTTTGTTTAAAAGTACACATTTCATGCTTTCTATTTCTCAGGTCTGTGAGGCAAATAGCTTATACGTTGAGTTTCGGTTCATTTAAGTTCATCAGTTCACACGCGGGCGCCTCCGGCCGTGTCCTGATTATATTGCCTGCCTGCTATATTTACTTCTTATTTATTAAATCCAGGAATTTGGTAGATGAAACATTGATTAAAATTAAGATACAATTAATACAAAACGAAATTCACTTTAAAGAAAGGCTGAACAAACTTAATGAAGTGGTCAAAATCATGTCTGCCCACTCCATTTGTCTCACGATATTCGGGATCATCTTATCTTATTCATGCTTTTCACTTTTCATATAATCAACATGAAATATATAAAACAAATTATATTATTTAATTTAAACATGAATATGAAACTAAATCGTTTTTTAATGACTGGGCTACAACACATAGGCCTATTAGCCTACAGTACAGAGAAATTTAATGTCACAACTTGGTCGGACTAAAAGGGGAGAAAAAAATTAAATTGGGTCGGTCCTAAATTGACAGGGTCGGTCGGGTTACGGCAAACAAGAATATTTTTAAGGATGGCCTGACTAAAACACATATTTGCGTATGTGTAATGCTGGTAATTTAGACATACAAATATTGCACATATTTTTCATCCGCTACCCGCCCGCAAGGAGTTCATTATCCGCCCGCGTCCCCGCCCGTGAATTTTAGGAATGTCACAATCCACCCGTTTTAGCCACTTTTATGCGGGTACCCGCGGATACCCGTTGCAGGACTCTGCCTTGAGATGTTTGACATGCCCTGACATTTGTGCTTTTTTCAGTTGCTTATAAACATATTAATGGCAAAGGTGTAATTACACTCTATTTAGCACAAACAGGGCTACCATAATATGTGAGCAACATGTATGTACATGTTTGTATTTTTGAGAGAATAATGTTTATGCATTTAATAAATAAAAAAAGTGTTAGTTTTTTAGTATTGAAAAAACTACAAATTAAAGTTTCTGAAATAAGACCACAAAACACATAGTAAATATGTGTCCACAAGACTTTTGACTAATGGGTGTTGTCGCTTAGAGTTTTTTCTTCACAATGATGTGAAAATAATCCTGCCTTATCATTCACATAAGACAATACATTGATTTAAACTTTGTAAGACACGTTTTGTTTGGAAAGGCAATATGCAGGGGGCGTGAATGATCATGAATAATGCTCTGATTCACACCTGAGAAGACAATGAGCTGCATAATGAGCCTTTCAGTCAGGTGTATCACTGAAAGGGTATATCACAAGTCAAGAATGTGAGGACTTATTTTGTATGCATGCATATTGCATAATATCCATGGTAAACATTTCTAGTAACTATGCAGTTAATTATCATACTGTATTTTCAAAAAGTTTTGGAATATATCCTCTCCCCAAATGTCACTGATAAAAAAAACTATAATGAATAATTTAATGAGAAGGTTTATATTGACCTATTAAGATGTTGCTTACATCTAGCTTGTAAATATATGTTTTGCTATTTTATCAAAGTTTTAACATATAAATCAACAACAATTACAATTTTAACAATATAGTATACATGGATTTTATCATACGTATTTCAAAGTTAAGGATTCATTAGTTTGAATATTGGAACAAACACACTAATAACATCTTATTGAAATTGGCAAACAAAAGCTTATTTGATGTGACAGTAGTCTTTTTAAAGTAAAAACTTTATAATCTATCCAAAACTAATCAATGAAATCTTGTCTAAACATTCTTATTTCGTCTATAACATGTCCTTTTTATGATATATTTGCATATAAATGTTAATTTGCAGTTAATTAACGTTGCTTATACAAAGACTCAGTATAGCAATATAGTTTGGTAAAAGCTAAACTAGTAGATGTGTTCATGTAAAAATAACATGTTTACTAATGTAAGTGCAAGTGTGCGCTGTTGTTTACAGCTGTAGTAAACATCTGTGCCGTTCATTCATTCACACACAGACACGCGATTCATATATAAACAGTCCTTTTGCAGTTTACCGACACTATTGCATATCGCGATTAGAACAAAGCACTTAAGAATAAAAAAAAAACGTACTATTCACAGTCCTCTGAATAGCTGGATCCGTTGCTCCTCGATATGAAACTAAATTATTCCTAAGGATTATTCCTCACAGCGAAGCAAGACGACATAAAGTGCATGAGTCTGATAAAACTCGTGGTGTGTTTTATCCAGCTGATGTGAGCGTTGACACGTTTGCATGGATTGCCTCAGATTATTTGCGTTTGAATAGTGCACGCTCTCCGTAGGCGTGGTCACATGACAGAATGGAACCGGGAGCAGGAAATGGAACTATGGATCTTGGTGCGGCCACGCAGGACAGCAACCCGAACGTACCGAGAAGGCCAAGAGAGAGAACTGCTTGTGTAGAGGCAATTTAAAGCCTGAGAAAGGTCCCACCTCTCAGGGTTGGCTTGACTAATAAGAAAGGTGGAATTTCCAAGCGGGAAATTCCTCTGCTGGGAGCATTTATGACTCTGTCTCAAGTGTGGTTAGACATACATATGTGTTGCCGTTGCCGTTGGCCTTGCCGTTTGTGTCCATTTATACTCAGATAGATATAACAAACACATGCTGCATTCTATGAGAAGGCGATGTACACTAAAGTGTGAGTCATTAAATGAGGATTAATTAGATAGGAGACACGATATGTGGGGTTACATTAACTAGTAGTTCTCTCATAAAGCATGCATGAAATAAATACAAATGCAAGCGGCAGTATACAAGACCTAATATTTAGATGCATGTTAATTTATAGATCAGTTTGTCTATAAATTAATGCAGGAAAGTCTGTTTTAATGGCTGTATGTCTTTCCTATGGCCTCAGTCTTGACCACATGACTACATTTTTAACAGCAATAAAACAATCACACAAAAACAGCAAAAATCTTATCTGATGGTAGTCATGGTTCTTGCCCTAGTTGGGGGGATGGAACCATGAATTTTAAAGATTATATGTTAAATATAACAATTAATTGTGTCTGATTTGTCTCAGACGTTAATTAGATAGGAGGGACAGAAAGCTCTTGGATTTCATAAAAAAATATCTTAATTTGTGTTCTGAAGATGAAAGAAGGTCTTACGGGTTTGGAACGACATGAGGGTGAGAAATTAATGATAGAATGTTCATTTTTGGGTGAACCGTTTAAACTAAATTCCCACCAAAATAGGCACCGAAATAAACCAAATCTACAGTAGGGTTAAATGAAGTTGAAAAGGCATTAAACAAATGTCTAAAGAAGAAATAAACAACAGGACCACCAGACTTGGAAGCAACCAGACATGGGACACTGGAATTGAGACCACCAGACTGGTGAATGCTGAACTTGGGAACTCCAGGACTACCTGATGAACATGAGAACAATGAACATGGAACCACCGGACTTGGGTCCTCCAGGGCAACCAGACTTGGGAGGACAACTGGACAATGGTTCACCTGACTTTGGACCTCCTGGACAGACGTTGCAACCTCTGGGGGTGCTGCAGTGGACACCACTGCCTCTGTGCCAGATGGAGAAGCGTGCTTGGCACACAGACATCGGATAGTGGCAGCCATCATTAGAAGCGCTGAGGACACTGAAAGAAACTCTGCGACCCCTGGACTTAGGACCTTGAGGACCCCTGGACTTGGGACCTCTAGGACCACTGGACTTGGGGCAGTGGACACTGTGGCTTCTGTGCCAGATGGGGAAATGTACATGGCCCACAGACACATCAGAAGCACTGAAGAGAGTGGAAAGACCTCTGGGAGCACTGGACTTGGGACCCTTCAGGATCACTAACATAAACATATTAGACAAGTTACATTCATTTTATTAACACTAATATAATTCAATCAATTGGTATTATAAAAAAGATGTTTGTTTAATCAGTGGTGCCTCTTAATATTACAGCCTAAGTTATAAGCTATAAGTTATTTATGACAATATATTTTGGACAAGTGTTTGTCCCTCGAATTTTCAAATTTTGCTTTTCTAAAAATGATGTTCTATCTGCTCCTCTGTTTAAAAAAAACTTAATTAAACTGACTTAATTATATTATGCATAAATGTCTATGTTAAATATCTCAACTATACATAACATTAATTCTTTACTTACATTTTTTGCTAGTTGCCAGCCACCACCAACATTTTCCGTCAATTTGGGGAAGCGCTGTGTTATAAATTATCGAAGATTCCATCAATAAAAGGGAAAGAGTTAATATGCATTTTTATCTATAAATATTGTTACAATTCCCGTAAACTGCCTGAATCTTTCAGCTGATTTTTTTTAGTTAAACGTACAGTATGGAATTTTTCGCCACTAGGGGTCGCTAACCTATTTACAATAACAAAGGCGTAGTTTGATGACGCAACATTTGCTAAGAATTATGGATCTTGTCGTCAACGTCAAGCCGACCGATCTAATCTATGGATCTAATAATGTTTATGGATGACTGAATACATCGATGCTTTTATCATGACTGTGATATGAAGCAGTTCGGGATTGCTAAGAGACAGCTAACGTTAACTGTTATCAGCTCCACACGCGACGCGAGTCCCGCATAAGGAATATGGACATTTCATTCTACCGAACTAACGTTACACGCGAGTGCAGAATTACTACTCACAGTCACAGGTCAGTTTATTAGACAAATTAAACTTGTGAGGTAACGCAGCGTTGTTTCACTTGGTCTAACATTACACTATCACACTAAACTGCATTTGAATGTGTTGAAATGTATGTGTTAGTTTGTCTGTATGAGACTAGCAGTAAGCTAGATCAACATTAGAATAACATACAGATCATATTCTAACATTTCATCATGTTGAGCTATATAACATTGATTAGTTTTATGTAAATGTATTCACCTGTTTAATAAAGTACATGTAGAAGCGGTCGAAGTCTCGGACGTGGAGCTCTCGTTTATATACTGTCTATTAGGGGTGTGAACCGACACTGGTCTCACGGTTCGGTTCGATTATGATTATTATTATGTCATCGATCCGGTTCAATTCGATATCACGATGCACCGCATCCTCAATTTAAAATTTTACTTCAAAAGTGATGTGTGCGCGCATGTGCTCGCCTGTTCGGGAAGTTGCAGTGACAGAAACAGTGACATTCCAGTTTAAGTTTCATGGGATTAAAGCTTGTTTATGATACTAAGAAAAGGAAAATCTGTCAAATAAATTTTGTTTTAAAGAAATGTTCATTTAAAAGCAGCGCTCATTAATCAGTGTATTATGTTACCATTAAAGATGCGCGCATCAACCGTCGCCGAGTCCGCTGTTGAAAGTGACGATCATCCATTTATAATCACGCGTAACAACACAGAATAATTGTAATTTGACCATCGGGTGCGGATACTTAAATCAGAGAAAGTTATTGGGGCGGGTGGATGATTTGTTTTTGGCTGCGGATTCGTGTGACGGAGCTCATCCACTTACTCTAAAGCAGTCAGACTCTGCCGGGCGATTACAGCTCGGGGTGAAAACGGCTAACGTGGTTTATCAAGTTAGTGGTATTACCTCAATATTCTATTTGTGCGTGACATGAGCGCACACAGCGCGTGTCTTCTGCAGGTCGTGCTTACCACGTTGTTCATAAAAGCCGAAATGTGCCCAGATGTTGGCTTTTAAAGTAGTTGGAGCATTTTTAATTTTCTCTCACTCGCGTCTCACCTCCCTCTGCCATTGTATGCTACCGCAACAAAGCACGTACGCGAAAAATGACGTAAGAAAAGCGTCAGTACATTATAACCGGTTATGGTCTATTACTGAACCGATACCGAATCGTCCTCGTCTGCATCGCGATGCATCGTAGAAACGATTAATTTTGACACCCCTACTGTCTATGGGAGCTCTAGGCATCTCGAAAACACCGCGCTAATATTGATTCTCGTTTTAGTTCTCCTTTTTTATCCAAAGTCTGCTTGCCATGGTCCATAATGTTTGAACGAAACAACAACAGCGTGCAAATAGACATTGCGAACTACCGTCAGTCGCTTTGGTTACTATCAGAGGGCTCTGGTTCATAGCTCTGGTTGCCATGGCAGTACGAGCGGAAACCAGGGACAACGCGGATATGACGCCATTGACGGCGACAAAACGGAAATAAAATTACAAATTTCTCCTGGTTTGAAAGTTGTTGGAAACAGTCGGGATAATGTAAGTACACAACTAAAAAAAATATGTAACATAGATATAGTGATTTTTGCTATTTTTAAAGCAAAAAAGTTACATATTGTGGCTTTAAATGTTCAAAACCATTCACAAGAAAGAGAATACCTATTTTTTTGTGACAGCATGTGATAATATGCTTCCGTAAATTAACACATTATTGAAGAAAACATACAGCCTATGTTTGCAACTTTCAAATGAAAATAGGTAATTTTGTTTTAATATACATTGCCTTAGCATAATAATTGGCTGTAGTACTTTTATGTTACGACCAGCTGACCCCTGCTGTATTACATGCCGTGAAGAGGAGCTATGAATAATTTGACAGCATGGCATACACACAGTACAGTAGAGTGATGTACTTGTGACCTCTGTATTTGTTAAGGCAGTAACCGTTCTCCTCTTTATAACAGAATGTCTGTGTGTTTCAGATCCAAGGTCTGATTCATCCGCATGCCATCATCATCCTCCCCAGCAGCAGTGGGATGGAGCTGTTGCTGTGTTACGAGGATGAGGGCATCTATATCGACACCTATGGCCGCATCACCAAGGAGACGGTTCTGCAGTGGGGGGAGATGCCCGCCTCTGTCGGTGAGTTTCAGCTCTCAAATGATTTATCTATAGATAATAGGGGTGTAACGATATTCAAACCGAACCGACAAACCGCGATACAACAGCCACGGTTCGAACCGCGATACTCTCATGTCGAACCGAACGCGCCCCGCCCCCTGCTGCCCCGGCCCAACTCTCACATCACTTTGTCACAAAACTATTTTTTTCTTCCTTGACATTTGATTAAATAGTTATTAATGAGTACACTTTTAACAACTAATAAGAGCTGTAGTTTTACTAAATATTATTATAATATTATTTACTAAATAAAGTGCATGTCACGTGATTTGGGTGATCGATCACGCTCGAGAGTTTACATACGCACTTCAGGATGGCAACTCATATTGAGATTGAAGACCCTCCGGTCACAACCACTGACTGATACAGCAGCAACAGCAGCAGTGCTGATCACGACACTTGAGAATGATCACCGACACCTGTCATCATCCAATATGATGACATATCACAGCATTTTTTAATCATCGTTTTGAGACAAATCATTGTTTGTTTTGCGAACATAATCCTCTGCCGTCTGGTCGCTTCCGCTTCAAGCCGGACTCGTCTCGCGCTAACGGTAATTCCTTTTCACTGTCCACGTTTTGATTTCGGCAAATCAATTTTAGCGAATGCAAACAACGTGATTATTGTTCATGAGTCCAACATCCAGCCACGCAAGAAAACATGTAATCTACCTGAGGGAATAATATGCTCACAAAACATTTCTGATTATTATTAATGTTTAAGACTGGTTTGTTTTTTCCCCCCCAGGATTCTATGAAGAATGTAAAGATCATAAGATATTTATTTGAAATAGAAAGCTTGTGTAACACTATAAATGTAGGCTACTGTCACTTTTGATTAACGTAATGCATCCTTGCTGAATAAAAGTAGGCAATTACTTTCTTTAATTTCTTTCCCCCAAAAAATTATCTTACAAACCTCAAACTTTTGAACTGTAGGCCTATGTATAATGTTAAAAAAGCTTTCTATTTCAGATAAATGCTGTTATTTTGAATGGTGGTTTGTTTGTAATGTGACATTTTGTTTGTATGACTTTACAATAATTTTTAGAATTAAATTGTACATAAATAGGTTAAGCAATACAAATGTGTTTGTCTGATAACCTTTTAAACATATACTTAACTGTCTGCAGACAATGAAATGATGTACATTGTGCGATGCAGTACAAATATTTTGAGTGTCCCTTGTTTTCCTATAAAGAACCACGATTGTCCCGCATTTTACTTTTCTGAAGTTGGCAACCCTACTCAGGTGTGCAGTTTATTTCTGACTAGTCAGTGGAGGCATTTATTTCATTTTAGTTAACTCAGGTGTGCTAAGTGCTCTAAAGAAAGGCTGAAGCCACTGTATAAAGTTCAGTTAATAAAGTTAAAGTTAATCTAGCGTTATTATTGCTGGTGCCCTGCCATGAACCCTGCCCCCACAGCAAACAGAACCGAACCGAACCGAACCGTGGCTCCAAAACCGTGATATGAACCGAACCGTGGCATTGGTGTATCGTTACACCCCTAATAGATAATGCAGCTTCATTTTAATGTGTATGTTTTTTTGTTGTTGTTTCTCTTGGTTTTTAATGGAACTGTCTAAATGCGGTCTGGTCATAAGCTATTTTACTGCTCTTGAGGTGCAGTTCTTGTACTGACATGCGAATGAGATTCTAAATACGAAAAAGCAAAACAAGTCATTTGGGTGGATGAGTCATCTTTCAGCCCACTTCCTACATATGAGCAGATTTGTGTGTGGAGAAAGTCACAGCAGTCCTGTGTTAAGACCTGTTCACACCAAAAATAATAAAGTTGTAAAAATCGCACTCTGAGGATCGTTTGTTTCGGAACTTTGTGCATTTTCTCCGTTTGTTCAGTTAATTTAGGCAGATATGAACACGGCAATCACGGTCGGATCCGCACCAAAACAATCGCTCTGAGATCGCCTGATCGAGGTGGTCTCGGCCCGATTGAAAACGAACTATGGGGTGGTTCAGTTGAGGTGAGAAAGCAATCCGACCAAACGAAACCAAGGAACCAAGCGGTATCGTAATTCATAACGGGAAATGTGTTATATAAAAAGCAGCAGTGTCTGATTCTGTGAGTGAGCACATTGGTTATCACAGTTGAAAACCAAAGAGCGCCTCTTCAACTTAAAATGTTGTGTAATATGTTGCTCTTCTCCCTGCACTGCAAGAATACTGTCCCGACGAAGCCTTGATTCCTACTCTAACGGCATTATAAATAAATTTTTAATTTATGGGAATAAATTAGTAGAGTTGGAATGTGTCCCTGTTCTAGCTTGAATGATGACTGAAACTTTGTATTACTGGCACTTCTCGTGTTTCTTAAGATAAATCACGAAGCGAACTTGTCAGTTCATCTTGATGGATGACGCAGAGGAAACTCTGAGCAATAAGAGGACAGTTTAATCACATGTGACTTGCCTAAACACATTTTTGTAAGCTTTGAAATGTTGAAAGTGAACCAAACCAAGAAGAAAATGCTACATTGTGATAAATGAAGTTTTATGTAACAAAGTTCGGGAGGAGCATGTTCTAACCAATAAGTACGATTGGGGAGGAGATGTCACGAAGATACTCCGTGACCATATACAGACTATGGGGCATGTTCCCTCATTTCACAGGTGCACAGCATACAATTGATTTTTGGGATGCTGGAAAGACATAAAAGGGTTGGGTGCGATATATGTAGGATTATTGTGTGTAAAAATGTAAGACTAAATGTTGTGTTAGACTTGCTTGGTATGTTCCGTAGGCGGGGCCACGACGTTAAGATGGCCATGGTAACATTCGGTAGGGGGGGTGAGTGTGGTGTGAGCGTGGTCGGAGTACCGCCACTGTTTGGTACAACAATAGACTGTTGGCACGAACGTGTTTATAGTATAGTTGTATTTATTTTTTCATTTATTTTTGGTTTGTTTCTGCACCGTGGGATTTTTCTACTTATTGTAAAACAAAGTTTGCATTGAACGGATTCCTGCTTGTTCCAGTCACCTCATTGCCTCTAACAGGGGCCTATATATAGCCGATACAGCTATATATGAAGAGTTCAGATGCAAAAGCCTCTAAGTGCCATCTGAAATTTTCTTCTAGAATGATAATTTTTATCAAGCTTGTATATTTAAGTTAAATAATTTCACTTAAATTACAATTAATAGGTCATTTTCATTGCCATTTAAAGCTGCAGTTGGTAACTTCTGTAAAAATGTATTTTTTTACATATTTGTTAAAACTGTCATTATGTCCTGACAGTAGAATATGAGACAGATAATCTGTGAAAAAATCAAGCTCCTCTGGCTCCTCCCAGTGGTCCTATTGCCATTTGCAGAAATACACTGCTCCCGGTAAGAAACAACCAATCAGAGCCAGGAGGAGTGTCTTAGCAGTGTCAATCATGCTTGTGTACGCGCTGATCATCACCCCCCTCTCTCGCACAGCGCGTACAGTCGTTCAAAATCAAGATAGCGGTGTGCCGCGCAGCTGTGCTAATGGCGGACAAACAACTAAAACTGCCAATTTCTCGAGTGGCACCAGCTCATACAACAAAGACAGGTAAACGGAAAAAGACAGATGACGATAAACAAGCCCGTCGGAGCCCAATGACTCAGTGTCAAAACTCTAGCCGCATAACTGTGCAAAACAACAATTGAAACCTGCTAATTCACTGGCTTGTCATGTTGCTGAAATAATGTACTAGCAAACCTTATTTAGCATTACACATGGCTAGAATAATTACTTACATACTGTAACGTTACCATTATTATCTTGCTAGCTATTTATAACTTATAGAAAGAGTGCAACGTTATGAAGTTACATTACATGTATTGCAAAATACGTAATGATTTGAGGACCAAGTTTGTAGTCAAAGTATGGGCTGGCCATAGTCAATGTAAAGTATATTGTTGATGTTTCGTCCCTACCAATGCTAGCTTGATAGTGAGTACTAAAATACATCTTATTTGTTTATATTCATAATGATAAAGTTAGATTTTTTTCTGACATGATGTCACTGCATGCACTGCGCTCCTCTCCGCTCGTCTCAGGTAAATAATGCGTCTTCCAGCTCAGCGGTCGGAGTCGCGCGTTCATGTGTTTTGGGGGCGTGGCTTTGGAAGGAGCCCAGAAGGGAGGGGGTGGAGTGAATGGAAATAATGAGCTGTCTTTAAAACAGTCGTGAGAGGTCTACAGACACTCAATTTTTATACTTTCTTTTTCAGAGTACTTACATTTTAATTATGTATTGATATATAAATAAAGTTTAAACAAATTTGGAAAATAAGTTTTTTAGACAATTCCTACCTACCCAACCTTTAAGTGAAATTACTGAACTTAAATATACAAGCTTGATAAAAATGATCATTCTAGAAGAAGATTTCAGATGGCACTTAGAGGCTTTTGCATCTGAACTCTTCATATACAGTCTTTTCTGCAACCCTTCCGCCACCCCGCCTCCTCACTCTCGGCTACTTACTATCTCAGCCAGGGATATGGGGAGTACTCTGGGTTTGGGCCACATGCCGAGCTCGGAGCCCTCCCCTGGACAGCACGCCAAACACGCAAATACCTTTACTCTAATTATTTATAAGTGTGAACTCATAAAAATCCCTGTTTCGGAACAAAGCAAGCGATCTACAGATCTGAAAACGCCCTAAGAAAACAGCCGAGTCTGTCACCACAACTAGAACATATTGTTGTAATCACTTTCAGAGCTAAATATATGCATTAATGTTCGGAAAACATAACTGAAGCACACTCTTAGAATAAACATACCGTTATCATCTGTTGATGTGTTATAAGGTTTTTGGGGGGTTTTGGTTTTTTTTCTTGGTGTGAACAGGCTTTTAAACATGCTGTGGTCTCAGCTTGGAGGACGTGACAAAAGTTTTCTACTGAGATCTATGTGTTCAGTATAATAAACAAGAGATGGTACAAGACTTACATAGTCTCACATTCCCTTACTTTACCAGAGCTCAACATTAAAGCAGTGTTCCTTAAAAGAGGTTTCAAGACAACTTCATCTCTAAAGTGGTTCCAGTCTAGAAGTAACTATTAGTAAGACTATTAGTCTTAGATGGAGGAGACTATTGTGTAGAACTTTACATCGTTGAATAACCACATCAGTCTGGGTAATTTCTCTATGTGGCTCAATGGCAGCAGAGGAATATTTGAATGAATCAGTGCTAACACCAGTGGTGATGGACCAGACTAGCTGGTCTTCAGGATATCCTGTGTTTTGGATGCATGATCGGGCATGGGATGTTGTGGAGCTGGTCAACTTTATTGGCCAAAATGTGGAAAATTATCAACAAAAATGTACTGTACACAAAATGATAGAATTAAAAAGTATATAAATATATATAAAAAATAAACAAAAATACAAATACCGGTATAATACAACCTTGATGAGCTAACCACAAATTCAATTTGGCACAAATGACGGCACATTCTTGGTGTTCTGTGGTTTCCTAGGGGTGAAATAAGGGTGAAAACCTGAGTTTCGATCACAGAGAACGGTGCCTTACCTCGACAATATTACTGGTAATAATACGATATTACTGATATAACGACGTGACTCAAATATAATTTACTCAATGTTATCTTGTAAATTCTCGCAGTCGTGCTCATATTCAGAACAACTGCATTCTTGTGATTTTGCTTAATCATTAAAATGATTTTTTTGATCACATCTCCTTCATATAGTTCAGATGAATATATTGTTGCAATGTTAAAACTTCACTTATTCTTTTTCAGAGTTGCTCATGTTAAACAGCAATGATAGAAAACCATGTTTGTACCAAATCATCTCCACTTTGTTGAATATTTGTGTGTGTGCTTAAGCTAGAGTTCTTTCTTCGTGACTAGTCGACTTGATGTTGATTTGCATCTGTTTCTTTGTTGTATGGCAGCCTACCTTCAATCAAATCAGGTGATGGGATGGGGGGAGAAAGCCATCGAACTCAGATCTGCCAAGA
Source organism: Leuciscus leuciscus (assembly GCF_965113295.1). Taxonomy (NCBI): domain Eukaryota; kingdom Metazoa; phylum Chordata; class Actinopteri; order Cypriniformes; family Leuciscidae; genus Leuciscus; species Leuciscus leuciscus. The sequence goes on from NC_138732.1 coordinate 36,084,394, forward strand.
CTGGAAGTCTGGAGGGAGTCTTTATGCACAAAAAGGCTCAGAAGCTCAAGTTCCTGTGTGAGAGAAACGATAAAGTAAGAAAATTCCTATATGCTTATATATCATCACATTTAGAAATGGCAAAAATCTCTCAAAATTACCCCAGAAATCCCATAACATAGAACCATTTTAAAGAGGCTGTCTGGGCATTATAAGCATATGAATGACTAAAAGGTATGAAACAAAGCATTTGTTTCTCTGCAGGTGTTTTTTGCTTCTGTCCAGTCGGGTGGATGCAGTCAGATCTATTTCATGACGTTAGGACAGAACTCGCTCTTCAACTGGTGATCTTTTGTTGCTGGGCAAAAGCATCCAAATTACTCCGTATAAACTGTCCATATCCCATAATGAACAATCTCTGCAAATAGATTAAAATAGCCAATTTTTCCATGTTCACATGTAAACAATTTTAATAAAAGTGATATATATATACATATTAATACATGTAAAATAGGTGATTTATTGCATCCTGTCTGACAGTGTCAGTCTTTGTCATCTTGATCTGTGCTTAACCCCAAAACATAAATCTTGTTTTGGATTTTAATTTTATTTCTCTTTCTTTTTTCATGTCAAATCTTGCTAAATGGACTTTATATATTGTCCCTAATACCTAATTATTTTATTGTATAATAACCATGGCTGGTACACGGTTTGGTGTGAAACCGATACTAACAGCTAGTAGATGAAGGACTAACTGTTGTACTATTGTACGGTCAAATGTTGTTGTGGGGGGGGGGGGGGGTTGTGTATGCTGACAATTCAGAACTGAATTGATACAATAACTGTGCACTTTCAGCTTTAATTTTAGGGACTTTTCAGGTAAAAAATTATTGTAATGATCAGTTTAATTTAGTTGTTTTTGTTTATTATAACTCTCACCATACTACAACACAAACATAACTGAACACATAATCTTGATAAATGTTATATCAATAAAAGGTTTGTTTAGCTGTTGGTTGCATGTCTTTTGGATGCAGACTGAACGTCTAGTGTTTCCTTCTGTGAGGAGTCTGAACATCATTTTTTTTGCTGCTGGTTTTGTTTTAGCTCTTGTCCGCATTTCACAGATGACAAAGTTTGTTTTAGTTAGCTTTCTTTTTGGTTTAGCTCACCTTTTTATTTTGTCTTCTGGTTCTGGCTAATCGCAGCATTCGATATCTACTTCCACAAGTTTCATTACGCTCCACAAAGCCGTATATTTCAGCTCAAGTTTAGGGATGATTGATAAACACATATCAATCTCATGCTGTATCATGGAGCCTTACAATTCAGTGTAAATTAGGCTCTCATTAGTGTTCTACCTATGGCTTAATGTGTTTTCTGTTAGCCGTACAGTATTTTTTTTAAATTTGAAGGAAAATTAAGACATTTTCATTCTTTTTTGCATCGAAACTTAACTGAACATAAGTGTAACGGCCTTCAATTTACTGTAATATTTTTATGTTTTCATGGACTTTCAGTTTCTTTTCATTCATCACATGTGCTCATTTGTTTGATCTTTCCCGCCACTCATCAGTAACCATGGTGATTCATTCGTCACAGCTGTTCACCACCATGTGTTTAGTTCCTCTCTGTTCACTCTGTTTCTTTCGGGCAATGTTTGTGTATGCTAGTGTTTTTCAGCACACTGTTACGCCTGTCTACCCTTTTGTTTTAATAAACCACGTTTATATTTCAGTTCGTCTTCATCTTGTGACAAAGCCTGGTTGCATGTGGAAAAATACAACATGTGTGGACGTGAACGTAGAGATGTGAATGTCTAGAGATGCGAGTTGAGATTGTTGATTCTGTTGGGAAATAAATGGAGCAAAGAAAAGCACCAGGAAGTGGGAGATGATCGTTTTAAAGATGTTTTAAAGAAAGTTGGAATGTTGGAAGTCGGAGTTAGAAAATGAGTGGTATGGAGCTTGGAATATGTGGGAATGGTAACTATTGAATTGTTATATCTGGACAAGATTTATGTACTCAAAGCACCTGTGTTTGTAAAGATGCAATACTTCTGAATGATTCCTTGAAAATCCAAATGTATGCACTTTGCATTGCTTGTATACAGACGAACTGTTCATGCAGCTGTTCTATTTCACACATTGATGATTTGTCTCATTTATGGAACAACAGTAAAATGTCAAATATGACTGCAAGTAAAATGGCACCCAAAGGGTTTTTGTTTTGAACAGACATTCTGTGAGCATGCGCACATCCAACACACCGGAAATAATGCTGGCTGTAGATCAGAAATGCTGTTTTGTGATCTTGTGAAGGATCATAATTATTTGCAGCAGAAAGACTCCCTTACGGAACAAAAATATATTTCCATATCTTTATGATCACTATATTATATGGTTTAAATATACTGAAATAATATATTATATTATATATATGCTTTTTATATATAGACCTATTTAAAAATATATTTACATTGTAAAATGTCATTTAGATGAGTGTACTTAGAAAACATGTGGAAAGAGGAGGTTTTACTTAAAGTACTCAATACAAAGACATAAGACTGTTGGGACAATGATAAACTGCACTTATTTGTATTCATTAAACTGTAAATACTTTGTGCATGTCTGAAACTAAACTGCAGTACAGTTTTTGCCTTTTAGATAAAGCAACATGCAGCGTATCATCAGTGTTTCTTGGTGTTCTGCTGGACTGAAGCTCAGGCTCTACTCTTCAGCACAATGGTGACCCACAAAACTCAGACAACAGAAACCCTTTAAATCCCAACAGAACATTAAACACTAACAGATCTCTGAAGATCTCAGCAGAGGAGGTTAAACACTACCAGCTTCACTTATTACTAACCAGATTTACTTTATTTCTGTTTCTGTTATTATTATTTCTTATTGAAAATTAACAGAGGTTTAGATGTTGATGAGTTTTTCAGTCACCCGGATGGAGATCAGTGTTTACTTTAGTTTGTCATAATGACTCTTGACTTTATAACATTACTTTTTTTTCTGGCTGCTGTAACTGTGTTTTAAACACTATCGTTATGGCTAAAATGAGCATTAGAAAAAATGCTGGGTATGATCTATGATGGTCTATGACAAATGATGGGTATTTATATCCCTGGTCTATGACAAATGATGGGTATTTATTGATGATGTCATAATCATCGTTGAATATTCAGGATCACAGATCTCATCCCAAGGTATGTTACAAAAGTTTGTCAGATCATAAATTTGTGAACCCTGTGAAATTATAACAAGAGATCAAATGTCACTGTGGTAATTAAATACTTTTTTTTTTTTTTTTTACATTTATGTTGTTTATACATTTACAACTGCTATATTTAGTCACACACGGACATCAATAATCAGCATATGAATCTCAACAATGGTGACATGCTTCATGCTGCAATGCATGCTGGGAACCATGGATGGGTTTTTTACTATGGTAGCTCCCAGAATGCATTGCAGCATGAAACATGTCACCGTTGTTGAGATTCTTAAGCTGATTCTTGATGTCTGTGTGTCACTAAAATTGCAGTATTCCAAAAAACACATTTTTGATTAGTGATAATGCTTGATTTGTGGCTCAGTATAATTATTGATGATTACATCAGCAATAAATACCCAACAGATTATCCACATATTAAAAAATCAAGAGCCCAACTATAGCAAACTCTGATCTCCATCATGGTGACTGAAAAATGATATAATTTTCAATAAATCATCAACATCTACATCTACACCTCTGTTAATTCTCAATAAGAACTTCTGTAGACGCTTGAGAGAAATAAAGTAAATCTGGTTAGTAATAAGTGAAGCTGGTAGTGTTTAACCTCCTCTGCTGAGATCTTCAGAGATCTGTTAGTGTTTAATGTTCTGTTGGGATTTAAAGGGTTTCTGTTGTCTGAGTTTTGTGGGTCACCATTGTGCTGAAGAGTAGAGCCTGAGCTTCAGTCCAGCAGAAGACCAAGAAACACTGATGATCATATTTATTTTATCTATTCAATTAAGTTTGTTTAATAAGTACAAATTAATGCACGCCTAATGTCTATCATTGTCCTGACACTCTTTTATATGTTGTTATATTAGAAACTTACAACTTTGGGTAAAACAACCTTGAGAAATTTAAGGCAATCGGTTTCCAAGTACACTCAACTATTGTATAATACTAATTATTGTACATATTATATTGTATTATAAATGTGATATAATATTACTAAATATTGTATTTACATTTTACAGTGTATATTGTTCAATATATGAAAAGCGGCAATTCCTTATGTATTACTCAATATATTGTAATATATAACATTATATTAATGTAATATATTTTTTCAGTATATTTACACCATATAATTGATCATAAATATATGGAAATCCTTAGGGGATGTCTATCACAGTGCACTGATTTCATGCTGTAAATCAGTAAAGTATCTCAGTATATCGTGAAGGAGAGAATTGCATTATCATTAGACAGCTCTCGGTGTGTTGCTTCAGTAATTCTCTGCTCTTCCCAAATCCAGCCTTAGTTGAGTCACGGAATATCCCATTTGTTTGGGAATAAACAGACATCCTGATGGGTGGCAATGCTCATTTAAATCAAACTTTTGATTTGAAATAAAAAGTGTTTCTTCTTTTGACTCAAGCAGGACATGTCAGCTGTGCCTTAATGTGTGTTCTGAGTGGCAAATAATTGAATCTTAGACATGAAAAATATCTTACAATTTTAATTGGGGTTTGTTTTCAAATTAAAATGTCTTGACAGTTTCTGTACTTTCACTTTTGGTCAAACTTTGAAAGTCAGTATTGCACATTAACTACAGGAAAGGTTTATTTAATTCAAAGCTTTTTTCTATGTAACCGTGCAATTTGACTGTATATTATTGTATATATATTCCTAAATACCTAAATGTAGCATAATAGGAAGTACCATATAATCAATATTGTTATGCTTGTTGGGTTTAGATTGTAATAACACAAAGCTGCATATCTGTATTTTGTGTCATGTGTGTGTGGCTACTCTCAATGAATTGAGCCAAATAAATGCTTTAAGAATGGACGGGTCAGTATGTCTTTGGTTATTGTTCTTCCCATACGCTGTGTTTTAATGTTAAATCAGCATCAGCACAAACCTTCCATCCAAAGAATCATAATACACAATTTGCAGGAATAAAAGAGAATTGGATGAATTTGCTCGTCTTACAGTTTTTCACAATTGCTAAGACACTTTTCTTGAAACCTTCACCCATTTTCTCACAACATTAAACACTAATCCAAATTTCCAAACTAAACTCACAAAACCATTGATTCTTCTGGCAAAGTCAAATAATTGCTTCAAAACCATTTCACCTGTACTCAAAATCAAACATTGCTTTCAGATCATACACACAAGTCAATAACACAAGCACTACAGATCATTCGTTAGACACTACATCAAAAAATGGAGAACACAGCATCCAGAACGTTACAGTAAAGAATTTTTGCAATTACATAAAAAGTACAGTCATTTCAACTTACAGTTTTTCTGAACTGCTAAAACACTGAACCCCGTTCTCTGAACCACATTCTCAATAGCCTAAACCAATTTTTCGAATAAATCACTCTTTCTGTAAAATATTACAGTTTTTCTCAATTGTTTACACACATTTTCTGGTACTTGAGACACAATGACCACAACATGTAACTCATTCACCACCCCCCTGAACCAATTCTGCTCAACTACAAGCACAATTCCTGTTTTACACTCAAATTGCAGTTCTAAAACACTTTTTTCAAAACAATACACACAATTCTCTGCTTTTGGCACAATTTTCATGCAGAAAATCTCTTGTTTTCACAAGGAACACACTGCCATTCAGATATGCACACTGACTCATCACATGGGCAAACACCCGTCACACAGTTTTACAATTAGCAATCAGAGCTTTAGCATAAAGGGCAACAGGTGCGCTCTTCAATGGAGCAATGGATGCCAACATTGGAATTTTTTTTTTTTTTTTTACTGTAACTGTATACAGTAAATTCTTCTGTTGTTTTGTATGTAGACCACTGTATGTACAACTTTGTGTTGGCTGGGATGTACACTGTGTACATTGTTTTTGTGGGAAAAATAGAACACACAAATACATGGTAACAAATATATTTTGAGTATAAAAACAATATTCTCAAATATTTTACATCACACTTATGTATGTACTGTCTGTAGCAAGTGAACACTGAACAAAAAAAAAGTCATTATGATGAATGGAGAAGAAGTGTTTTCCATTCACCATAGTGTTTTCCATTGAGTACATCAGTGTTCAACTGGTTCTTATAAATGTCTATTCATATGATGGTTTGTGTGTGTCATTTGAAAACAAAATACCATTTTGAGAAGAAATAACATTGTTTGAATGTAAAGTTTCATTTTGCAGGAGAATTGAGGGGTTTTGCCCATTGTGTGTGTTTTTTTGGATTTGTGTGTAGAGTTCTGAGAATATGAGGCATGCTTTCAGAAAATGTGTGTAAACAATCGAGAAAAACTGTAAACAAGTTCAGGAAAACACTGTTTACAAATCTCATGCACACTTTTTTCAAGTGTTTTGAAATGTGTTTTAGTGAGTGAGAAACACAACTACAACAGTTGTCATCGTTTACACACAACAACTCAAAATTGTTCACACTTATTTCTAATGAGACCAAACCAGCTGTACATAATACAAGTCAGTTCAGAGTGCCAACATTGACTCAAAATGTTGCACTGAATGTTGATACCAACAATGGATGGAAACAATATAAGAGGGAGAGAAGGAAGAGTAAGACTAAGATGAGGAAGAGCAGGTGTGGAGAATGTTGTCAAGGATCTGCTTTAGGGTTTTCCCCTTTGCCTGAGATGACAGTGTCTGAGATGTGGAGAAACTCCTCCGGCCGGACACACATGAAGACATGACGCTGAAGCAGAATCAATCTCTCTCACCGACCGCGATTCTGCAGTTGCACAACTCTTCTGAGTGTACTTTACTGTAACATGCTTTTCATTTCGAGTTTTTTACTGTAAGCTTTTTGGCTTTTGCAGTTGGGTCACTGTATTTTCACAGTATGCTGAATATACAGACATACAATACTATACAATATCCAGTTCAATACTATCCCTTCAGTGCATGCAGTATACAATTTATTCACTTTACTCCTGTAAGTTGTGATTACTATACTTTTTTACGTAATTGCAAAAGGTTTTCTTTGTTACAATATACGTTTTTTCTGTAACTGCATGCTTTGGATGCTGTGTTTGATGCAGTGTCTAACGAATGATCTGTAGTGTTTATGATATTGACTCGTGTGATATGATCTGAAAGCATTGTTTGATTTTGCCAGAAGAGTCAGAGGTTCTCTGAATGTGGTTTGAAAATGTGGTTTTGTATTTAAGGTTTTGAGAAAGTAACTGATGGTTTCAGGAAATGTGTTTTAGCAATTCAGAAAAACTGTAGTAAGGTGAATATATTGTATGCACTGCAAATATAGTACTGTACTGAATATTGAATTGTAGGCCTATTGAATGTCTGTATATTCAGCACATCAGTCCAACTGCAAAAGCCAAAAAGGTCAAATAAAACTCTAAATGAAAAGCATGTTACAGTACACTCAAATACTGTAAACTGCACCTACAAAATCAAGGTCAATGAGATGTTTTTCTGAATTGCTAAAACACTGAACCCCATTCTCTGAACCAAATTCTCAATAGCCTAAACCATTTTTTTGTTTTTAAATGAATCACTTTCAGTAAAATATTAAAGAAGATTCTGCTTCAGCATCATGTCTTCCTGCTGGCTCTGGTCGGAGGACTTTGTCTACATCACAGGCAATGTTGTCTCTTGCCAGAGGAAGGGGAAAACCTTCTAGTCTCACACATCCCAGACAGCAACATAGTGTCTGCCCAGATCCGGCCCACATCTGGGCCGTGTGTCCACGTGTTCCCGGATCTGGGCCGACACAATGTTGCTGTCTGGGATCCAGCACTTTGGCAACACTGTCCACATCTTGCTCCTTCTCTTACACATACTCTTCCTCCTCTCGCTCTCAGATTGATTCCATCTATTGTTCATATCATGCACCTGAGCTCTCTGAACTGGCTCATATTTCATACAGTTGGTTTGATCACATAGTAAGAAATAAGTGTGAACCATTTTGAATTGTGTGTAAACAATGACAACTGTGCTGTAGTTGTGTTTAACTTTTGCCTTTTGTGTTTTGCGACACAAATGAGATTTGCAAGTGGTGTCTAACTACCTGAACTTGTGTAAGGTTTTGCAGAAAGAGGGATTTATTTGATAAATTGGTTTAGGCTATTGAGAATTTGGTTCAGAGAATGGGGTTCAGTGTCTTAGAGTTTAAATGGAGTGATTGAGACCTGAACAAGATTTACAGTTTTTGTCAGTAACCCAGTCACTTCATCCTTTAGGTTACAGTGATCTAGAAGTTCTCAGTGTGTTTTCTGCATGGATAACATTAGAAATCCCCTGTAAAATGAGCAGCTCAAAAAGCAAATCAGCTTCAGAATCTTGTGCACACACATGGACATGATTCAAAAAAGTTAAACAGTCCTGAAAAAAAGTCACGCTTACACGCTTCGCGATCAAAAATCAGTGCATTGGAAATGAATGGGGAAGGAATTTTTAGGACTGTGCCCACAAAAAAGCTTCCTCAAATCTGGAACACAGTTTTAGATTTTTGGCTTTGATTTTCTTGCAGTTGTAGAGTGAAACGTGTTTTGGAAAATAACTTTTTTTATATAAAATTTTTAAATTGTATTGGTGTATGCGAAATTATTTGTATTCAAATTTAATCAATTTATTATTTTGCTTGATGTCTTTTATGTATTTCTTTCATTAATTATTCATCTTATGAACCTAATTAATCTCTTCTTTATGAATTCTAGTCATTGATAGCTATGCATTTCTTTTAACATCATTAATTGTTACATTCATTATGTTGCATTCTTCTTCTTCTACATGTTATTGATTTCTTTAATCATTTATATATTTTCTACTGTACTGATTATTTCCAAATGTATGATCTTTGTTGTCTCCTCTCTGCTGTGGGTGTATTTCCATCAGAACTGATTCCATGATGTACCTTTGTATCAATATATGCGTATTTCCATCTCTGCAGACACTGTTTCCATCTATTGTTCATATCATGCACCTGTGTCAGCTGAGCTCTCTGAACTGGCTCATATTTCATACAGTTGGATTGATCACATCATAATAAATAAGTGTGAACAATTTTGAATTGTGTGTAAATGATGACAACTGTGTTGTAGTTGTGTGTTACAGTTTTTCTCGATTGCTTAAACACATTTCTTGAAACTATGCCTTGTATTCTCAAAGCAGTAAACACAAATCTATCACGTCTCACCCAGTTCCCCAAACATCCGATTTTCAGGTCAAAGTGAAGCTCTATATATAGCTCACTAAGTCTAGTGCAACAGCTACAGTACATGTACAGTATGTGTTGTGACAGCACAGTTTACTGCATTCAGAAGTTACAGTAGAGAGCAGTCTGAACAACATCTACTGTACCTGTTTTTCTCCTGGAAGGATCTTATGATCGAGGCGACGGTGAAGCGACTCAAGTTTGGCTCAGCCTCGTTGCCCAGCCTCCCTCATAGTCATACCATGGACAACTAGAGTGGCACTGCTTGTCTCTTTGGTCTTGCCCTTCACCTTCCTCCACTCCCCTTAAACTTAATATTACAATTTTAATATTTACATGATTCATTTGCCTTTATAAGTTAATTTTTTCTACTTAATAAATGTGTTATTCCTTATTCAAATTTGATCTCTGATATAATCATTGCTTGTCTGCCTGGATCTCATTGCATCAAGTATTTTTATGCTTTTTTAAAATAATAAACGTTAAAAAGAGAACAAACTCAACTCTGCGCTCCAAAGCATTCAAGATTTATGACAGTTTGATATAAATTTAATTTTCAAGTTTATGCTCAAAAAGTGAATAAATGGATCATAATAACTACTGCGTAAATATAATTTAGTATCATAAAATCCCCATAAAATACAAAATCTTAAAAAAAAACATTATCAAACTAAAATATAGTACATTCATTTGATTTTAATAAAAATCTGTCATTTTTGTCCGCCACACTAAGAGCACCAGAGGATTAACAGAGTAGAGAAAACATGTCCAAAACATTAGACTTTATTACAAGAATGAAGCAACATGAAGTTTCTCAATTTATCAAAGTTTGAAATAAGGCAAGGTGCACGTGATAAAATTGTGAATATTTTGTATGCTACATCAATTCTATACATTTTTATTTCTGCTATAAAAATGTGAATCTCACAAAAAAAAAACGTCTAGCTATTTATAATTATAATTAAACGTTAAGTTCTTTACATTTTCTTTTTTAACAAACTGGAAATTATACAGCTATAACGTGACTCCATTGACTCATAAACACACAGTGGTACAACCTTCTTACTGATGCTTTCAAGAGCAGAATATCACAACACATTTCTGCAATTTTAACAAAATCCCATTTATGGCTATGTCTAGAAAACATTATCTTGGTAACATTACAGTAAGGCTTGAAGTGGCCTGACACCCGTTCACACTGACCCCAGGTCAGCAGACCATCTGTACTGTTGAGTCCTGCCACTGTGACAATTTCTTCAAGACCTTAGGCACATTCCCTCCAAAGAAATAAATATACTGTAAAATCATTGCAACAAATATTGCAATGATGGTATATACATACATACAATTTATTTTGTTGCCCATACAGTAAATAAAGAAGAAGAGATTTTTGCAATACCGCAATGAGAAATGGAGGGTGAATCTATATATATATATATATATATATATATATATATATATATATACACATACACACACACATATACACTGCATATATATATGTGTTTTTTTTTTTTAAGTAAAATCAAATATATTGTTTCTTCTGGCTCTTACTGGACATGTGATTCAGTGTCATTAGATATGTTTGTAGCTTGGGAGGCACAAAGGTTTTGAAAAAGCACATAGAAGTGCTCAGAAATAGCAGGTTCAGTGTTGTAAAGGCACTGATCCTCAGTTAATGGGACACACATCGAGGATGCAGAACTTGGCCCTGCAGGTGGGACAGGGCACTCTGCTGCTCAGCCAGGTCTCGGGCTGCTGCTGGTCCTGTCGACTGGCGAACCACTTGCCCATACATGTGAGGCACCACATGGGGCGGCAGTAGCACTGCTGGCACTCGCCCTCACCGTCTCCCTGGCACAGTCGCACGAGCTTCACGTTGGCATTGACTTGCATACATCCAATACATGGTTCAAGTTCCTAACGGGAAACAGCAAAGTTGACAGCTTTTTAAAAAACACTACGTTTCAGTTGTAAAAATAAACATTCTCCAACCAATTCAAGTGGCGTGGTTCATTCAGACTAGTTCATTTGCCTCTGTCCTGAATGCTTGACATTGAAAGAGTTTAATAGCTGAGTTGCAGAGGTAAACTTCCCATCTATAGACAAACCGACAACATGGACTGTGTTCGAAATCGCCCCCTATACCCTTAAATAGGGCACTATTTGAGGGGACAGCCCTTTGTAGTGGTGTCCGAAACCATAGTGGACGCTATCAAGTCATTCAATTCATAAAATTGGTCAATCAATCCCATAATGCACCACAATCACGAGTGTACAACGAGTGTATGCTCAGCGGCTAGAGAATACCCATAATGCACTGTGAGGGTCACGCCGGATGAATCCCTGCGTCTGACCAGAAGGTGTCGCCTGCAGCTGAATCAATCATCCATTAATTTTCCAAACTGCTGGTCTAATGTGGGTACAACATAATATCATACAGCTATAAATACCTGATTATTGAACAGTTTAATTAAGGTTTAATTAAGGCTAGTTTCCATGGCAGAGTTCAAGATAAATCTTTTCATCACTACTGGATCTGCCAGTTCGCTACTTTTCAATTTATTACTATGAAACTATGCAAAAGCAGCAGCTCTTTTCTCTTTTCATTCACTACTTCAAGTGAACTATATTAGTGAGTTAAGTAGTGAATGAGGGGGCGATTTCAAACACAGCCATGGATTCCCATAAAGCATTGCGCATGATGCAATTAAGTCGGTCTCCATTCAGATATGACATCGTTTTATGCAGAATAGATTACACAATAACAGGTCCAAATAGTCAATGCATTAGCTATCAAACAATGAACATTAATGTTCATTTATAAATACACTACTGTTGTTATTTGATTCAATGTTAATTGATAGTTTTAAGTTGAAATGTAAAACAGCGTGTATGTGGAATATTACCCTAGATTAATAACTGCTGTAGTCTGTGATGCCTCCTTATTCAACAAATCATAATTAAATGTAATTGTTAATTTCATCGTATGAATTAGTACAGTCTTGAATCTTTGTCATTTTCTATTTTGCCTTATTCTTTTTCTATTTATATGTGCTTCTTCTTGGAGCCGGTTGCTTTCGCTCAAGTCTTCAAACTCTATTGAAGAAGTCTGTGAAACCGCTATAAAAGAAGGGGAGAAATCCTGCTGTAAAGTGTGTGCTGATTGTTTCAGTGCTCACCTGGCCACTCGGACACCTGTAGACTTCATTCAGCCTCACATACGACTTAAAGGTCTCCAAAAACAGCTCGCTCATGGTCAGATGGATGACAACATTGGTGGCGTTTCTGATGGGTGCGTGCAGTTTCTCCTGCAGCTCAACATACTCTGTGGATTTCAGCCTGCAAGAGAAAGCACAGTCACCCTTCACATCACTGAGGAAAACATCCATTTCCTAAATATGAAATTACCAGTGTTGGGGAAAGTTACTTTGAAAAGAAATGCATTACAATATTGCGCTACTCCCTTAAAAAGTAACTAACAATACATTACTTTTGCGTTACTTTTTCTCACCTGGGCTGGGCTTGTTTTTTTTGCCAAATGTTTTATACTTTTAAGTTCTATATTTTGGCCAAAATTTAATAAGGCTGAAGGAAATGCAAATTCACGCGTGGGCGCAGCTCAAACAATCCTTTCAGTTTAACCGAATCATCGAAGGTCAGCACAATTGGTGAATAAATGGAGATTAAATGCAGAAAAAAAAAATTTGTTTTGTTTAACATATTTAATTACTGGAGGTTTGGGTAGTATTCTGATTTTGCATTTCACTGATTATTTTGCTTTTGAGGAATTCTGAATCAGTTTTTTTGCCAGTGAAATGAGTAAATGCTCACATTTAGTCTAAAACTACAATAACCATCAATTTACTCTCGATTCCTCTCAGCATGAGGACAGGAGAGCTGTCAGTCAATAAATGGAAAAGTAACTTGCATTACTTATTTGGAAAAGTAACGAATTTAAAAGGAATGCGTTACTTTACTAGTTACTTGAAAAAGTAATCTGATTTACGTAACTCTCGTTACTTGTAATGTGTTACACCCAACACTGGAAATTACCTTATGTCGAAAGGCTTGACTCTGGGATTGATACTGGCGACAGTGATGGTGACGATTTGCACCGGTGTGTTTAACTCTGGAGACAGGCTGTGATGCTTGGAGTCTGTGACGGTCAGGTGACAGTCCTGATGCAGGGCAACATGCAGGGAGTACGTCGTGACCTTTATCACCCAGGTGTCCGTGACGACCACCCTCGCGCTCGTGGAACCGGAAGCAAACTTATCGATGCGGCGAAACTCTGTGTTGATGGACGAGGCGACGGCCCTCCAGCTGGAGCGCGGTAAAGCGTGTGTGTTGAGCGCTCGACATATCGGGTGATTCGCCCATCCACGCCTGGACCAATAGAAAGCCAGTGCACAACTAAAAAGCTGGATGGCCAGTGACAGTCCAAAGTATATTTGCCATCCCTGACTTGCATGATGGATGTACACGAGATTCTGTTCTTGAACTGCAAAACACATTCCTATGTAATATCCTGCAACACAAGAATAACATGGTGTTATCATCACACAGGGAGCAATGAGAAACACTGTCTGTTCATGTGAGGAAAAACAAACGCATTGACCCTATAAAGCCTACTCTTATCATATTTGATTCGCACATTTCTAAGGCCTCTAAATGATTAACTTTAAACATCTTTTGAACACAATCTACTAAACACCTTCGACACGTTGTCTGACTGATAGTTTACACTTTTTAGCAAGTAAGAGCTGCGCCTTTTAATGTAATTGTAAAAACGTCACCCTTCAGGTCGTGGTTCATGTGTCTTTTTCATTTTAAATCTTTACTGATTTTTATTAAGTAAATGTAATCATTATTTTTATATTGTTAGTAATATTTCAGGATGAACGTTTACTGGACTGAAGCAACTTAGTTTCACTTGATTTTTTTAAATAAATAAAAATCTTGTTCAAATGTATCAAATATGATCCATCAGGCTTTTGAGGAACGTTTATTTGTTCATCTATTGTATTCCATTGCATTATATGATTTGAAAAATACAGAGCTTTGATCATAAAACTAAACATTTCAATGATATATTATTGTAAGATATAAAGTGACATCTGATATGTACATGCATTTTATCGAAGTAGCTTTAATGTTATATAGTGATGTTACATACGACAAAAGCTTCAAAGTGTGATCTATCAAGTTCGCAGCGTTCCGTTCCGAAGCGTTTCGTTTTCAGAGAAACATGGGATCAGTGAAAAACGAAGCCTCACTTTCTTTCCAGTCACGTGAATGCTTCACTTTGTGTGTCGAAATGTTTGAACCCAGACTACTCCTTAGGGTTTATGGAAGTTCAAGTCCATTTACTAACATTTTTATATATATAGCCAGCCAGCCTATATTATATTACCATACATTCTGCCATATAAACAGTATAAAACCATAAAATAATTAGTGCATCATTTACTTGCATCAAACAGCTCGGTTGGTATTATTTTAATTAGTGTTATTATACTTTTTGTTACATTTAATTTATACTTTAATATGTGAATTATATTATCAGAAAACAACAATGAACGTTGTCAGGCTTTTATTTGTGCATAAACTATTCAAAATGGTGAATTTCTCTGAATTTACAAATTCTTGGAAACATATAGGATAATGTAATAACACAATCGATAGAAATATATAACGCTGTGCAAGTGTTATACTTGTATTTTAATACAAAAATATTACATATATGAATAAAACAACGGAGGCTGCTATAATGTTTTTTTGACCTGCCACAAGATGGCACTGTTTCTCGAAACAATCAGAGAGGCTTCATTTCTCCACCCTGACTATTGTATAAAAATCTCTCATTGATTTACATTACAGGCTATCAGAATGTAGGCTAATCTTACTTCTCCATATAAATAACAGCATATGCACCAAATTGCATATTTTTGCTCAGTGTGAATAAAGTGAAATGTCTAAATTTTCAAAAACCGATCTTAGGGATAAGAACTGCAATCCCATCCAATCCGCAAATTCTAAGTCCCTTTTGTTTACTCAACATTTCCCACATTCCGTCCCCCAGATAAGCTAATATAATATATTTATATAATATAATAATGCGAATATAAATCTGACTAATTTTGCAGCATTAGGCCTAGTAGACGATAACTGGCTGATGAATCTGAAGCCTCGCACCTTCTATTAATAGCTTACTTCCGCGCTTCGAAATAATCAGGATAGTGTGTAAACTGAGTACAGTATGCTATATTCACATGTATAGGGAGAATACAAAGATGATCTACATATGCACGTGACACGGTCATGTGACAATAATAAGGGCTATTTGGGCGATCTGTGTAGTGTGAAAATAACATAGCAACTGTATGCTGCGTATTTTGGTAGAACATCAACAGCACGAGGACTTCAAAATGTATGCTTGTTAATACAGACAACATTAATCATTTTTAACCATTACAGAAAGTGTCATACCGAGCGGCAGGAAGCAGTGGAAGAGCACCGTGAGTGTTGTTCGTCTGATGTGGTGCTGAATGAAGCTGATGTCTTCACTGCCCAGCCACTCCGAGAACATGTGCTGAACCGTCAAACCAGCCGAGCGAAACTCATTCGGCGTAAAAACAAAACACAAAGCAAATACCATATAAGCAAGAGTAAATGTGGCGTCCGGCCTGTCCATGTTTACACGCGCGTGAAGCCAGATGCAACTTAATATAAATAAAAGGACAACAACTCGCAAAAAGCAACGGATATCCTCGATTTCTTATCCCTATTGTCGAACATAAATAACTATAAATATGAGGTTAGAGAAAATGTCAGTGAACAGTTTATAAACACAGTTAACGCAATCAGCATGTTTGAATCTATTAAAATGACAATAGTGGACGTGGCAATGATGTTTTCAAAATAAAAGTCACAGCCCCACTGAAATATAAAATAAAAGCTATAGGATATATTCCAATATTTATTTGTAAATTCATAATTATATTCATAATCAATAATTAAATATCGATGCACATGAATGCAGGTCTAGTGAAAGTTGAGATCAACACTAGTGTATCATAATGTGAGGGTTTGTTATTGTCATTAATGGAAGACAATGTTTGACTATTCTGATCATTTTCATGCAGCATTTGGACATGCAGCAATGAGGGGGCCATATGGGTCAGAAGTTGTCGATAACCCCGATACTGAACAAGCTAAATGTTTTATACTTGTGTTGATATATCAAAATGCCAAATGTTTGTGAATGAACAAAAAGTACATAATACTGATGAAAGCTAAAAGTAATGTTATGTGTTTTACCAATTAAGAAGCAACATCATTTTTTATAATTCTAAATAATGAGTATACTGACCACGTTTACATGTGCAAGTATTGGGGTCACATTTCTCATATTTTTACGTGTAGGATTATATATTCGTCATGTGAGAGCTATAATCCGATTGCCATCAGAAGGGTTAGCCGACAATTGACTGATAGCCTAACCAACCTATGAGGCTGCAGCCCAAAGCATACAACCAATCAGAGTGGGCCACTCTAGACACTGTTGGGCAAGATGCAGCCTTGTGATTGGCTGTGTTTTTAAATCCGTAGCCTCATGGACACCATTCCGTTCTACATGTTACTAGAATCCGAATCAAACAACTGGCGTTAGTGTGAATTTTGTCTCATCTGAACATCTTGAATACCCTATTACTGTAACGGGATACTCATTTATATCTAAGTAATTGCGGTTTCTAGGAGATCCAGGCAGATATGTCAAGCAACCGAAGAAGCTCACATTTCTGGACCGAGGAAGAGACAGATTTTCTTTTACAAAGTTTAAAAGAGATGCACATAGACCGATACAGGGACGGACGCAAGCACCGCAACAGTCTGATCTTCAGGAAGGTTTGCGCTAGACATAAGGAGGCAGGTTTTAGGCGCTCATGTGATCAAGTCAAACATCGCTGGAAAACCCTCAAATCCATTTACTATAAGGCCAAGAAACAAAACACCAGCAGCGCTAATAATGCATTCAAACATTTTGATACAATGGAAGAAATTTTTGGACATAGACCTTTGGTTGTTGTGACAAACCAAACTGGAGTTGACATCGACTTTAAAGACGGATCCCCTTTGTCGGACAGCAAATGCTTCACTTTTGAGGATGGTGTATGTGATGAAGGTGATGATGGTGATGATGGTGAGTGGCACTGGAACCAGCATACATGTATGTTTCAAAGTCAAAACAAAACGAAAAAGTACCAGGGTAGTATCATGTTTTGGTTTGTTTTACAGCCATACCAGGGCATTTATCATATATATCTTTAGTATATGAAATATTGTACCATGTGATATTACCATCAGATGCCACCATGGTAATACTCAGGTACTGCCACATAGCGTTTTATGATAATGTTAAACAAAAATACAACTCTAGACATTTTGAGAAAGTTTTCTCTGAAAATGTGCCAGTTATTATAGCAATAACTGGCCAGCAGTGAAATGTGCTACATGAATAAACTCATTAAGATTAAGATTTAATGTTGACCAGGTGAGTTTATTCAGTTACATTCAAAGTGGTATAATAAAGAAATAATAAATAAAAGTTCAATTAAAATCGTTTACGATCCTAAGCTCATTTTTAAAACCGACAAATGATGAATACAAGGACTTGAAATAATAATGCAGTGCAATAAAAGTAACAGTACTCAGCTGGAGAAGATGACCCTTTTCAGAAGAAACAGTATGTAGTTGTGAAAGATTTATGAATTTCTGACCTCACGTGTTTGTCTTTTAAAGATAATGGAGTGTATGACATGGAAGGTGGGATTCAGGAAGTCCAGTCAGTGAAAACGGAGAATGAACCCCTCGTCCTCACACAAGTGTCTCAGGAGAGCTCCACCTCTACAGAAAGCTCCACTCCCACACAGCCATTCACTTCCACAGACAGCATGACATCTTCACAGCCGTGCTCTTCCCAGCAGCCTCCAGCTCAAGGTCTGATGCACATCTCATCCTATAGCTGTAAATATAAAAAACAGTGTAAACAGTGCTGGGGTACATTATAGGTGACATGCCTGTTTTAATGATTAGTTTCCTTGAGGTTCATTTATAATGTTTGTGAAAATTGTGTCAGAAAAATCGTGTCAGAACAAAATTTAAATAACCAGGAATCACCTGTTGTAAAAATGCAGCAACCCTGAACCGAAAAGAGTCTGCAAGCCAAAAGTAGTTCAAAACTTGTATCCATTAATATTTAGAGGACACCTTCGTAAATCTTGCTAGTTAGTTTACAACATATTTAGTTTGCTGAAATATCCAGCATTGCTGGTCACCAGTATAAGGTATGTCTTGCACACTGGGACCAGCTTGGGATGCTGGTGTGCAAGACCACAACAAAACCATAACAATAACTGTCCGGCACTAAAATTTGTGATATATGAATAAACTCATTCAGATTTAATGTAGACGAGGTGAGTTTATTCATATAGCACATTTCAGTTACATTCAAAGTGGCATAAAAAAGAAATATTATACCGTTTTATACAGTATATCTCCACTGTTTTACACTTTCAAACTTGTAAAAATCAGCACAGTGATGAAACGGTGTTCCCGCTCATGAATAATGGGGATAATCTTGTTCTCTGTATCATTCAGAAGAAAGGAAAAATGAAATGGCTCAAAACTCCAAAAAAACCCACTTCACCCTAATATTTGGCTCGATATTGTTAACATGAAATGATAATATTTGTCCAAATAACTTAGTCATGCATTCTGTTCTCTCTTTGGTGTTTTGTTCAGGTATGTTCAGACGCAGAAGGACTTGTTGCACTGCATTGCACACTCAGTATCAAGACTTTCTTGAAAGAATGCAGCAGACGCAGAACACGTGGCTGGAGCGTCAGTGGGAACAGAACCACGCGCGAGAGGAACGGCTCATTGCCAGAGTCCTGGCTGAACACACGCGCTCTATGGAGGCTTTAGTCAACCAGCTGTTCGCAGGGTTAAGAAGCCTCCTGCCCCAGTCCCAGTCCCAGTCCCAGTCCCATCCCAACCTGCAGTCGAATCCCCAGACCGATATCCTCAACACACACCAGACAACAGTCATGACTTCTCAGCCTGAAGAAGATTCAAAAGACCTCACGTCAGAGACTCTCAACCAGCCATCAGTGTGATTCAAAGAGGCCCTCAAAACCTGGAATATATTGTTAAAGGGATAGTTCACTTTGAAATTAAATGTTGGTATGTTTTAGCTTACCTCAAGGGCATCCAAGATGTAGGTGTCTTTTTTTCCGCAGTAGTTTCAATTTTGATATTTTTAGGTCAAACCGTTCTTGTCTGTCAGTCATATAATGCAGGTCGATGGTCACTGTCTCAAAGAGCAAGCACAGAGTCCAAATTAAAACAATTCCCCATCGTCCAAATTAAACAATTCCCCATCGTAAGTACACATTGATGGCCTAAGACACGAAACGAGCGGTTTGTGTGAGAAAACGAACAGTATTTATATCGTTGTTACCTCTTGTACACAGCCACGTCCAAATGATCTGAGAGCGCGGGCGGGTATAGATATATACACTAGATATCGCCTTGGCTACGGTTTCGTTCCAATGAACTGCAGTGCTTGCTCTTTGAGGTGGTGACCATCGACCTGCATTATATGACTGACAGACAAGAACGGTTTGACCTAAAAATATCAAAATTGAAACTACCGCGGAAAAAAAGACACCTACATCTTGGATGCCCTTGAGGTAAGCTAAAACATACCAACATTTAATTTCAAAGTGAACTATCCCTTTAATATTGATGCATTCTTTGTTGCATTTTGAGCAACCTTGGGCTTGGGCAACCTTGTAAAAGCATTTTTTAACATTAAGTTCAGAAGCCATGTTGTTTTATTTAGCTTACTGTGGTATTGGTAGACATATTAGCCTATGTTTAAATGACTTGTTGTTATTGTTTTCTCTGTACCAGCTTCTGAATAACGAGTCTGTGTCTAATGTCATCAGGAGTCTTATCTATTCATTTGATCATTTCTGAAGGATCATGTAACACTGTCTGGAGTGGCTCGGCTGCTGAAAATTCAGCTTCACCATCAGTTACATTTTGAAATGTATTAAAATAGAAAACTGTAAATTGTAATAATATTTCACATTATTACTGTTTTTACTGTATTTTGATCAAATAAATGCAGCCTTGGTGAGCAGAAGAGACTTTTCTTCTTCACAACATAAACATGCTAGTGTATGTATGAGTTGCTGCGTCCACAAATCCCCCATTATCAAACGTTTATTATCAATCTAAAATAAATTCACAGATCATTTTTATATACATGTTCTCCCAATGTTGCTCCAATGTTTCCTCCAAGTCAAGTCACCTTTTTTATATAGCGCTTTTTACATTGTATCAAAGCAGCTTCTCAGCGATAACACGAAAACAATACAACAAAGTTTGTTTCTAGAAGAAAATTTCCTCATAGTCCACTTTAAGTAAGGCAGATCAATAATATTGTTGAATATTAAATGTCCCCAACTAAGCAAGCCAAAAGCCAAGGCAACACAATCCTCCACAATCCAGAAGCATGCAGCATGTGAATTGGATAGATGTGCGTGTGTTTGTGAGTCCTGTTATGAAATGTCCATCTGTCCCGGCCCGGGTGTTTCCAACACCTGTGCCCGAGACACTGGGACAGACCCCAGGCTGGTAACTGGTAACTATGTAACACTCATAATGGATAAGTCTGCAGTCTGTAAGTCTGCCTTTTCTTATCAGACCAAAACACAAGTTTAGGAGGATGTAAGTTTCCTGCATATACAGTCTTCTTATTTTCTTCTTATTTTGCTCTTCACTTCTGCTTTTCCTTCTTTACCTCTCCTTTCATTCTGCAAATATCTTACTTCATTTGGCTCCTTCTATACTCTGATCTTCACAATTTCCATCTGTTAGATAATACTTTGGAATTGATTTTAAACTATAGAATAAGATAGATCTGATTTTTGTTTAGAACTTATTTGCCATTACAATGTTAATATTTACCTAATCATTTGTTTGTCCTGTTAATTTTTTTGTTAATAAATTTGTTATTCCTTTTTACAAATTTGATCTCTGACATAATCATTGCTTGTCTGCCTGGATCTCATTGCATCAGTTAATCTTTCTTTCAATCTATTAGTTCCAATCTTTCTTTTTTAAACTTAAAAGGTACTATTAGTTCAAGTGCCATCCATGTCTCAGTTAACTTAACATTTTTATTGCCACGGTTAAATACTAGTTTAAGTTTCTCCACAGAAGTTTCTCTGCTTCAGACAAGGACAACCCCTTAGTTGAGCTGTTGTGCATGCCTTTATCTGCGTTTAAAGAAACTGAACTCTTGTTGAGCTGTTGTGAATGTCTTTATCTCTGTGTGTAACAGATAAATGGACCGCGTTCAGCTGTCCAGTGCGTCTGGATCTTCTGAAGGATGTTTCCATTCTCAGTCCCTGTGAGAGCTGCATTTAGACTGCAGAATCATCAGGAACAGAACAGAGTTTGCAGCAGAACCCAGCGCAGACACATCTTCTCTCCAAGATCTGTTGTAGATAATAATTATTGTGTGCTGAAATGCTGGAGAAACTCAAGAGGACAACAGTCCAAGCTATTTCCCTGCTTCCTGTTATGCTGGAGCGGGACATGTGGAGTGTGACGTCTGCACTGGAAGAAAACACTACTGTCGAGCTCACTCAGATTCTCAGACCAGCTCCATAAGTGGGAACCCAGACAGCAACTTTGTGTTGTACCAGATGTGGGCCGGATCTGTTGATGTCTGGGGAATAAATGCTGAACACCAGTGTCTAACACAATTTCGAAGGATTGTGGCTCATGGTAAAAGTCTGTGGTCTTTCACAAATACCTGATATTAGTGTGTGACGATGTCATAACTTACCCCTAATTGCTATGTATGTGTTTGTTTGCTTTATATTATTTGTATAAATGTTTGTTTATGTTTCTCATTGTTTGTTTAAATATGATTTTGGTCACTTTTCTAGTCTAAGGTGCACATTAGAAGGATGAAAAGAAGACACCAAGAGTGTTATTTATTTTCTTTATTTAGAATGTATATCAACAATATCAGTATTATATCCACATTCTCAAAACGTATCTTTTGTCTCTGGGTTCATGGCTGCATCAGTGGGGTTTAAGAGGAAGTGCGGCCTTCCTGTTCCTCATTTTATGCCATCCCAAGGAATTCTGGGTAGTGGGCATAGTGTATTTCCCAGTGTGAGCAGGCATTGTTTCATTGTGTTTATTTTGATAGTATGTAGAAATTGTATTTGTATTTTCTTCATTGTAATATTGATGTTAATGTATTTTGAATTTTATTTTCATTTATGTTGATTAATGTATTCATGTGTGTGTGTGTATATCTATAATTTATATTACCATATTATCATGAAATGGTTGAGTATAAGAGGATTTATTTTGTCTGTTCGAGTCAGTCCTGTTGAGGGATTGCTGTGAGGAGGGTCACCTTTAGTGTCTCTGTTTTATATTTTTGATTGTTTTTTTTGTTGTTTTTTTGTATGCAAGTTTTGATGTCAATAAAACTCTGAATTGACTGCAAGCAGTGTCTCCTGCCTTTGCTCTGGTCATGTCCCCACATAGTGTCTTCATTCTTCCCTAATAAAAAGTGTTCGGAGTTACCTTTTATGATAGATACTGTACACGACTCCCAACTGCCCACTGACAGACATTCATGCAAAGACCAGCTTGGGGATCAGGGGCCGTGTTCACAAATCATCTTATGGCTAAAAGTAGCTTTTTTTTGCACTTAAACCAGCTCCTACATCTGTGAAAAGTTAGGGGTAGTCAAGAGGACTCAGTCACTAAGATCAAATCAAAAACAATCCTAAAATGGCTGTTGCTGGTAATCTGCCTCAGCAATCCACCCAAAGACACTGTACACCATTGAGGCAATGTGCCTTGGGTGCATAAATGCAATAAATATTTTGATTTATACATTTTAATCTGCGATGACATAACATAAAGGTAACATATGTACAGGCAAAAATATGCATTGAATGATTGAGACTAAAATATTGCGGTAAAGTTGAAAATAAAGTCCTATTTCCGGCTCGTGGACCTTTCCCAATCCTGTCCCCCCATTTCTTTCTTCCACTTCGCTTCCTACTGCTTACTGTCCTTTCATAATAAAAAGACACCCAGACAGCAACATAGTGTCGGCCCACATCTGGAACACGTGGATTCCACACTGCTCAGATGTGGGCTGGATCTGGGCTGACACTATGTTGCTGTCTGGATAAAAACGGCAAAAATAAATCTTTGAAAATAACTAATAAAAAAGAAACTAATGTCCGATTACCTGTGGCAGTTGTTTTCACGAGTTCAAACTAACAAATGATCTCATAGAGTAAAAGAGTAAAGAGTATTTGGTGTGCTGTCTGGGTGGATTGAGCGCTCTGAGCTCAGAATTTAGTCCAAAGCCATTGTACTCCGCCGTATCCCGGCTGGGAATAGGAACCAGAGGACAGTGAGGAGTTGCAGAGGGATGCAGAAAACTGTCGAGGTAACTGTAGGTGAGTTGGTGAGTTGGCTGTATGTATGCCTTCTGTATGCATTTGAACGTCCTCCTCCTGAACTTTATCACTTGAATTCTGCAATCTCTCGAGATGTAAGAGGCTGACAATTAGCTGAACGTATACTTGTTTAATAAGTGACACTTAGCCTACATTTTAAAATCTTTATTTGAATATGCCAACATGATACTTCGCTTAACAATAATTCTATGATTAAATCACTGACAGAGACCCCTCCCCCATCAGGCTGTGTTTACTGTGGTCATAGTTAGTAAGCATGTTGACATCATCCATAAACAACGCTTTATTTCTGTACCTTAGTAAAAGTTGGTGAATAGGCATTGTGAATAGGTTTTTAAGAGGAAACTCCTTAGCCCAGAACTTGTACTGCTCTTTAGGATATGCATTACCTTAGTGGTAAGATCAAATGTTTTTGTAAATATGGCCCCAGGTATGGTAAAGCTGTGCTGTAATAAGAGAAGCGCTAAAGGATCTAGTGTAGTGTTTGACACAAATGATGTGTCATTTTTGAGCATAAGCATGGCTCTGACCGTCCCAGGATTGGGTAAGGGCCAGTCTGAATGAACGGTGACGGGAGGTCAAGTAAGATATATATATATATTTTTGAAAAGTTCTATGTAACACTTTTCTTTTCTCACAGTAGCCACGAATAAGAAATGTAACATAGTGGCAGTGCACCTGTGTATCAGAACCGCCATTAAAAACACAATTCGTGTGATCTGTGAGTTCACCTGCCTATCCAGTCTGGATAAATATAGGTAAATGTATTTGACTTGCTATCCTCGAAGGATGAGCGACAAATGGAATAAGTGAAAAATATCTTTCTGCTTTGGCAGTGAATGAACAGTAAAGAAAACAGAGGTACTGGCAAAAGCTCACTAAAAAAGATTGAGATTACTGCACACTCACACTGTAAATCAGTGTTTCACTGGTGTGTTGTGACGCAAAAATCTGTTCTGATAGGGTTAGACTGAATGGTGGGAAAAAACTATCGTAACTAAAATAAAATTATTAACCATGTTTTATTGTTACAATAGCTTTATGGTCTTATCAATTTTTAAAAGAAAATGCTCCATGTTTTTTGTTTGTTTGTTTTTCAAAGGCTGTGTGTCCAGTTATAATTATTTTAGTTCGTTACACATTTGAGTAGCTTGAAACAAGTCTTGTTTTGTGAGACTAGTCATAATTTCCACAGCAATATTTAATAACCTTTTTAGGTTGTGTTTCTGCTCAAAATTCAGCTCAATATAATCCCATCCCTTTTCCCCACAATAATACACATTTTGGATGTCTCCTTTAAAACCTTATAGTTAAATAAGAGAATAGATTTTTTTAATGTGCTTGTGCTTAGCCTGGCACATGGTCTGCAATGATTGATTATGTTCCCTGGATGATGATGAATGTAAGTGGTTTTTAATCCTGGTCCTGGAAACCCACCACTCTGCACATTTTGTATGCCTCCCTTATTTCACACATCTGATTCAGATCATCAGCTTGTTCGAAAAGAGATCCAAAAACTGAACTGAGTGTGTCAGATATTAGAGACATACAAAATGTGCGGAGTGGTGGGTCCGACAGACCAGGATTGAAAACCACTGATGTATGTAATATCCAATTGGATTAATTGGCCTATTGTATTAAATGTCTGTGCTCGACGTGACTGATATGTAGGCTACATAAAATCATGTAGCCTACTTGTTGAGGGAACACAGCAATCACACAGAAATGCACATTTGACATGGGATGCAGTAAATTTCCTGTTATTAACAACAACAACACCATCAAGAAGTTAACCAAACTCATGCAGGGCTGTTTAATTCTGCCATAGTCAGAATTAAACAAATTCATAGTGGGTTGGGGGAGTAGTATGAACTATTAATTTCTACCACTAGATGTCTTAATAGTGCTAGGTAGAGTGATTTGCCTGACATCAACAAGACTTAAAAACTTAACAAATTATGAAGAATTTCATTAAGAACCCAAGCACAGAGTAGCTGCGTAGAGTTGCGTAGCACAAAAAAACGTAAAAGCAACACAAAACAAGGCTTAAAACAGAAGCCGAAACTACAGCTGACAAAAGACCTGTGATAGAAAAAAAAAGAAATAAAATGAGAAAAACACAACAATGACGAGACGATAACCATACTAGACCGACCGGAAACTAGGGACACGATACAAAACAAACCACAAACACTCGGCTGGTGCGCTCACAATGAACGACAAAACATGGTGCATGAATGTTCGAACCCCAACACTGTACCAAAACCTGCCATATATTCTGGCATAGTCACTGATATTGATCATTATCAGGCTCTTAATTACTGATTTAATATTTTGATTTTAATTAAAATTCATAGTGGGTTGGGGGAGTGGTATGAACTATTCATCTCTACCACAAGATGTCATAATAGTGCTATAAGGTTCACTGAGGGATTTGCCAAGACTTAAAATAAACAAATTATGAAGGAAATAATAGTTTACTAGTTTAATAACAAGTCTGTTATTACATGTATAGGGAAGAATGAGGAGTGTTGTTGTAACAGATTTTACTTAAATGTCTATAATTGCTACTGTATGTGTATCAAATCAAATCTTGGATAAAATTGAAGTGCCTAATGTCAATCAAGGACAAGGATTGCTGCCACAACCCACCGAAAATTGGTTTTTGACCTGTAAAGGATGGGACTCACTGATCGTGTGTGATGATGTCATGTATTTCAAATTGGTTAAACAGCACATACATGTACTTTTATTAATTCTATACTGAAGTACATTATTATTATTATTATTTATTATTATTGCTGCATTTAACTCTAACTTGTTTGAATTAATGTAAGATTTAACAGCAGTAAATAAATAATTTTCACCAAAACTGCAATAATCTACTTTCACTGGAAACCAAAGTCTTATTGGAAAATAACTGACCCCTACTGTGATTCATTGCTTTGACTTCATCTCACCAGCACAAGCATGAAAGCATGATAATCTACAAAACCGTTGAAACGATATACATTTGAATGCAATAAACAGACTGAACCCTTTTCAAACAAAGTAAATGTGTGAGAATACAATGAATGACCTCACTAGAGAGCATAACAGCACTGACAGCTGGAAATATTTACTTGTGAGTTCTTGTGGAGCGCTGGCGTCAGGCAGGGCACAGTCAGTGCCAGAGGAATGCAATATCAGAGGAACAGCAGGTCGCTGGATGACTGGCACATTGCCCAGGAACAAACGGGCGTCCTAATGTTTGGGGGGGGATGTTTAAGCATGTGTGTTCTCAATGAAGAAAAACTGGCCTCACTGTCCTTATATTATTAATAATAATAATAATACATTTTCATATTTTAAGCTACTGGTTTGCTCACATTTCCATGCAGTAGACTTTTTTTTTAATGTTTAAAATTTTTTTTTTATAAATGTTAAAGTGTCCCAGGGCTTTCAAAACTGTATTGAAGAAGTTTGTGAGCAATGTATATCCAGAGCAGTTGTATGCAGTTCACTCTGTGACATCACTAGAACAGAATAGAACCAGGGCAGAGCTGGTGAGATGGACCAGGGAGGCTACAGCTGAACAGGAACCCCAGCAATCGGCCAGGGTGAAAAAGTAGGGCTTCAGGACCCGGATCACGGACTGGAACGGACTCTGGATGATCGCGGACTGGAACGGACTCTGGAGGATCGCGGACTGGAACGGACTCTGGAGGATCGTTGAATGGAGCAGACTCTGAGGATGCTGGAGCGGACTCTGGAGGATCGTGGAGTGGAGCAGACTCTGGAGGATCACGGACTGGAACAGACACTGGAGCAGGCTCTGGGGATGCCGGAGCGGGCTCAGGGACTGGAGCGGACTCTGGAGGATCGCTGACTGGAACGAACTCTGAAGGATTGCGGACTGGAACGGACTATGGAGGATCGCAGACTGGAACGGACTCTGGAGGATTGTTGAATGGAGCAGGCTCTGAGGATGTTTGAAGCGGACTCTGGAGGATCACAGACTGGAACGGACTCTGGAGAATCACACACTGCAACGGACTCTGGACAAGGCTCTGAGGATGCTTGAAGCGGACTCTGGAGGATCACAGACTGGAACAGACTCTGGAGAATCACACACTGCAACGGACTCTGGACAAGGCTCTGAGGATGCTTGAAGCGGACTCTGGAAGATCACGGACTGGAATGGACTCTGGAGGATCACACACTGGAACTGGAATGTTTAAGCATGTGTGTTCTCTATGAAGAAAAAATGGCCTCATTGTCCTCATATTATTATTATTATTATTAACAATAACCAATTATAAACCAGGCTTAATAGACAGGAGAACACATGGCACATAGAAACAAACACAAAAGCATTGCGTTCCCACAAAACAAAAGATAAGAACATGCGGCTAATGAGATCGTGGACTGGAACGGACTCTGGAGGATCGCGGGCGGCGGGCTGGAAAAGACTCTGGAGGATCGTGGACTGGAACGGACTCTGGAGGATCGTGGACTGGAACGGACTCTGGAGGATCGTGGACTGGAACGGACTCTGGAGGATCGCAGGCTGGAGCGGAATCTGGTCTTTTCTGGTCACAGGTCTTTTGTTTTTCAGCCATGTTGGCTAATGAGAGCTCCCACAGACTGAGCGCCCACACAAAGCACGGTGTGCACGGTGAGAACTCACAATTAAAGACAAAACATGGAGCGTCAATGAACCGAAACCAAACTAGACAGGAGTGCCAGGATCCGAAAACCACGCTCCGCACACAAAGCTGCACAAACACAGAGAATCCCGTTTGAGTGGCGAAATCAATGTTTCAAATAAATCCAATAGGATTTTAAAAGTAATGCTGGGGCCACACCAAAAGATATTTAAAATCTTATAAGATTTTCAAAATATGAGAGACCACAAACATGAGGACAAAAAAATCCTAGATTTAACAGTTTTGCTACTATAGTGTGTGGTGTATCATATAGTCCGTGAAGAAGACAACACAACACACAAACAGATTTTCAACCAGAGCCCCGACTGTGAGTGTGAACACAGGAAATCTCGCAAAATCAATTGCTATGAAATTGTCAACTCTATTGTGGTATGTTTTACAGAACACGTTGTATAAACAATTTGTGCTGTTGCCACAAATTGACCAGCTGATCCTCCATCTCTGATGCCCATATCCATTTCACTCTGTGCTGCGCCATGACTGCAGTTGTTATGCTTCCATCTTCTGTCAGCTCGCTTTCTGATTGGGTATTGTTTCGTTCCACCTGAAAATTAACAGAGTGCGTGCGCGTTTGTCCTCGGGGTTCCCCCCACACCCCTAGCGATTTCTGAGCGTAAATATTCAACATGTTGAATATCTACGATTTGCGATCGGGGTGGTTCCGATGTTCTTCCGAGCAGGTTAACACACTCTTAACACACCTCACACCACAGGAAAATCTGATAAGATAGACTGTTGAACAATCAAGATTATCGAGACTTCACTTAGGATTGTCGGAAGGGGAGAAATCAGCCTGAATATCTTGTGGTGTGCCCCCAGCATTAGGTCATGTCTGAGAGTGGCTTTATGTGGATGCATTTCTCTACAAAAGAGGGGCCTGGCAGAAAAAGTTTGAGAGCCACTGCTCTTGAGCTAGTGCCATTTAATATGCTGATATCTCACAGGGCATGTCTTGTTGGCCCAAATTCACCTACACAATAGAAAGCTGGTCTTCAAAGAGCTTCTGGATAAAAGGACTGTTTCTGCTCATTAAAGTTCATTATGGTTACCACCTAATTGTGGTTGCACCCGTTTAAATGTCAAAACTAGGGTTTTCTGTTTGTTGCTCTGCATGGAATGAAAGGTTTTGAACAACTCACTGTAGCTGTTGTTGTTTCCGGCCGCCGGCATTTTGTCAGTCAAAAATAGTCGATCCCCGAACGCTAATGAACTGACTCCATAGGAGGAAATGTCATGAAGTTGTAATTTCAATGAAAAGCATGATAACTGATAATGATAATAATAAACAAGGGGTTTCATTCAATATATCAATATATAAGGAGTCAGTTCATTTGCATTCGGAGATCAACTATTTTTGACTGACAAAATGCCGGTGGCCGGAAACAACAACAGCTACAGTGAATTGTTCAAAACCTTTATTTTTAGTAAACTCTTTGTACACAAACAATGTTCTCAATGCTGGAGTTCATGTGTAGAGCCCCTGGTGATACTTCGAGCAAAGTTTCATGTTGTGTCGAGCCTTCTTAGTGTTTTAAAAATAGCGATTTTGATGCTATCATAGTAGTGCCCCAAGCACTCCCATTCAAAAGTCAATTTGACCGAAAACGAAAATACGGTCAATCTTAAAAGTGGCGTTTCCATCCTAATTATGCTTTTAAACTAAAGTTTACCTCGGGTAGATTCACAAAAAGACCCTTGGTTGCATTTTGGCGAGAGTTACACTTTAAGGCAAAGTGGCATGATGCCATTCTGTAGACTACTATTAATAATAGATAAGATACTTGGGCTGACAATATCAACACCTTCCTTAAGAATGGACAGTGCAACTGCATCAGAGGGACAGGATGATCGCTTTAAGTGGAGAATGACATCTCTAATGTCAGAGAGTGACACCAGTTCAAACTGACTAAAGAAATACATTCCAGTTAAAACTGTTAGCACTGGGTTAGCAATCATAGATGAAAAAGCTCTGATTCCATTTATTTTCTCAACAAAAAAACTTCACAAATAAATCGCACGTTGCCGATGATGAAGTAAAGCTAGGTTTTGTACTTGGACAAAGCAGTCTATTTATAATGGCAAAAAGCTCAGGTGGCTTTTTAGCAATCATATCAGACAAGTAACTTGCTCTATAATATTTCACAGCTTTTTGGTATTTTGTCGGACTTTCCCTTAACATTTGCAAGGAAATTTGCAACCTATTAACAGTTGTGAGCCTCCACCTCCTTTCTGCTCTTCTACAAAATAAAGCAAAATAACTGAGAAAATGAGAAATAGTCCTCAGATGCCATGTCTGTAATTTATCTCAAAACATCTGGTGTTAATTCGATCTCAAACAATTAAAATAAGTTATTTATCCACTACGTGCATGACGTAATAAACCAACGTGGTTGAACGACCACTTTGCGACAGTATGGTTTCGGGAAACAGTCGCGACTAGCAAGTTGATTTCTTCAACGATGCATCGTACTATGCAGGGCTGGACTGGGACAAAAAATCGGCACGGGCATTTTGGCCCAGACTGGCCCACTATATGATCATAAACACCACCCATCTTTGCACGCCCTTAATTATATGCATACCAACTCCTTTTCCTTAAAACCACTAATGCAATGTAATGAGTTAGAATAGGAACGAGTGAAAATTTGACATTTATTAATTAATACAGTTGAACTATACTCCACAGTGATGAATCCTAAAACAAGCTATAAGCTGCAATGGCAGTGCAATGGCAGTGAAAAAATACAGTGTTTCTCACAGGATTTTTGGTAAAACTGTGGTGGGTGGACCTTGGTTCTTGCCCCCCCCCCGTTAGAAAATTTTGTGCATTTTAATGTTAAATTCATCAATCTGGTGCACTTTGAGAGTTCAAAATTAAAAGCTCCAACCCCTATTCAGTGTGCAAATTAAACGAAAAATTCAAACCTCTTTTAGTTACAGTCTATTTGCATTACACCTACTACATAATAATAGTTATAATATTAATCCAATGACAGTAATAGCCATATTTTGTAAAACAAATGCACAAAAAAAATAAAGGAAACTTTCATAATTAGTTTTGTACCAATTTCTATACTTGAAAGAGATAAGCACATGATCTTTTATTTTGACGCAAACTGCATCAAGCTTTTATTTTGGCGGAAAACATGGTTTACAAACGCCTCTCATTAAATTTCAAGTGAATTGCGATAATCGTCTTTATATACTGTCTATGTAATCGTCAACTATGCAATGTGGAAATAATCTGTAACTGGGTTATGGGTTCCTACACTCGATCATGACATAGCTTAAAGGTATAGCGGAGGATGTTTTACTTCCTGGTGGGTAGTCTAAACTATTGGTCCTCCTAATTGTCAATCATTCTGGTGAATCAATCAAACTTTTCAAAAAGTGGAGAGGGCGGGTCTTATCTAAAATTTGGAAAGATCCTCCGCTATACCTTTAAGTGTTTTGAAAGTAGTTCTGCTTACCGCAGGCTCTACACTTTCTCATCTCTCTCCTGATCCTCCTCACTATCATCATCATCACAGGAGCTGATGAAGGGCAGAAAACATATATTTTGACACATTTTACAGCGTCTGCTTTAAGGGCCTGGTTCTATTTTTTCACGCTATTTCTCTGCACATTCCTTGCGTTTCTTCTCCATCTCGCTGACTATTTTGACAGATACAACTGACACTGCTGCACGCTCGCTCACTCGTTTAAAGTTGTGATTGGGCCAGCCCAGTGTCAATCAAGAAAAGAACCAATGGGCTGCTGATCTACGTGTTTCATGGGCTGGTCTGTCAGAAAAAAAACACCAGCACTGACTTTTTTTGACCACTGCATTACACCGGCACAAACCCAGCGCCGCCAATTAAGCAAAACACAACAAAACGAATGGGCCGCCGATGTACACATTTTATGGGCCGTTAAAAAAATAAAATTAAAATAATAATAATAAAAATTATGTATGAGATGTATCGGCCCAAAAAGCACGTCTATGGGGCGCCGTTTGTAAAGCGGCTCACGCTGAAAATAACAGCAACATTTTGTCACATTTAGCTTCAAACAATGTTTAAAAAACTGGTATGAATTTTTGATGGTCACTTTTTACCACATTTACAACAATATTTGTCAACTTGGAGATATTTTAAATAGTTAAATCTAAATATTAAATGTTACACCTAAATGCTAAATCTAAATCTAAATGTTAAATCTAAATATAAATGTTAAATATAAATATAAATATAAATGTTAAATCTAAATGTTAAATCTAAATCTAAATGTTAAATCTAAACGTTAAATCTAAATGTTAAATCTAAATGTTAAATCTAAATATAAATGTTAAATCTAAATCTAAATCTAAATGTTAAATCTAAATGTTAAATCTAAATCTAAATGTTAAATCTAAATCTAAATGTTGAATCTAAATGTTTCGGGTGAAACTAAATATTTAACTAATATGCAAATTCAAAATGCCGGTAACCGGAAGTGCCAAAATAAAAGCTCGAGTGTGTGTTTATAGCATGGTTTATAGTGTCAAATAACGAATAAAAACCATCTCATAATAATAACTATAATATAACGATAATAACTACCTAAAATAATAAACACGTTTGGAGAAACTGTAGAGTTTCGTGATGAGAGTGATGACATGACATTCAGTCAAAGTGAGCCCCCTCGTGGCTGGCTATTATGGCTGCAGGTCATAAGTCCCGCACTTTTCATAAAAGTGACACTAGCCTACTCTTCAAATACAGTTTCTCCAAATGTGTTTATTATTTTAGGTAGTTATTATCACGATAATCCATGTCCAAGAGTCCATTTCCTCGGATGAGATGGTTTTTATTCGTTATTTGACACTATAAACCATGCTATAAACACACACTGACCTCCTCGAGCTTTTATTTTGGCACTTCCGGTTACCGGCATTTTGATTTTGCATATTAGTTAAATATTTAGTTTCACCCTAAACATTTAGATTCAATATTTATATTTAGATTTAACATTTAGATTTAGATTCAACATTTAGATTTAGATTTAACATTTAGATTTAACATCTAGATTTAGATTTAGATTTAACATTTAGATTTAACATTTAGATTTAGATTTAATATTTAGATTTAACATTTAGATTTAGATTTAACATTTAGATTTAGATTTAACATTTAGATTTAGATTTAGCATTTAGATTTAACATTTAACATTTAGGTGTAACATTTAATATTTAGATTTAACTATTTAAAATATCTCTAAGTTGACAAATATTGTTGTAAATGTGGTAAAAAGTGACCGTCAAAAATTCATACCAGTTAAATACAACATTGTTTGAAGCTAAATGTGACAAAATGTTGCTGTTATTTTCAGCATGAGACACTTTACAAACGGCGCCCCATACACGTCGGCCCACCGGGCAAATGCCCGGTATGCCCGATGGCCAGTCCAGCCCTGGTACTATGGTAGTGAAGCAGTGAGTTACGTCGTTGTACGGGAAACACACCCCTGCTCAGCTCTTAGTTAGAACTTAGAAACAGTAAGAGCTCAGGACTTTTGTTCAATCAATGGAGTGCCAACCACCAGAGTAACACCAAATCTGAGCGACTATGAAATGAGCTTGTTTAGCTTCATTCTCAGTCAGTCAAGCAGCTACAGTTGGAACACATCAGCAACACATCCTTGCTGATATTCAACAGAGCCAACAACCCTCACCACTTCAGATTTTGATCGTTTCAGTGAAGATCATCTGTCTCTATAGATTAGCCTTACCCCAGTTGCCAGCCTCAGAGTGATATGGAAATGACCTAGGTATGACCCAGGCTGCCAAGCATTAAATTATGAGCAGCTGAGGTCTATACTGATTATATCCCAAGGTGGCTTACCTCATCTCAATGGTCTCAGCTGCTAAGGAGCAACAGAACCACTTTATCCACATGTTAAGTCGTGACTTAAGGAATGCTGTTTCTGGGTCTAAGCCTCTCGTTTTACTTGGGAATACTATCTCAACAGCCATTTATGAGCACTATTTATTTTTACTATTACACATTTAAGCTGTGCATTAAAAAAACGTACAGTGTACATTACAGACTCACGGCATCCCAGACACAAATATTTTAACGATTTATAAAAGATGAATCACTTTCTGGCCATCTGGGATTTCGGTATGGAGATGATTTTTAGGTAGTATTACATCACATTGTGAGTGTATATTAGCACCGTTCATCGTTTTCTTTTGGCATCTGATTGAGTCATCAAAGTTTGGACCCGCAAGCGGTGACATGTGATGTCAGACTTAACGAGCAGATTAAGGAGGTTATGAGCATTTGATAAGTTAGCCTGTGCTCAACCTTCTGCTTGTTGGGAGTGGCTGAAATGTTAAAGCCCTTACTGGTACAACAAGACAAGATGAAAACCACAAAACAGAAACTTCAGAATAACAGTCCTGGGGGCATTCCTGTGACATTAACCCAGAATTTACTGAACTAATTGGAACCAATAACCACAAGTAAGCAATGTTTTAATCACAGAGTTAAGCATTAGAGTTAATGTGTTTCCATTGGTAACACAGAAAGACATCCTGCACTGTCCTGATTCCAGGAGTCACCATAGAAAGCTGTCTCATTGTCTATCCGTGAAACCAAGTCGGCGGTCGGCTGTCGGGCAAGTTTTGGTCATTTTTGAGCGTCGATCGGCTTAGTTTTTTCAGTGTGTTCTGCACCATTGGCTCTAGTCGGATGCCGTTGTTTGTTTTTGGGCCGATTCAGCATGTTGAATTGGCATCAGGTAGTCTGTGAGAGAGAGAACTCTGATTGGCTGTTCATCTTAGCAAACAAGTATAAAACGAGAATAAAAGTGAAAGTGATGAAGCGAGAAAAGAAGTCAAGATAGTACAGACAGAAAGCGGTTTTAATTTTACGTCAACTTACCTTTGCATTCAAAATGCACAAATATTTTCATAATAACATGAGCCAACTGGAATAAAAAAATTTAAAAGTGATCAGCGTGATTGATATTCAAAATGGTAAGCAAGCGCTGCTTTGTTTACGTTGTGTATACCTGCAGTTCTAGTTTCGGTTTTCCTTGTAGACTATTGATACAAAATAGACTATTGATACCTGCTGATATAGACAGATATTTACTTATACGCAGGCGCAGAACGCACATGCTAGTTGACAGTCACCTTTAGTCCTTTTGGTGTGTTCAAACGCAGCTTTTTGGCCGAGACACAGCCGATGAGAGACGACAACATAGTCAGCTTTCCTCACCGCTAGTTCTTTGACGTCGGCTTGGTGTGTCCCGGGCTTTAACTGGCCTGGCAAATGTAGAGTTGGCTTGATCACTTCAGAGTTGCTCATTTAAATTTCAATCAAATGCTTTTAATCTAATCTAATAAAAAAGCTAATCTGAGAGAAATAATCTGGGTCACATACTGGAGACACATCATTTTATTTTCTTTGGAAGGAAAGCATAGGTTAGCTAGTCATGCTATCCCAGTCTTGTACAGGACTTGTGCACTGTAAATACAATTTTTAGTTGACTTTACTTAATGTCCAACGATTTGTTAAATTGAATTGCAAAAATCTAGTAATCTTGGCCAAGTTGTTTAAACGGAATCTTATCAGATTTCGGTTGTGTTACACGACTGAAGACAGGCAGATGATGAAAGTTCAAACACGATATTTAATAAGAGTCCACAAAATAAACACAGAGTTGCTGTAGACAGGACCCTGAACTGCAAAGGAGGAACTTAAGTACACATCTAAACAAGGCTAATTAATAAAACACATCTGAACCAAACAAACTTATAATGTCGGTTGTAATACTCAGCCCAATCGGTTGAGTTACAAGAGTGGTCAGATTAAACTGTGTCAGGTTGGGAGTGGTTAAAAAGATGACGAACAACAGAAATAGAATCAATAACTGAAGTGTATTTACAATGCTCACATGAAACTTAAAATAGCACAGTAAAACCAGGAAACCTCAGTCTGTTAAAAGCATAGAGTCCATAACATCATACCCTAAAACCAAATGACTCAGTCCCAGTGTGTTGATAGTCCCAGTGTGTTGATAGTCCCAATGTGAATGTGTCCACCGGTATATATACAATAAAGTGCGATTTCTGGAAAGATAAGTCCTCAAAAGGTAACAGTCCAGGCTCTTGGTGATCACCAAGCGTGCCACACAAGTCCTGAAAAGTGAAGCCAAAGCGTCTCGAGCTTCAGCTTTAATTTCTACATGTCCATAACGGTTTATTTTACACTGACATAATGAGTTGTTCTGAAGTAAACTGTACTAATGGTTTATGCGGGAGTGAGGGCGGGACCTTGATAAAATCATTAATATATATAAAGTGGTTAAAACATGTGTCATATGTGACATATGTGACATATGTCACACGGTGACCATGGAAACAAAGAAGGAGTGGGAAAATGATCAAAGTTAGACAGAAAACGAATGAATACAAACTAAAAGTCCATGAATACTAAAACAAATTGAACATAACTGTGACAGGCTTGTTTAAAAGAAAAAAAGTGTTCAGAAAATGGATTTGATCACAAAATCCAATCCTGGATTTGATATTTTTAGTAAGATTAAAATGCATTTGATAAAAAGACAAAATCAAACAGGATGATCCTCATCTGTATAAACATTTCCATTTTACATATCAGCTCAATAAACAAACTCATCAGAGATTAACCACTTAAAGGTCGTTTTTAACAACTGCATCCCTTGCCTCACGTCATTCCTTCTTTCTGATAGAACACTGGAAGATAGGCTGGGTTTTCAACGGGCTCAGGTACATCATAACTGTTATCACAGAGACGGACATTGTGCCTGGTAGTGATGTTGTCGAGGACAATACAGGAAAGTATTATGTTGCATACTTTTCCTGGTTTCACTTGCAAGTTGCAAAGCACCTCTTTAGAACTCCATTAAAATGCCCAATTGCACAACTTATTTTGCAATGAGCAGTGATGGATCGTGTCCGCTTAGCTATGTTTTCTGCAAGGTAGAAGTGGATAGATACTGTCTCCTATGCCATTCGGTCAGAATAATATCATGCCATAGAGCACTCTCCTTCAAGATACGTGCATCATGGACAGACCCAGGCCACTTCACGATGCAGAGTGGATGATGAAGTCAGCGTCACCCACAAGTTGGATGTTGATGCTGTGCCTTCCCTACCGGTTGACATACTCCCACTCCCTCTCATGAGGTGCTTGTATCTGCACATGAGTGCAGTCGATAACCCCAATAGTATTGGGCATGTTTTCTTAAAGAATACAAATAAAAATGTTTGTAGGGGGTGGGGGTGTCTTTAAAAATCAACTTTTTTAATCTTGTCAAAGGGAGAAAATGTCTGTCATGACATTGGTCAAGCTCAGGCTAGTATAACCTAATAATTCTGACCAAATATTTCACATTCCCATTCTCTGTCCACCCTGTTACATGACATTTTTACTATGCAATTTGAAACCGGATGGACCTTTTAAGCTTGTGAAGCCCATTATTAGCTAGGACAGAGCTAGCTATATTTCACAGAGCTAAAAACAAAAACAAAAAAACATTTTCATGTCCAGTATAAATTGACACAACAAGTGGACTTGTTATGTTTTACGCGGTTGTTATGTTATGTTTTATTTTAACAGATAAATCCTCAAAAATTTTGGAGAAAAGAGAGATAAGTTTATGACTGATTCTTACTTTGTTCTTGGAGTTGCTTTGCCTCCAAGGAAATGATGTCACTTCTGCCAAGTCATGTGGCAAGTCAAGGGATACGGGCATACGCTTAAGATTTTAAAGGGCAAATGGAATGGAACCAAACAGGGTGGACTGGAGTTTGAGGGACATAAACTAATTTAATGATTTTACATGTAAACATAGGTGACAAATGTATTTTATGTTAAAGAGAATAAGTAAATGTATACTCATATCTGTGTGTGTGTGTATAAATAAATAAATAAATAAATAAATATGCAGCCTTTATTTCAATGGAAAGTTGAGAAAACATGACTGAGGACATGACAATTTCTTAGGTACTAAGACTAATGTTAATTGGGTACATCTATACATGAAAAAACTATGCTGCATGAAAGTTGCAGTTTTGTTTCATGGGGATGCAAAATCCTGTAGGAATGACCCTCCTACAAATGGCATTGGCTATGGGCAATATTTGCCATGTCAGTGCCTCTCTCTAAAAAAAGGCTGAATGATATGGCTGTGCAATTGGTCTTTTTAAACACACACCAACTAAACATTAGCTGATGTGCTTTGGCTTCTGTTTAATTAAAACAATCATGCTCAAGGACTATAATATCCCATGTTCTCTACACCAAAGAGGTGGAACCATGACTCAAAATAACCTAATTTCACTGTAGCAGAAACTCGCACACTAGTGGAGGGTGTGTAAGATGCCATTATGCTTCAATAGAATATTAACTCTAAGGGTGGTGAAGTGACAAACAAAAGAAAATTTGAAATCACCCAAAATGTGAATGTAAAAGAGTCTGGACAGAAGAGGACGGTGGAGCAAGTGAAATTAAGATTTAATTTAGGGCAACAAATGACCATGCTGAAGTAAAAAACACCCACAACAAGCCCTTTAGAGAGGTGATTACACGGATATGGTTCTTGACATTATTGTTGGTGAAAACTCACAATCTCTGCATGGGATACAAGGTGTTGTTAGGGACGGTGAGTCCAAGACTGTGGAAAAGTGAGTCAGTTCCTCCTGATGCAGAGGAAACATTTATTCTGGATCTCAGCCATGTTTTTAAGCAAGAAGGTGGATACTCAATGGTATCAATAGTTTTTGCAACAGGAGCTCAGAAAAGAGGCTTGAAGTGTTCGTTGCAAAGCAAGGATGATGATGCCTATAAGCCATCTTAAGATTTGTGGATAGAGGAACAAAACACTCATAACAAACTACTGCAAACCAAAGCTACACATGAAATCTGATTTTAGCTGGTCTCTCCACAAATGAAGAACTCTGAATATTCTTTATTTTGTTAACAATTAGACATGATTTAAAATATGTGTTCAAAGTATGCACATTGCACTTGTGAGTAATGTATATTTGTTTGTTTTATTTATTTGTTGAGGGTCTGACTGTCTAAAAAAAGAATACCCCTAATAACCTTGCCTAACCTAACAGAAATATATTATTATAAATAAAAATAAGACTAGGTCAACACATTTTTAAATATTTTTTTTTTTACAGTTTTAATATTGTAAACAATATAATTAAGTTTTATATTGTAAACAGTTTTAAACTCTGTGAAAAAAACTTTGTAGCTACTGAGATGTAGATTTTGCGACAACATGCTCCCGAAGGTTATAATATTTTTTTTTTTAAAGAAGTTTATTAGGCTATGCATTACTGCCATCAAACCTCACATACGTTTTAACAAAGGCTGATTGTAGCCTATTAAGTGCGACAAGATCGTAATTAATATGATATTATTATTATTATGATACTATCATTTGAAAAACTGTCGAGAGAATGCTTTCATTGGTAATGTGTCAGGTCCTCTTGAGGGTTTATTTTGGGCGGTCTCTCGGCGCTGACTTATCTCACCAACAGGGGCTTCTGTGTTAACTGAGGCTGAATAAACACAGATGAACTGTCGAGCACATTCACAAAAATGTCCTGGCAATGTCTGCCTGACTTCACGGGACTCTTCGACACCACAGGAGAAGCACGTCACCTCAAAAATACACTGACATGGAGTTTTAAACAAGCGAAGCAGACATGCTCGTCCTAGAAGACTTGACTGCAGCTGACAGAGCGCTGGTTTGACACTTACAGCGTGCTTTGTGTATCACCTCTCAACAACATTTGTCTTCCTTTCATTTTTTTTTTTTATTGGACTTTTAGTCAGGGTGGACATCCGATATGAAGAATCCACATCTAAACGGTCATTGCAAGATCCTAAACACGGTATCAGGAGACAAGAAATTTAAACGGAAATCACGAGATCCAATTAAG
Organism: Leuciscus leuciscus; assembly: GCF_965113295.1. Taxonomy (NCBI): domain Eukaryota; kingdom Metazoa; phylum Chordata; class Actinopteri; order Cypriniformes; family Leuciscidae; genus Leuciscus; species Leuciscus leuciscus. The sequence goes on from NC_138732.1 coordinate 36,125,078, forward strand.
CGTGTCAGTGAAGATCATTTGCCTTACTTCAAACTGTATAAGAACTCGCATCTAATGCCAGAGACACTGGGAGACGCTTGTCCAAAAGAGACGCACGCTTCGGAAATCGACGCGGCGACTGTCGGAAACGAAATTTTAAATACTGCCATAGATATGAGGATTAACACCGTGATTTCTGGAGAGATACCTGACTCGAAGCTAAGATCCATCTCCGAGAAGACTGTCAATAACAAAATTGCTCAAACAAACTCGCATGTTTCGGCTTTGAGCGGTTCACAGGTTTTTCCCTTGGAGCGTGTTGTGTTTTCTCCGCGCTCAGCCTCGCTGGCGCCTGACGCCAGCGGCAGAAGCGAGCGCGCGGAGTCTCCTAGGAGACGCGCTGGAGAGCCGTCGGGCGTCGTCACGGAGATCAAAGCCATTCAGCAGACGCGAAGACTACTGGCGAACGCGCGCGAGAGGACGCGCGTGCACACCATCAGTGCAGCCTTTGAGGCGCTCAGAAAGCAGGTAAAATCCCACAGGCAGCATTTCTTCAGTGCTGGATGAACTGCCACAGAATACACAAGGCTCTGCTTTTACTGAGACTTCTGTTGCTAGAAGTGTAGAGGTCAATAATATCTAAAGTTTGCGAATAAAAACAAAATAAAAATAAAAAAGAATGCAAATGTGTTTAGCTGTAAAGAAACTTTATTTCACAAGACGATTTTTCAACAAAAGAATTTTTTTCCTATTGCCCCTAGTAAACAGTAATTTTCATTTTTCAGTTTTGATGTTACATAATTGTGAATTATCCTATCAGCACAAACCAAAGTCTAAACTATGAAAAAACTAAGAGTGATGGAGTCAGATCATCAATGAATATACTGTTTTTTTTCAAGTTTAACTACTTGAGAAGATTGAGAAGCCATGATCAAATAAATAACGGTTTAAACATTAAAAGTGTAGAAATATTGCTGCTAACAATCTAATTTGTTCTTGTGAATAAGACTTTTGATGAATTACTAATGGATTAAGTAGACTTTTTTGGCCTTGTGTCCTAAAAAGTTATTGATTTTTATATTCACTTGACGACACTTTAATCTACTTTTACAGGTACCCTGCTACTCTTATGGGCAGAAGCTTTCCAAGCTGGCTATATTAAGAATAGCTTGCAACTACATACTGTCCCTTGCTCAGCTTGCCGACCTGGACTATTCGCCAGACCACCGCAACGTGAGCTTCAGAGAGTGTGTGGAGCAGTGCACTAGAACTCTGCAGGCCGAGGGTCGCTCCAAGAAAAGGAAGGTAAATAGTCAGTAGGGAAGAAGTTTTCCAGTGTCTCGTGAAGGGCTACTCTATAGAGCTCTTACATGATAAAACCAGGTGACAAACCTCATTTCCCACCTTTGATTTGCTCTTTAACATTTAACGGTCATATAGCGCAAGCATTTGTATTATATTATTTTGGAAAAGAAAACAAACCCATGCCTTTAAGAAAGGCATGCTGCTCTCATGTGAACCATGACATTTGCCCAGCAAACTGTGAATAATTATAGACTGCTTAACAGAAGGATTCAGAACTGCATTCTGTATTCTTAGACATATTATCAAAATAAAGATAATAGTAAACAAGGGAGAACATGTGTTTGTGTATACATACCAATTAGAGAGAATTCTCCCCTCGCTTAATAATGATCCCATTAAATTAAATTATCATCAACTTTTGTCAGAGGCAGGACTGGGTGTCCCGCCAGCGCTGAGAAAGCATCCCGGGTGAATAAATGGAGTGATTGATGTGTTTTTGCAGGGAGTTTTATGACACAGTCATCTGCAGTGTTATCCTATATCGACATGTGCGTTCCCTCTGTAATGATGGTCGTTGTGCTCATGGTTTGTGCAGTTAACCATATATTTGACACGATCCTCTCGTAAGGAAAGAATGCAACTTTTTTATGACATTTATCACGAACAAATGAGCAGCTGTGAGAAATCGAATCAGTGGTGATGCTAATCGTTATAGGTTGCGCTTAATTTAGGCATGAAGGGTCTTCAGAAGCCCAACAGATTATGTGTGAAGGAAAGCAACCCTCCATCCCTATGTGAGCTAATACGTTCCTTCAGCAAAGCACACTGAAAAGGAAGCTGGTTGAGTGCGCCTCCCCCTCCCCCCGTCAGAGCCAGACACCAGATGTTCGCAACACTAGTTGGGAAGTCCTGCTGGCGCCACTCAGGGCAGAGGGCAGAGGGAAGGCACGCGAGCTGGAGCCCAGAGAACTCGCTCACTACAGGAATTGGCACATTCCCCAGCGCGGTCTTGGCTGACTCCCCAGTTCTCCCTTGGCCATCTGTTCCAAAAAAACACTTTGAAATAAAAAAGCACCGATCATCACTCTCTTAGGATACGGCTCCAAAGAGCAGCTGTTACAGAGGCGAGGGGGAAACAGGAGGAGGGTTTGGAGGAGGGGCACCGTCCAAGAAAGAAATCCCTTTGTCAAGTAGAGCCAGTGAGTCTGAGGGGAAAAATGTTTTGGCAAAGCACAGCGATGAAAAGTGAACATGGAAATGTGCATGAGTGTTGCAATTCTGCAACATTTTTCAAAAAGTACATTTAAAAACAATTATATCTAGTCAGAATATTGTCCTCTCTTACTATTTTTGACAACTAACTTTTTGTATTTTTGTTTTGTTTTTGTTCACAGGAATAAAATGAAGAATTTCTTCTGTGAATTTGGAGAAAGAAGGAACCCAATCCATTAACATGAAGACACTTTCCCCATGTGAAAAAAAAAAAAAAAAAAAAAACATGTAATGTAATGAAAGTGTAAAGGTTTACACTGCACTATTGACTTTATACAGCTAAGTGTCAAAAACACAATCCCTGTCTAGGTTCTAAATATGCAATTCTATAACTTTTGCACAGCACAAGCATTTTTCAAAAAGATGACGTGAAATCAGTTTCATCTTCCATTGTTTGAGCAGTTACAGATTGAAAAAAAATTTTTTTTAGTTTGTTTTGCAGTGTTCTTATACAGTTGAACAAATACACTTAAAATAAAGGTTGTGTGTGTATATATATATATATATATATATATATATATATATATATATATATATATATATATATATATATATATATATTCTTTTTCGTTGTGGAAAGTTTAAATAATCTAAACTACCCTTTTCCACTATAAAGAATCTTTTGTGGAATGGAAAGGTTCTTCATGGAACCATCAGTGCCAATAAAGAACCTTTATTTTTAAGAGCGTAGTTACAAGTTCCAGTGCATATTCTGTCAAAAATGTCCTGCCATGTGCTAGATCAAGAAAGCACACATTTTCTTTTTCTTTTAATCCCATTTAATTATTTTTCATTTGACCAATTACATTATAAACACTGATATAAATGAAAATGGCACAGAATTATTTGAACACTCATCTCCTGTCCTCCACTTGATTTGGATTAACATTAACATTCTTGTAACAGGAGCATATACTTTATAAAATGTTCTGAGCTGTGGCTTTGTCAGCAAGTTGCTTATGTTAGTATGTATTTCATAAATTCATTTACTGTTAAAATACTCAACTATGTTGTACAAGAATTCATCTTCATTACTGAAGAAGTTCTTCTTTGGAGGCAGCAATAAGCAATTGTTGGTGACCCGCCAAAAACATCAAACAAAACAACAAGAGGAATCAGATCTGAACATAGTGACCTGTGTAGGATTCCTATATCAGACGGTTACAAACTCTTAACTTCTGCATCATCAAAACTTAATGAATGTTTTAGTTATGCCAAAGTCAGTATTATGTGTTTTTATATATATAAAACATGCCAGAAACACATTAATCACTGCAATAATGATCCAATCATAGACTCATAAGTATTTACTTTTACTTATTTAAATTCAGAAGGTTACTTTTTTTTTTTGACCAGGCAGTGTATATAATGTATTTAATTGTATGTATTTGCTATGAATTAAAGTTTTACACTTTCTGTTCCACCAATGAGAAAATAAAATAGTATTAAAAAATGGTTGTTGATTGATTAGTATTTGATCAATGTATCAATATTATCAATAGTATTTGATCAATGAAATAAGTATTTTAACTAGTACTAACACTTTGTTAACCAAGCTTTTTTTAATATTGTAGACAGCCCAAGGTCATCTTTTTGGACAGGTCACATGATGATTGATTTCAGTCATGAAACTCTACAGGTCAGCATAGTCTTGCCCGAGTCATTTGCTGCTCACTGCAGTGTGTTATGAGTTTTCTCTCTGGCACCTTCCTCCCCAGCACCACCTGTCTAGATCTGCTTCAGGGGGAACGTACGCATGTCTTTTTTCATCAGTCACAGCAACATGTATGTGCATATTAGCAGTAGCAAGTCTTTTTACTTGTTCAGCAACTGCATAAGCAAATCTAGTCTGTCAAGACCAAACCTACTAGTCACTTTTATTATAATGTTCTTGTTCGCTAAGTTTTATTGACTTTTAAATTGATCTTTTAGTGGAAATTAAATATCAGAAATGACTGTTAAAATGATTGGAAATAACATGGGGAAGCGGGGTCAGAATATTATTGATGCTGTCTCATTTACAAGGAAAAATGAGAGGTAAAATATAGAGCCACTTTTATTTCAAGGCATCTATAATCACATCAGTTGAAACTGCGAAAAAAGAGAGAGAAAGACATGATTTTAAGCAGCAGGTTTAAAAAAATGTTTTCATAAGTTTCAGTTTTTCATAATTTAAGCAACTTTGTTGTATGCTTTCCCTATTCAGAGTTCACGTAAATAGATACTTTCTTTCCTCTCTCAATGCTTCTGTCCACCATGTCAAAATTCCACATTGTTCGAAAATGTCACTTCTTTCATTCAACTGACAACATTAAGAGACTGTAGTATAGGTCTTCTCATACGAGCATAGATCTAAATGTTACTGAAACCGTCAATGACTTTTGAAGATTACAGAACAATTTGACAAAATGTGTTTTCCCCCCTCAAAGTCTCATGCTTTGCAGATTTACCTCTCTAAACATCCAAGTACATAATTATAACAAAAACAGCCGTTTTAGTTTCATTATATGATTCACATTCCAACTTAAAGTTTAAAAATAATTTGTAATCATTTTATTATAAATGCCTTTCATAGTAAGACCAACACGTTAACAAAATCTCAGATACTTGTTTTACTTCATACTGTTACCACACAGTTTCTAAAAAGTGCGACATTTCCAAATCTGTCTCCAGCATTTGGTGAGAGCTGCATTATGAGACGTCCATCCTCATGCTAAACTTGGGATTGAGCCCGTCCTAAAGGGTGTGTAACTCGCATCAGCTGCGGTGTGTAACTCGCATCAGCTGGGGTAGCTCAGGGGTCAATGCTTGGCCCCCTCTTTTTCTATATACGCAAGATCACTGAACCCAGTCATGCAGGCACATACACATACTGAGCTTCAGGATTTTTCCCATCCCGGTTAGGGTGTGAGCTGGCCATGTTGTTAAAACCAGTTTTCAACAAACAAATGATTTAAATGGTGAAAAAGAATATGGTCATTATCGCTAGCCATTTTCTATGAGAGGGAGATAACCTACTTGCAAAAGTTGCTGTCTAGGCAAGGAAATAAACAGATGCATCAAAATGAAACCTTCTGATGGCATATTGGAGAAATATGCTTGTGGTGAGCTGTAGTACTACGGAAACATTTATCTTTATACCCAAATCTCAGTCGTTTTTAAAAGCTTAGCTTAAATATGAGCTATAAATACAATGCTCATAAACTGCTGTTAGGAGAGTATTCTCTCTTGAAACAGACCCAGAAACAGTATTTGATGTCTCACAACAGTGGATTATGCCTCAACAGATTATCCAAAATGCACAGTGGCACGCTTGGTGACCAACATCATACCCTTTTGTCTTCCCCCACAGGCTACCTGTAACTACCTACAATACAAATGAATAAATCAAAATATTTCTTTATTTTATTTTATATTTATTGCAATCATTTATGTATACAGCATGAAAAAGAAGACATAATTCATATCAATCATTACAAGCAACATGAGAGAAGAACTAACAATGTGTCTTGTGTCTTAATATGGATTTTGACTTGATATATAGAAAGTCACTCTATATATACAGTACTGTGCAAAAGTCTTAGACACTATTATTTTCACTGTAGTTTGAGAGAAAGATCTCACCGTCCTTTGGATGAGACGTTGAACCGAGGTCCTGACTCTCTGTGGTCATTAAAACTCCCATGACACCTCTCGTAAAGAGTAGGGGTGTAACCCCGGTGTCCTGGCCACATTCCCTCCAATGGCCCTTGCCAATCAAGGCCTCCTAATAATCCCCATCCATTAAATTGGCTCTATCACTCTCTCTCCTCTCTCCACCTATAGCTGGTGTGTGGTGAGCGCGCTGTACTGTGGATGCCGTCGCATCATCCAAGCTGAACACTGGTGGTGGTTGAGGAGAGATTCCCCGACATGATTGTAAAGTGCTTTGGGTGTACAGTAGCCTGACTACGTCAGACTTCGTACTTCCGCTCAATTTCAGTTCGCTTCTGTACTCAGTCTGAGATAGCGACCTATCTCCCAGTTTTCCTCCGGCCTCAAAACAGCCGATTGTACCGTGGATACGTAGATTTACTTCACATAATCTGCAAAAGTCGTTCACAGCCATGTTCACTCCGGTATTTCGCTCAATGGTTTTGTTTTCGCATCATACATGTGTTTACAGTGGAAGTTCAATGTGGCTGAGCCAGCGCATAACACACGTCATAACCAAACGTTATGTGATTGGCTTACAGGTAACCAATGATTTTAAACTTCAGACAAGCGCCCCCCCGCGAGAAAGAAAACGCTTTTCTATTATGCCCTTCCAGACTCCGTCTACGAAGCAAAGCGAAGTAGCAGAGTTTGGTATTACCAGGCTAGGTGTACAGTAGTACATATGAAAAGCGCTATATAAATGCCTAATTCATTCATGTCAAAGAAAAAGTCACATATAAATGATTGTGTGTGTGTTTAATATTACTATTATTATAATACCAATAAAAGACCAATACTTGCAGGAAGACTAAAAACCATGCATGCCAACTAATGCAGTCCTTAGAGCTTTTCTTTCAGCTCATTTCAGTTCCTTAAAATAGTGGCAGGAGACAGAAAAAAAACTAAAACTAGTAGTACATTAGAAACAAGATTTCAGCAATCAAGAAATTTCAGAAATCAATATTTCTCACTTGAGAGTCTGGTGACTTTTTGTGACCTCACATGAAGTATATAGCAAAGATGAATGTAGTTTCTCTTTACTAGGCTAGACATTTACTTTGCTGTTATGTGTATTCTTTTTTTTACAACTGCTCCATCTGTTGGAAGAGTACAGTTAATGCAGTAACACATTATTATATGCATAAAGATGTACACAAATGTAGGCCTATTGTAAATGACAAATTTTAAACATAATCAGACAAAATAAAAATAAAAATTAATAAATAAACAACAACAACAAACTGCTTAAAATTAACAACAAAGTGTTGTATTTTGGCAATGCATCTTTTTTAAAACAAAAGACTAAAAATTTTAATTAAAAGTTTCACCTAAAACAGTCTCACAGTTTTAAGGTTCCTAAAACACTCAGCAGTACTTCATTAGTAGTTTTTTTCCATTGATAAGAGTTTACAAGTTATTCCTCCACTTGCATGCATTCTTACACGCATGCGCTGCTGTAAAAGCTTGGCCCACAAAGGTGTTTGGTGGTAGAGAAAACATTTAGCTTGAACAGAAGCTGCAGTGTATCCCACCTGTGAGGTCAGTAATAATGCCTGAAATTACCAGACGTTTAAGAAAAACAGTCTCGGTCTGTACATTGTGCATGGCTTCCTTTAACATGGATGTCATGAGTCTGTCATCATAGTAATGAAGAGGAAACTCTTTCTGGCTGAGATTATAGCCAAAGCCTGCTAAGCTCACCTCATCGCATAAATACGTTGCCAGGTTGAGAGCAGAGACTCCTAAAGTAGGGACATTCTAGAGAGGGAACAGGAAAAAATTAAATAAATAAAATAAAATATATTGTTTTAATTTTATATATATATATATATATATATATATATATATATATATATATATATATGAAGAGTTCAGATGCAAAAGCCTCTAAATGCCATCTGAAATTTTCTTATATAATGATCATTTTTATCAAGCTCGTATATTTAAATTCAATAATTTCACTTAAATGGCAATGAAGATTACCTATTAATTGTCATTTAAGTGAAATCACTGAACTTAAACATACAAGCTTGATAAAAATGATCATTCTAGAAGAAAATTTCAGATGGCATTTAGAGGCTTTTGCATCTGAACTCTTCATATATATATATATATATTAGGGGTGGAACGGTACATGTATTCGTATTGAACCGAAACGGTACGGGTGTCACGGTTTGGTGCTTAAATTTACACGGACAATACACGGTATAAAAATAAATAAAACTTGTGTGCAAATTAATTAATGTAATGCGGAACTACTGTTAGATACGCAGATTCTTTAGGGACACCTAATCTGTAGCCCCGCCTTAGCTCTGAAGCAGGCTGCGATGTAAAGATTGCAATGCTGGAATATACACTCACCTAAAGGATTATTAGGAACACCATACTAATACTGTGTTTGACCCCCTTTCGCCTTCAGAACTGCCTTAATTCTACGTGGCATTGATTCAACAAGGTGCTGAAAGCATTCTTTAGAAATGTTGGCCCATATTGATAGGATAGCATCTTGCAGTTGATGGAGATTTGTGGGATGCACATCCAGGGCACGAAGCTCCCGTTCCACCACATCCCAAATATGCTCTATTGGGTTGAGATCTGGTGACTGTGGGGGCCATTTTAGTACAGTGAACTCATTGTCATGTTCAAGAAACCAATTTGAAATGATTCGAGCTTTGTGACATGGTGCATTATCCTGCTGGAAGTAGCCATCAGAGGATGGGTACATGGTGGTCATAAAGGGATGCACATGGTCAGAATGAAACAATGCTCAGGTAGGCCGTGGCATTTAAACGATGCCCAATTGGCACTGAGGGGCCAAAAGTGTGCCAAGAAAACATCCCCCACACCATTACACCACCACCACCAGCCTGCACAGTGGTAACAAGGCATGATGGATCCATGTTCTCATTCTGTTTACGCCAAATTCTGACTCTACCATCTGAATGTCTCAACAGAAATCGAGACTCATCAGACCAGGCAACATTTTTCCAGTCTTCAACTGTCCAATTTTGGTGAGCTTGTGCAAATTGTAGCCTCTTTTTCCTATTTGTAGTGGAGATGAGTGGTACCCGGTGGGGTCTTCTGCTGTTGTAGCCCATCCGCCTCAAGGCTTTGCTGCATACCTCGGTTGTAACGAGTGGTTATTTGTCAAATTTGCTCTTCTATCAGCTTGAATCAGTCGGCCCATTCTCCTCTGACCTCTAGCATCAACAAGGCATTTTCGCCCACAGGACTGCTGCATACTGGATGTTTTTCCCTTTTCACACCATTCTTTGTAAACCCTAGAAATGGTTGTGCGTGAAAATCCCAGTAACTGAGCAGATTGTGAAATACTCAGACCGGCCCGTCTGGCACCAACAACCATGCCATGCTCAAAATTGCTTAAATCACCTTTCTTTCCCATTGTGACATTCAGTTTGGAGTTCAGGAGATTGTCTTGACCAGGACCGCACCCCTAAATGCATTGAAGCAACTGCCATGTGATTGGTTGATTAGATCATTGCATTAATGAGAAATTGAACAGGTGTTCCTAATAATCCTTTAGGTGAGTGTATATATTCGCGGGCGCGATCGAAAAGTCGCAAAGTGTTTACTTATATTTGTGTGCGTGTGTGTGTGTGCGTGCGTGCGTGCGTGTGTGTGTGTGTGTGTGTGTGTGCGTGCGTGCGTGTGTGAGGCGCGGGCGCGATCGAACAGTGGAAAATGAAAACATACTCTGTCATTTTGTTTATACAGGACATCATTCAAACTGCAAAGTGTTTAAGTTACTGTTAATTAAAATTTTAAGGAAAACAAATATATTAATCTGAAATACATATTCAATTCATTCAGGTACAATTACCAAACACATCTCAAGGTCTTTTTGTCTTTTTATTCATTTAATTAATAAACTAATTATATAAAACTATTGTCAGTGCACTACAAATAAACTGGTTCTATGCCTTTACTTTATTAATAAAACTTATTTAAAAAATACAAGGCTTAAGTAATTTATTTTCCTTTGGTGGTACAGCCTGAGACATGCACAAGCCTTCTGCATTTTTGTTTTGCTTTTCCCTCCATTGTACCGAACTCGCACCGAACCGTGATATCTGAACCGAGGTATGAACCGAACCGTGACTTCTGTGTACCGTTCCACCCCTAATATACAGTATATATATATATATATATATATATATATATATATATGTATATATATGAAGAGTTCAGATGCAAAAGTCTTTAAGTGCCATCTGAAATTTTCTTCTAGAATGATCATTTTTATCAAGCTCGTATATTTAAGTTCAATAATTTCACTTAAATGACAATTAATAGGTAATTAGCATTGCCATTTAAGTGAAATTATTGAACTTAAATATACGAGCTTGATAAAAATGATCATTCTAGAAGAAAATTTCAGATGGCACTTAAAGACTTTTGCATCTGAACTCTTCATATATATATATATATATATATATATATATATATATATATATATATATATATATATATATATATATATATATATATATATATATATATATATATATATATGCATATGCATTTCCAGTCAAAAGTTTTGGATCGGTAAGATTTTTTATGTTTTTAAAAGAAGTCTCTTCTGCTCACCAAGGCTGCATTTATTTTATAAATAAAAACAGCTGTTAGCTATATGAATATATGGTAAAGTGTAATTTATTCCTGTGATCAAAGCTGGATTTTCAGCATCATTACTCCAGTCTTCAGTGTCACATGATTCTTAAGAAATCATTCTAATATGATGCTCAAGAAACATTTCCCTTTTATATCAATGTTGAAAACAGTTATTTACATTTTTATTTCAGTATTCTTTGATGAATAGAAAGTTCAAAAGCATTTATCTGAAATAGAAAGCTTTTGTAACATTAAACACTACAGTTCAAAAGTTTGGGGTCAGTAAAAAAAAATTCTTTTATTTTTGGGGGAAATAAATAAAATAAATCAATACTTTTATTCATCAAGGATGAAATAAATTGATCAAAAGTTACAGTAAAGACATTTATAATGTTACAAAATATTCTACTTCAAATAAATGCTGTTCTTTTTAACTTTCTTTTCATCAAAGAATCCTGAAAAAAAAAATTACACAACTGTTTTCAACATTGATAATAATAATTAATGTTTTTTGAGAATCAAATCTGCATAGTAGAATGATTATTCTACTGCATAGTAGAATGTGACACTGAAGACTGGAGTAATGATGCTGAAAATTCAGCTTAATACAGGAATAAATTACATTTTAAAATATATTAAAATAGAAAACAGTCATTTTAAATTGTGAAAATAATTAACAATATTACTGTTTTTGTTGTTGTTGTATTTGTAATCAAATAAATGCAGCCTTGGTGAGCAGAAAATACTTATTTTATAAACATAAAAAATCTTACTGATTCAAATCTTTTGACTGGTAGAGTATATCAAATTTTTTTCTCCAATAAAACAAGTGAAAAGGAACTCACCTGGTCCCAGCCCCAGAGCCGTTCTTTAGCATTGGGATAGTGAAGTAGATCCGAGGACGTCTCCCTAATAATCTCCGGATTCAGGAGACGGAACTGGGAGGCCTTGATTGGAACTCTCACTGGCACACTCTGCCAGAAAAACAGCCAGTCCCACAGCGACTGAAAAGTTCAAACTTGATGTTCAGACTGTATTGAGCAAGACTTTAAAAGGCAATAATCTAAACAAGTACTCACAATGGATGTCTTGGTGATCATCGCACGAAGCCAGTGGAAGTCCACAGACTTATAGATCACAGCCACATATTTGAGCTCTGAATCCATGTCTTCCCAAACCTTAGGGCAGCTTTCAGGGTAACTCATCCTGATGGAGGTGCGGTTCCCAACATCTGCACTGAAATCTTGGACAGGAGCATTGTTCAGTCTGCATAGAAAAAGTTCCTCTGCTCTTTTAAATATTTACATTCAAACATTTGGTAAGTGCGAAACTCAGTAATAGGACCTAAAATGGGTTAGAACACAGGAATTGAGAAAACTATGAGAAATACAAGTAATACAAAATAATGCACGTTGCAGTGGCTACTAGGAGTGGGAATCACCAAAGGCACAACGATACGATATTATCATGATTCTATACAATGCAAACAATATATTATAACAATATAATAGTTATTATGTATTATAATATATAATAACAATATAATAACTTGGACGCTAGATGGTGCTATGGGGTTATTTTCGTTATGAAACAGCCCCTACACAATAACACAAGCCAGTTTAATTTTAAAGGTGCAATTGGTGATTCTCTACAGAAACATTTTTGTTATGCTGGTTGAAAGTCTCGTCATATCCTGAGAACAATCACTATGTTAATTAGTCTAAATGTATTTTTATAAATATATAGTCTATAAAAGGCGTAGGACCATAAAATGTTTGTTCAATCATCGCATTCGGACCGAATGAAATGTGTTCCCTATCGCGTTCACGTATGCTGTGCAGACAGAGCAAGAGTGGCAGGCAAACAGTTGTTTATGTTGGTTATTGTAGTACCGTTACTCACTGTACTCTAAAGTTTTCTCACCGGTGAATGACACATGATGTAATCCTATAACGTTTGTCTCTGGTCCTCTCACTTCTGCTCTGTGCGCGTTCATGTGTTTTTGAGGAGATGTGGCTTTGGACAGATATTTGCAGGGAGGGTGAGATCGAATACTTTCAATGCTAGCAGGCTAAAGTTACAATTTTCCAGATCACCTATTGCACCTTTAAGAGTATAACCTGTATCACCGACCGTATGTGAGCTCTCACTTCAAATGACTTCAGCTGAACGCTTTGAAACCATATGTATGTACAAGGCCGCATTAATGCACGGGCTTACATGGGCTGAAGCCAAGGGGCCTCCCAAGTTCAGGGGCCTCCCATGTTCAGGTTTCATGATGAGCTGAAAATGTCATATTGTTTTGTAACTTGTCAGGTTTTCTGTCAATCACTCTAATCGCACGTTACGTGTCCGCTGATTGAGTGACCCACGTTGACCCATAAGCCCGTTCACACCGCCAGCGATTTTGTCGCTGTATGTCGCTAGTCTCTATACTGTGAAGTCGCTTGTGGGCGTTGGTAGTGCTGTCGATCTAATGTTATTGGTAGACTGCTCGTCTGGCCACATCTATGAACTGCAGCAGTGCTAAACTTGCATAATAAAACTACAACACTTGAACTATAAATGTATGAATGAAACTCACTGAGACTGTCGACAGTTTCTTTTCCATGCATCATTTTATTATATCCATGTTTGTGGTTAGTTACAGTCAAAACATATAAAACAGTGAAATCACCCTCGAGCTCTTCTGTATTGCCTGCACTGCACTCGAGACAGTGACGGGAGCTGAGCTCCACTGAAAGGATTCTTTCCTATTGGTTGTCGCTCGCGAAAATCGCTTCTCATTTGCATAAAGTTGAAATGTAGTTGCTGTGTGTGGTTGTTAAATAAAGTGTCTTGCGTTTATGCTCAAGTGGGCTCAGTGATATGTTAATAACAATATTATAGTGTTTTCTGGCTCAAAGAGGGAAAACTCACTGTTGTAGGTCTCGAAAGAAACTAATACATTTTGTGAAGTAGATTACCTAGATGTTACACTTTTTTAAAATGAGACTATAAATCGAGGGGATGGGGGGCCTACAAAACCTCTCAGCCCCGGGGCCTAACATTAGGTTAAGGCGGCTCTGTGTATGTATAAAGCGCTAAATAAATAAAGGTTACTTGACTCTCAGGTAATGATGATGCAGGCTGTTTTAAATACCCTTATCTACCCTCTCATCATAACAGACACCTTATTACTGCTGCCATTGTCTTTCTGGTCAAACATGTTGCATTATGAACGAGGACGCTGACAGTGCAGATCAAGACTATTTGCAAGTGGTTTCTTCAAAATTAACTTGACGCACACTCAAACTGCCTTGTCTATTTACGTATTAGAAACATACGTTTTAAAAAAATATACAGAACTGCTTCAAAATTCATGACATTGTAGAACAAGTTTTAATGTCCCCAACAACCTCTATAGTCCCATTTAGCCACTTGCTAGCAACTGCCTTTTGCAAGACAAAAGCTTTATACAATTTTAAAAAATAAAATAAAATCACAAGTGGGTATTACTGATGTATTTTAAAGGCTATCATAGAATAAAACGTGAAAATATCTCGAGTTACTGTGATGGATTTTTTGCGAATTTCTTCAAGTTATACCGAACTTTTATTTTGACAGGTTGTCGTAACAGTTTCTGTCTGTATATGATACGAATGAATGACGATAGTTTTATCAAATGAAATGGTGAAATTCTCGTGAAGTGACTCTCATAGCAGCTCTGCGATGAAGTTCACATCATGTCTCAATACAGTGAAACGCTGAAAACACCACGAGCGTCACGCGTACTTCAGTGTGTGTGTGTGTAGGCTAGTAGTGGAGTACACATCGAGCGCTCATTCCCAGAGACGCGTAGAACAACTGCAGTCTCTTTGAGCTTTAATATTCACAGATGAGATTTGATTCATTGTAGGCTACAGCCCTACTTTTGATTTATTCATTCAAAAATGGCCAAATTCCGTGACGTTCTGCTTTATACAGCAAGTTCTCGATTCCGCGATTCGATCCGTGTCGCTTCGCAAACACAGACGGGGTGAATTTATGAATGAAAGTGAGAAAGTTCTGACAAAACGAAGTTGTTACGTATCCTCACGCTTTTTTAAGGGGGTATACGGAAATCCTTGGCCTCTCCTAGTGGGTATACGGCGTATACGTGCGCATCACGTAGACCAGGGGTTTTCAAACTGCTGGGGGGCCGCCAGGGGGCGCCGCAGCAAGTTGGAAAAAAAATTTGTTAATATGAGTATTATTATAAAATAACATTTTTATAATTTGTTGCATAGCATCTGAACATTATACTTTTAATGCTAATCTTTTAGAGATTAACTGATTGATCGGCTTGTGACCAGAATTGGCCGATTTTCACGTGATTTTCAGTCTGACATAATGCCGATTCAAATGCACTCGGGCGCCGCATGATTAACATCGTGCAACATCAGCATCACACGTGCACACAGAACGCACATGTAGGAAACCTTGTGAATTACGGCCGTTTCAGACCGCGAGCGGCGCATGAGTAGCGCGAATTTTTTTCGCCGTGCATGTCCAGTGAGTGCATTCACACCGCGAGCAGGAGCAGCGCGTGAGCGTCAAGCAGGAGCGTCGCGTGCTGTGAGCAGTAGTGAAGCGGAGGGTTCCGGCGCCGAGTCTATTTTTGCTGCGCTGCTCACGCTCAATTAAAGTGAAAGCACACTTTTGATGGACAAAATAAATATGATTTCACACAAAAAGTACCAAAAATGCACATAATTTGCATGTATAGTGTGTTTTAACAAGAACTTCAGTAGGCTTCAAGAAAATGAAGACTCAAAAATATTTATAGAAAATGTACCCATTTAAACTTGTTTTTATTAATCAGTTTGGATAAAAGTGGTGTTTTATAAAAAATATATATATAGAAAATAAATATTTGTGTGTGCTGTAAAGTGGTTAGAAAAAATTAAATCAGAATCGGCCAAAATCTGTATTGGCAGGTCAAACTCAATGACAAATCGGAATTGGCCTTGAAAATTGTAATAGGTTCATCTCTATAATCTTTCTGATTGGCTGGTATCAAACACCATCACATAATCTGATGTTCACCTAGATGTTTTATTTATTTATTTCTAAATTTGCCATAGTATTGTCGATGGGTTCAATAACACATCCTGCAAAAGGGGGGCCTTGGCCAGAACCTAGTGGTATTTGGGGGGCCTTGTCATGGAAAAGTTTGGGAACCCCTGACGTAGACTACACCACTGGTTTCATAGACTCGCGACTTTCCATGACCCGCCAGGCAGCAAGCAGGAAACCACAAGTCTTTGGGTTCTGGGGTTAGATTGCGGTCAGGTAACTATAATTCTTAGGCATTCCCCACAGACTTTATTTCAAGCATTCAACCGAAAACCCCCCAAAAAAAAAAACTTTGGCGGTGTCCGAAATCGCCTGTATACCCTTGAACAGGGTAACTTTTTGAGGGGACAGCCAATTGTAGTGGTGTCCAAAACCATAGTGGACGTTAGAGCACACTCATTCAATCCCACAATGCACTGCAATAACGATTGTACAACTGGGCAGTGTTCGAAATCGCCCCCTATACCCTCAATCACAATTCCCTACTTTACTCCACTAATATAGTTCACTCGAAGGAGTGAATGAAAACAAGTGAGTGAATTCGGACACTGAGTGCGCCGGAAGAGCTGCCACTTTTGCATAGTTTGTGCTTAGCGAACTGGCAGATCCAGTAGTGATGAAAAGATTTATCTTACTCTGCCATGGAAACTAGCATTAAACTGTTCAATAATCAGGTATTTATAGCTGTATGATATTATGTTGTACCCACATTAGACCAGCAGTTTGGAAAATGTATGGATGATTGATTCAGCTGCAGGCGACACCTTCTGGTCAGACGCAGGGATTCATCCGGCGTGACCCTCACAGTGCATTATGGGTATTCTCTAGCCGCTGAGCATACACTCGTTGTACACTCATTATTGTGGTGCATTATGGGATTGAATGAGTGCAGTCGATAATGCCCACTATGGTTTTGGACACCACTACAAATGGCTGTCCCCCTACTCTCTATATAAGGATGAATTTCTGTTTCTCACCAGAAGATGGCACCTTTTAATGATCATTAAATTGTTTAATTAAGGTTTATAAATGTTAGTTTCCATGACAGAGTTCAAGATAATCTTTTCATCACTACTGGAACTGCCAGTTTGCTAAAGCCGCCTTTCCCCCTCCGATAGTCCCTGCTCATGAGGTAGTACTTTTTCAAAGTTCAGGAACTTTCAGGGGTGGGACTTGTGCGCTACACAAGCTGATTGGTTGTGTTCACGCCGCATTTTGGTTGGATGACACCACGCAGCATTTATTTATTTTTAACCTCCCTTTTTAAAAAATCTATTGCGGTTCGTGTCGTGGCTTCATGCAGTAAGAGATGTCTGTCTGCAAATATGGAATTTAATTAAAAAAAACTGGTGGACTGGCGACGAGTTTCAGGCTTTATTAAGGGTATTTGTGGAAGAGGAAACTTTCTGCGCGTTCGTCCCAGCCATCTCACGGTCAATGTCCGCAATAGCTGATAACATACAAATTTTATATCTAACGTTAGCATTATGAGCTTACTGAACACGCTTTATCAGTGCTCGTCTCTTTTCTGCCACAGCTTTTATTATTAAGTCATTATGTTTACACATTGTCATCTATTGCAAGGCACTCCAAACCATGTTACAAATTTACTATAACAGGATTGAAATAGCGCTTTGAGGTTAGTAACAAACAACTATTTACAAGTCTGTCACTATTTATGATTGATAGACGGGGTTCAGGCTTTTTTTTAAGCGTATTTGCGAAAGAGGAAATTTTTGCGCGTTCGTCCCAGGCGTCTCACAATAACTGATAACATACGTTGTCTAATTTTATACGCATACGAGCTTTCTGAACACGCTTTAGTATCAGTGCTCGTCTATTTTGTTTTGTTAATTACCTCGTTAGTAAACCAATACATAACTGCAGCACAGTTTGAATCTCCTCCATACTTAAATGTGGCGCTCAAAACTGATTACTGTCCGTCGCAGACTGGGAGGAGCAGTTGCGCGCAGTTTACCTTCCCGGTACTTTAGACTGCGGTGTAAACGCAGAAAGCAACCGGTCTGGGGCAAAAAAAGTTCCTGGGAAAAAAGTTCCTGGGACAAATTGTTCCGGGTAATGTCGGTGGAAAAGCGGCTTAAGTTTCAAATGATTATTAAACGGCAAGCACAAACTATGCAAAAGACACTCAGTGTCCGAATTCACTCCTTCAAGTGGACTATATTAGTAGAGTAATGTAGGGAATAGTGAATGAGGGTATAGGGGGCGACTTTGAACACAGCCATTGACCTAAGGACGACTGTTACGGCCCTCACGCCGGTTTCACACTGCATGCATTAGCAGAGCGTAAGCAGCGCAGGAGCAGTGCGTATGGTGAGCAGGAGCAGGACACGCGCATGTTGCTTTCACACTGGCAGTGTTTGTCACGCGCGGCTGAACCGCGGCGTGTGTACAGACAGAGTACTCTATAATGGATAAGTTGGCATTGCTTTATTTCGTTTTCAAATACATTTAAGAGAAAAGACTTGTCAAGAAGCTTATTTTATTAAAAATGTCATTTATATATCTTTTGGTTCATCTTTGTTTTTATTGTTCTGGCAACAAGTTTGTTTTTGGACATTTGTTTTCTTTTTAAATTGCTGTTGGTCATTTGATTGACTGTTTAAAACACAATAGATATCATCAATGCACTTTTTGGATAAAACCGGTGTATTTTGGCCATGATCAATGCATTGTCACTTTAATTCAGCGTAAGCGGCGCAGCAAAAATAGACTCGGCGCCGAAACCCCCGCTGCACTGCTGTTCACGCGACGCTCCTGCTTGACGCTCACGCGCTGCTCCTGCTCCCGGTGTGAATGCACTCAATGATTAACATGGACGGCGAAAAAAATATGCGCTGTTCACGCGCCGTTGACGCTTGCGGTGTGAAACCGGCATTAGGCCGTGTGTGTATGTATGCCAGGTGTACTGCTGCTTGTCTGTCCTCTGCAGGTCCTGTGTGCACACCTGTCTCCAGTTGGCAATCAATTACTGTGCACACCTGTTGGCAATCAGCAGGAGAGTGGGAGCTTGTAAAAAGGGAAGAGAACAGGCAGACTGATGTTGAGGCGTGTGGAGAGCAGACGTCTATACGGCCTACCAGAGCTGGGTGATACTGCAGTGGCGTTTGTGGCGTTCCTGCAGTATGGTGTGTATCAAGTCTGACCCTTGTGCTGGGGGTTTACTCTCTCGGTGGAGAGAGGGTGGTAAATACTAATGTGTTTGTTTTCCTTTTGTAGTTGTTTTGTAGTTGTAGTTGTTTTTTTGTTTTGAGGTTGGCTTTGTTGTATCTGTTGTACCTTTTGGTTAATTAATGTTGTAAATAAACGCCATACTTACTGATCAATCGGTCTCCTTTGTTCCTTCAACCTGAAATGGTTTTATTATTGTCACTAACCACCTCCTCCCCTGGACTTTCCACTGGAGGTTCGTAACAACGACGGAACCAGAAGAGCTAAAATGCTAACTCGGTTCAAGGTTTTGTCTACAAAAATACGTCATTCCTCTATTGGCGTAGACGCTTGAGGCAGGAACATGCCTTTATTGTACGCCTATAAATGATAAAGTGGTTACACTTTATTTGAAGGTGTCATTGTTACAGTGTAATTATATATTTAAGTATTAAGTAATATTGAGTAACAACATGTACTTATTATAGGGTTAAGGTAGGATTGGGATTTGGCTGAGGGTTAGTTATGTAATTATGTATAATTTACTGTTTTACTATGGTCATTTGGATGGGTCATTATGTATCAACTACATTGTAAAATAAAGTGCCGATAAAGCAATAAATGTACATATCACTTCTCATATCAAATTTAAAAATTGTATTTGCTAGTTATATAACTTAAGTCATATTACATTATATATATATATATATATATATATATAACATTACCATTATTATTATAACATTATCAAAAGTTTAACTATATCATCCAGCCCTAGAGGTCCTTTAGCTAAAATCACACAAATGAATAGGAGCAGGCTCTCACCTGATGATGATATCGAACTGATTAAGAAGAGGTCCAAGTCCTAATCCTTTCAGTATCCCTCCATTTCCAATCACTACACATCGATGACAATCTCGCACTCCATGTCTCGATTCAGAAGAGGCTGGTAGGAGGTTCAAGATTTCCTGAAGCTTGTTCTTCATATTCATGAAACCAAACGGTGGGGGATACTGGAATATTTGTTCATTTAACTGAGTGTTCTTGTCCAAAAAGGGCTCTACCACCGGTGTGGAGCTGTAATGTTCAGCTTTCATTCTCTGTCGGGCAAAAGAAGGTCTGCATTCTCTGGCCAGTATCTCTTTGACATAGGAATGGATGCGCTGTAAGTGAAAAACAGTCCTTAAAGGAATAGTTCACTTACAAAATGAAAATTCTCTCATCATTTACTCACCACCACTCAAGTTGTTTCAAACCTGTATGAATTTCTTTCCTCTTCTGAACACAAAAGATGATATTTTGAAGAATGTCGGTAACTAAATAGTTGATGGACACCATTGATTTCCATAGTATTTTTTTTCCTACTATGGAAGTCAATGGGGCCCATCAACTGTTTGGTTACTGACATTCTTCAAAATATCTTCTTTTGTAGCTAATGTAAATGGCCTTACATTGAAATTGCCAGTTAGCGCCACCATGTTTCTACAGTAGCCCTAAACGGACAAACTGCTCTACAGAGCGCGTTTCGTCACTATGTTGTTCTTCATGCAAAGAAGCTAGCTGAAGTCAGCGAATAAAACACTGACACAATGATGAACAAGTAATAAATAAAACTCGAAATAACACCATTTTACTGAATAATTTAATAATTATAATTTCTTAATTTATCTTTGTAAAGAAACCTTATTGCTTTACTGGCTACTCTCTGCGGTCTCAGTCGACGACATCACTTCCGGTCGGCCACCGTAACTTCTGTTGGTTGCAATTCGCAAGCTCACCGCAAGATGCCGCTAAAATTTACACACTGCATCCAGGATCCAGTTTAATCAAAGATAAAAGTAATACAAAAATAATAATAATAAACTCAAACACCAGGGAACCAAGGTTATCGTGGGGTCCTCCAACACACGGGGCTCCAGTCGTGAAACGACTTTAAGGCACGAAAAGGGAAACAGGAAGTGTGTTATAACTTCAGCTGTGTGTTTGTTGAAGGAGACTGATCACATGGATGTGACTATGGTGTGTAAAAATCATAGTACCACCAACTGCTAGCAGAAAGAGTCCCTTATTTTTACCCGATTTGTTTCTAACTTTGTCAGACTAATGTCAAGACATGGCAGATGTAGACCAACGTAAGGATTCTTAAAGGGGTCATATAATGGTACATGCACTTTTACAAGTTGATTGTACTGAAATGTGTGTTGGCAGTGCCTGTACACAACCATCATAAAATGATAAAAATCCATCCAGTGTTTTTTTTATTTTTTTAAATCTCCTTATATATTTTCCCGTCTCAAATCAAGCCGTTCGACCTTGTGACGTCACACGGTCGGACGCCCCTCCCACGATTGTTGATTGACAGCAGCGTTTCAACACAGACCCGCCCCCGCTCGTGAGCGAGCTGTCTGTCATCATAGTCCGCGCGTCATTGTTGATATGCTGGAGCAGTACCACTGTAAAAAATTTGCCAAATTTTACAGTAACATGCTGTTTTCCATTAAAACAGTAATATACCGAAAAAAATGCATTCTGGGTGATATTTGTCGTTTTCGAGAAACTAGCCTACAGGAATATACTGTGAATTAACAGCGCTCAAAGTCGACACTTTAGAGACTGTGTTTAAAATCACACCCTATACCCTCATTCACTATTACCTACATTAGTTCACTAATATAGTCCACTTGACTGAGTGAATCATTTCATAGTTAATTCGAAGTTAATTGAGACACTGAGGAACACCTGCTGTTAACAATCAGAATCACTGAAGGAAAGAGGAACAAGAGGAACAGAAAAAAAGATTAAATCAAGATAAAATAAATTAAATCTTAGCAAAAGATCTTAGCAGAGGAGGATTAAACAACAAACAGCATTACCAGCTTCACTTATTACTAACCAGACTGACTTTATTTACGTCTACAGAAGCTCTTATTGAAAGGTGGCAGAGGTTTAGATTTTATTTTCATTTGATGTTACCATGATGGTGATCAGTGATTGCTTTAGTTGGGCTCTTGACCCTTGACTTTTGAATATTAGTTTTTCTTTTGCTGCGGTAGCTGTGTCTTAAAAATACATTTGCTATGGCAAAAAAGCTGAAAGAATACATGATCAGATGACAAAGGCTGTTTTTTAATGGTCTCAATCATCATATAGTGGCCCAATTCTCATCTCATATACTGTCTAATGTTTTTATAGATTTTTAAATTTAGGTGTTATTGTGATTTTACAGTGTGAGATTTTTCCAGGAATTTGCCATTCAGAAAATATATATATATTTTTAAAAGTTTATATTAAGAACATTTTGAAAATCAGATCAGCCAGACACACACAGACATCAAGAATCGGCGTATGAATCTCAACAATGGTGACAAGCATAAGTTTCATGCATACCAGCATAGTACAAAACAATTCAGCCATGACTCCCATAAAGTATGCAGCTGAATTGTCTGGTTATTTACTTTAATTTGTACTTTTTGCTTTTATTTTTGCTGTTGGTTTTATGTTGACTTTTAGTAGCGTATTCTGTGATGTTCAGATTTTATGTTATCTTTTTTGTTGATTGTCACCATTGTTGAGATTCAGTGGCTGATTCTTGATATTTGTGTGTGTGTGTAACTGAAGCCGTAGTTCAACATTTTTTAGTGAATGATGAGTATAAAGAATCCTTCATAACTGATTGCTATTTTGCTGTAGTTTCACAGTGTAGTAACATACAATTAAGGTGTATTAAAAAAAAACATTTTTGAAAAGGGATTAGACTAAGGTGTATTAAAAAAAACATTTTTGATAATGGATTAGACAAGGGATGAGGTCGGTGATCCAAACATTATGTAATGACATCATAATCAGCAACACCTGATCTCATTTTTATTGGCTTTGTTTTTGCCATAACAAATGTGTCTTAACACAGTTACAGCAGCCAAAGATAAACAAATGTTAAAGTCAAGGGTCAAGAGCCCAACTAAAGCAAACACTGATCTCCATAATGGTAACATCAAATGAAACAAAACAACATCTAAACCTCTGTTAATTCTCAATAGGAATTTCTGTAGACGTATGAAAAAATAAATAAAGTAAATCTGGTTAGTAATAAGTGAAGCTGGTAATGCAAATTTTTTTTTGGAGGTGTTTATTCATCCTTTTCTGAAATCTTGAGAGATTTAATGTTTTCTGTGGCTGAAGTTAGTTGTAGTTCTTGTGTTTCTCTTTTTTATCTTCTTGTTGTTCCGCTGTCATTCAGTGATTCTGCTTGTTAACAGCAGGTGTTCATCACTAATGCTCAATCATCAGTTAATTAATCACTGAATTATATCATTAACTTCAACACTGCTTCAGTGTTACTCCAACACTCTGTAGTGTGGACATACAAGTGTTCATTCAAAACTTGCAGTGGAGTTAAAAGGGTTAAATGTGTCAAAAAAACTAAACAGAGTGAAGTGTATTTTAACACTAATTAACTGTAAATTAATTTACAGCATAAAACTGTAGAAAAACAGCAATTTACTGGCAACCCAGCTGCCAGTAGATTACCGTAAAATCAAGGAAAAACAGTAATATACTGTAAAATGGAACAGTCAGATTTATTAAACAAAAGAAGTTAATTTCACTGAAATATTAGTGAAAGTTCATAGAAGAAAGTTATGCAAAGTCAATAACTGATAAGGAGAGTAAATATTAAACTGAAGTGTTTTATGTGTTTTTGCACAAGATGATATAGGAGAGATCTCTTAGTGTAATTAATTAGTTTTGTGTGTCACCATTGTGCTGGAGAGTAGAGCCTGTGCTTCAGTCAAAGATGAGCAGAGAAACACTGATGTTATGCTGCCAGTTGCTTTATTTAAAAGCAGTAACTGTGAAGTTGCTGATGCAGTGACAATCTCCTTGCTAAGTACTTTAACACATACATATGTGCTATTGTTCGCTAAACGAACTTCAAAGACTTAAGTTAAAATCATGCTTTTAAAATTTAATTAATTCTCTATTACACATTAGGTGTTTGCAGTTTTATATAAAAAGATATTAATATTCAGTGGACTCAAATGAAGTCAGTTCATAGTACTTTCAGTATAAATACTAGATTTTGAACTCAAACTGTTTGAAGCAATCGGTTCCCGAAATTATTTGAGTTACCTTCCATGGTGTGTTTACAGTAACATACTGTAAAGTAACATACTGTCAATTTTACAGCAATTACCAACATTTTTACAGGACTTTATTGGCAACTTTTTTGCCAGTAAATTCCTGTAAATTCTACAGGAATTTTTTTTACAGTGTGTCTATGAGCAGAATGGCGTCTAAGCGATTGTGGTGTTCTGTTCTTGGGTGTAATAAGGAACACATCAGTCATTTTGATGTTCCTAAATCCGTACAGCTGAAGATGCAGTGGCTGAGTTTTGTTTTTGAAGGGAATATTCCCCACGATCAACATCAATGCTTTCATGTTTGAGCGAATCATTTCACACACCAGACTGCTCGAGGGTCAGTATAAATCTGGTTTTGCTAAGAAGCTGCTCCTGAAAAAAGGATCGGTACCAACTATTTGTGTTCCTGCTGCACCTCCAGAAGAAGTGAGTGTAACGTTTTATTAACCTTTATATTAATATTTATATTCATCTTTGCAAATCGCTAGCACGCTTCACGATGAATGCGGCTATTTTTACACTCAGGGTACATTACGGCATGTTTTCTATGTACGACGTTCTCGATATAATTCATAATCCCACGTTTATAATGAACAACGCATTATGGTTATTGTGTTAGAAACGGTGTACGCACAGAACAGAGGGGCGGGGTGAGCAAAGCTCATTATTATTTAAAGACACATGCACTTAAACGACATGCTGAAAACAGAGCTGTTTTTGACCAGGTAAAATGAGTGTTTTCTTACAATACTAATTAGAATTTTTAATTAAAGTATATTACAAACTTTTAATTTAGACCCTAAAGAATCATATTAGCTTGTACAAAAATGGCATTATATGACCCCTTTAATAACTTAAATACTGTTGACATGGCAGTGGCATCAAAGTTCAGTAATCTTTTCGGATGCTTTTGAGACTCTTAGGATGCTAAATAATTTAATTGCATGAAACTCGACACACACATCAGAGTTGTCTGCCAGTAGACATGGGCAAAGCCTTAGAAATGGGCGTGTAGAAGGGGCTCTATAGCGCCACCTTTTGACTAAAGTGGGGAGATTAGTTTTACCTACAGTCACCAAACTCGCTACATATATTGTTCTCATCGAGCCGGACAACTTTCTGATTTACAGTCATTAGACCAACAGGAAGTCAGATATTTTAGTTTTAAACAGGCTAGGGGATAAATAAATCCTAGAATCAACACCACAAAATTCTCCAAAGAAAAAAATTACAAATACATTACAAATTTATGCATTTAGATTCGTCATTTTGAATTGAAAAGCTTTTGATTTGATTAAGCCCATCAAAGCTACATTAATTTGGGTGGACCACAGAAATGGTGTAGATACTTCCTGAATCTGATGTAAAATGAAAAAAAAGATGTACCTCTTGGTAGATGGGGTCTACTGGCACTTCAACAGGCTTTGGGTCCGTGTAAAAGAGAGGCAGTTTTAAAATTCCCAGTGAAATCACTGCCAAGCTCAGAAGAAGAATAAGCAGCCTTTTGCTAAGGTAAAAAGGGTCAGTAAAAATCAGGGTCAGGGTTAAAATTAGTAAAATTACATTTTTAGGTGAATGTTAAACATGTTTTAATTGTTTACAGGTAAGGAAGACATTTTAATATGATCATGTCTAATGTTTACCTGGGTTGAAGCCACAGTTTGACAGCTCTCCTCATGGTGGCATCTGACATCTGACTCTTTTTACTTTTACTGCCTAAAACAAAAAAAAGGGGGTTTCCTACTATGGAAATCAATGGGGTCCATCAACTGTCTGGTTACCAACATTCTTCAAAATATCTTCTTTTTGTGTTCAGCAGAGGAGAAGAAACTCATACAGGTTTGAAACAACTTGAGGTTGAGTAAATAATGACAGAATTTTAATATTGAAGTGAACTGATCCTTTAATATCATTTTGTTAAGTATTATCATAATACCGTATATATTTTTTTGTATCTTTAGGTTCGGTCTTAAAATTGACAGAGTGAACACACTAAGCGAATCATGACTACGAATCATTTTCTTTTTTGGTCCAGACCAAAAAAACAAGAGAACCGAACAACAAGTGTGAACACAGAGTAAAATCAGTTCTTGGGCACATTTTTCTTTTGTTAGTTTTACAAACATGCATGCTTTAGATATATAAACCCTTTATATTAAACAAAAGTAAAAAATACCATGATATTAGTACATTATGTGGTACACATACTATGATAATAAACAGCAAATATATAAATACCATATTACATTAATAATCGTTAGTAGGCTACCATATAGGCTGCACGATATTGGGGAAAAAACTGACACTGCGCTATTTTGTTTTTCTGCAATACATTTAAATCACCAGATGACTTGAATAGCTCTGTTTGGAAAGAATTGTAGAGGAGAGAATGCCTTAAACAACCTACAGCTGGTCCAAAACGCAGCAGCTAGAACCAGGAAGTATGACCATATTAGCCCAGTTCTGTCAACACTGCACTGGCTCCCTATTAAACATTGTATACATTTCAAAATATTGCTGATTACTTACAAGCACTAAATGGTTTAGCTTCCCAGTACTTGAGCGAGCTCTTAACGCATTATAGTCCTTCACGTCTATTGCGATCTCAAAATTCTGGCCAGTTGATAATACCTAGAATATCAAAATCGACTGCTGGCGGTAGATCCTTCTCCTATTTAGCACCAAAACTCTGGAACAGTCTTCCTAACATTGTCCGGGAAGCAGACACACTCTGTCAGTTCAAATCTAGACTAAAAACACATCTCTTTAACTTGGCGTACACATAACACATTATCAATTTCTATTATTCAGATCAGTTAAATGATTATTAGGCTGCATAAACTAGGTCATCCGGAACCGGAGACACTTCCAATAACACCCGATGTACTCGTTACATCATAAGAAGAATGGCATCTACGCTAATATTAATCTCTGTTTATTCCGAGGTTTACTGTAATCAGCTGGATCCAGGCCGTATCCAGATCAGATGGTGGACCTGCGCCAAGACATGACCACAACACATCCCTGAAGTGTCAGCAAAGGTTGTGTAAACAAGACACTCCCCTGTGAACGCCTCATTGACACGACAGCCATCGGCACTGATCCTCAAACAAACCAACTGAACTGAGCTGGAAGATGACTCACTGTTTTCTCCAGAGCGTATAGATAAATTAACTAAACTTTTTTACAACAAAAATGTACTAACCGGATCTATGGACTATGACACTATTTTCTTCATTATGTGACCTTGGACCACAAAACCAGTCACATGGTTAAATATTTTGAAATAGAGATGTATTCATCATCTGAAAGCTAAATAAATAAGCTTTCCACTGATGTTTTTTTTTTTTAGGATAGGAAAATATTTGACCGAGATACAGCTATCTGAAAATCTGGAATCTGAGGGTGCAAAAAATCAAAACATTGAGAAAATCACCTTTAAAGTTTATGTTTGCGATTGTGCTGCATTCACTCACAAAAATAAATGTTTTAAACATTTTCAGTAGGAAATTTAAAAAATATCTTCATGGAACATGATCTTACGTAATATCCTAATGATTTTTGGCATAAAAGAAAAATGTATAACTTTGACCCATACAATGTATTGTTGGCTATTGCCACAAATTTACCTGTGCATTTTCACAAGTGACTCGTTTTGTGATCCAGGGTCACATATGTGCTTTACAGCATAAACAAACTTGTTGCATTACTTTCCTGTTATCACTGTAAAGCTGCTTTGAAACAATCTGTATTGTAAAAAAAACTCTACAAACAAAGGTGCCTTGACTTGTTTGTAACTGTCTGTCCACAACTCTATAGCCTTACAGAACACGCTGATGACATGTG
Organism: Leuciscus leuciscus; assembly: GCF_965113295.1. Taxonomy (NCBI): domain Eukaryota; kingdom Metazoa; phylum Chordata; class Actinopteri; order Cypriniformes; family Leuciscidae; genus Leuciscus; species Leuciscus leuciscus. The sequence goes on from NC_138732.1 coordinate 36,153,214, forward strand.
ATGTCTGCAAGAGCTGTGTGGAGTTATGGAAATACATAGCTTTTTATAGGTACAAAGGTTTTAAAGGATGGCATTCTTCCAGAAATTTCTCCAGAAAATTAGTGATGATGACAGTAGCAAATTTAGTACAGAACATGTACATGACCAATGTTTTGTACGTGCAAACCAACACACATTTAAATACACCTCAACATAATTTAATTATGTATTAATAATTAGTCCATGGTCTGATATTTAGTGGCTCTTGTTGTATTCTTTATCACAGGGTTTTAATGGCACTCCTACGGAGATGGAGGTCCAAACTTTAATGCCCAAAATGATGCTGCAAAATCAAGGTAAATACACGCAAAACTGATAATAAAAAAAAGATAAATTTTCTGAAGGAAGTTTACTTAAGGATTAATTTTTCATAGGTGTTTTACCCACATTCTGAATTACACATTGCATTGTGTTTCAGGGTTAAAGGTCCATGGACTTAATGGATAATGTCCTGGGAAAAAATAACATGTAACTTTTCTGTTTCTACAGATTTTTTTTTTTTTTTACAGTGTAGATATCACAATAAATGCAATGTTAAACATGTATAATGCTCTCATGTCCCCCCACAGCAGTACAACTACAGTCCCAATCTTTGGTTGTGCTCCCATCATTTTACTGACGACTGCTTCTCAAATAAAACAAAAAAAAATCAATAAAATTCAACTTTTTTGACGTTAACTGCTTTCTATACTATACATGAATGTCACTATACGTTTTGTCTGTGTATCACACTGAGTATTTTACAGTAAATACAGATTTGTATTTATACAGTACATTTATTTTTGCAGAAATGTGTTACATGTAAACTGAAAATTCTCAGTTGCTTGTTCATTTTTACACACTCTATTATGTCTTTCTCTAACACCTGAAGCTCCCCTCATATCTTCTTACACATCTTGGTCTTGCTTTTCCATGAAAAGAATTTTCAATTTACATATTTCCTGTATTTGGCCCATGTGATCAAGTAGGTGCGATTACCCGATGGGACACACTCATAGTGTTGCAAATAATGAAAGTGTTTACAGAGCTTTATTTTGATTTTCAATAGTTTGCATTTTAAAATAAACTTCTAAATGTCTGGTAAGTAGTCCCTATGTTACAGAAGACAATTTTAAATTGTGGTACTTCTAATAAAGTGATATTTACCTTATTGGAATTCAATACACTAGGAATTGATTAGAATCTGAATCGATAAGAAGAATCGGAATCGTTAAAATTCAAACGATACCCAACCCTAATTGTATTACATATTATTTACTAATCAAGCTGAATTGAATTGAGAGAGTGTGTGTGTGTGTGTGTGTGTGTGTGTGTGTGTGTGTGTGTGTGTGTGTGTGTGTGTGTGTGTGTGTGTGTGTGTGTGTGTGTGTGTGTGTGTGTGTGTGTGTGTGTGTGTGTGTGTGTGTGTGTGTGTGTTAGCCTGACTACGTCAGACGTCGTACTTCCGCTCAATTTCAGTTCGCTTCTGTACTCAGTCTGAGATAGCGACCTATCTCCCAGTTTTCCTCCGGCCTCAAAACAGCCGGCCAATCAACGAACAGAGGGCGGGCTGAGAGCCGTGACGTAGACGCTGATTGTACCGTGGATACGTAGATTTACTTCACATAATCTGCAAAAGTCGTTCACAGCCATGTTCACTCCGGTATTTCGCTCGATGGTTTTGTTTTCGCATCATGTATGTGTTTACAGTGGGAGTTCGATGCGGCTGAGCCAGCGCATAACACACGTCATAACCAAACGTTATGTGATTGGCTTACGGGTAACCAATGATTTTAAACTTCAGACAAGCCCCCCGCGAGAAAGAAAACGCTTTTCAATTATGCCATGCCAGACTCTGTCTACGAAGCAAAGCGAAGTAGCAGAGTTTGGTATTACCAGGCTATGTATGTGTTGTTGAATTAATATTTAACAATAATATTATTTATCTCACTGTACTGACCCTTTTGTATGAAATCATTGATGATCTTTACAACGGAACAGAATCAACACTGAACTGACTTCAGCTGAACAACAGTCGAAATGCATCATTTTCTTGTTTGTAAAGCTGCTTTGAAACAATCTGTATTGTATAAAAGCGCTTTAAAAATAAAGGTGACTTGACTTGTGTGTGCATGTAAGTGAGAGAGACAAGTGTGTGTGGTTTGGGGACATTTTGTATTGACCAAACTAAAAAAAAAAAAAAAAAGGTAACACTTTACAATAAGGTTCATTAGTTAGCATTAGTTATAACATGAACTAAGAATGAACAATACTTCTACAGCATTTATTAATCTTAGTTAATATTAATTTCAACATTTACTAATCCGTTATTAAAATCAAAAGTTTTGTGTTAACAGTTAATGCACTGTGAACTAATATTAACAAACAATTAACAGCTGTATTTTTATTAACATTAACAAATATTAATAAATACTGTAACAAATTAATTTTTCATTGTTAGTTCATGTTAGGTGCAATGCGCAACATTTCATGTTAAAAATACCCGTTTTTCTAACCCATACATGAAAGAGCCCTTCTCTGATCACTGCGATTGCCTCTATAATCCTGTACAGTAAAATAAATAAGAGGGATTCGGGACGGAATGAGCGTGCACACCTCTGGTTGCAGTTTCGCTTGTCGCCGGAGGGGGCATAGTTCTGCAAAAACTCAGAGACTTGCGCAATGCACCTTTAATAATACATTAAAGGTAGGGTAGGTAATCATTTTTCTAAAAAAAAACATTCCAAATTTGTTTAAACTGTCTTTATATACCAATACATAATTAAAATGTAAGTACTCTGAAAAAGAAAATATAAAAATCGAGTGACTGTAGACCTTTTAATCTGCAATAAACACAGCTCATTATTTCCATTCACTCCACCCCCTCCCTTCTGAGCTCCTTCCAAAGCCACGCCCCCAAAACACATGAACGCGCGACGCCAAACGCTCAGGCTGGAACAAGACGCATTTATTACCTGAGACGAGTGGAGAGGAAGGAGTGCAGTACATACAGTGACATCATGTCAGAATCACATGTAATAAAATACCTAACTTTATCACTATGAATATAAACAAATAAGATTTCTTTTAGTACTCACTATCAAGCTAGCATATCGATAATGGTAAAGTTTCATTCGGTAACGAGCTATATTTATAAGGCAAAACTAAAAACAGGTTGCATTGATGCACGTTTTTCCATTACCATCAGTTACACTGTGATGAAGGTGAATTTTGTGTAAGATTCATAACATATACGGTGTTTTGCATGTAAGAGTTTCCATGATGAAAACATTGTTGACTCTAATGAAGACTAACGTACACTCCGAGTCCGAGTACACTCCGGTTCGAGGACAGGTCCGGGGTTGAGGGCGAAGCAGAGGAGGTCGTTCAAGAGCGCGGGCAGGGTCCGAGGAAGTAGTTTTTGCCTTGTTTGCCTTCGCTGACTGCATTCTCGAGGTCGGACATCCGGGACTTGTACTCCCATAATGCACTGCGCGCGCATAGCAACCGCGGCGAAGGCTAAAACAAACAAGCGCCCGCCATTGAGCAACACGAAGTGGAAGACAAACGAGCGCCGAGCTCTTTTCCTTTGGTTGCAAATCATGCCGAAAAACTGTTGTGTTGTTGGTTGCCAGTTGGTTGCACCAACAACAGCGTAAAAAGGAGTGACCTCTCCTTTTATTTGATTCCTAGCGAGGCAACTGAGGCAGAAAGGAGAGAGAAATGGCTCCAGGCGATTGGAAGAGGTGTTAGTTCACACAGCACAAAGCGTGTGTTTATCTGCCACTGCCTTGTACTTTCTTATTGTATTTTTTTAATTGTCTTTATTGTACAGCACTTTGGTCAATCGTGTTGTTGTATTTAATAGTGCTTTATAAATAAATTGGATTGTATTGGATACTTTTACTTTACTCAAGTACATGATTTTATGATGAATACTTTTTACTTTTACTTACAGTTTAGAGCCTGTATCTGTACTTTCTACTTCATTACATTTTTTTAAATTGGGTATTTTCTAAGTGACCTCTGGTTTAGACCTAGTTTAGTCCTGATTTATAACTGGTTTAGTCCTGATTTAGTGGTGCACCCATTTAGACCTTGTTTAGATCTGGTTTTAGTCCTGGTTTGATTCAAAGGATTAAAAACAAAATCCTGCACAATAATCTCTTAAGAAATACTTTTTACTTTTATTAAATAACTCTGTATCAGAGCCATGAACACTTTAAATAATAAAATAATACTCTATGTAAACAACACCTGAATTACATTTCAACAAATCAAAAAGTGAGGAAGCTCATGGACACTTAATAACATTAAATAACTCTGTATCAGAGCCATGAACATTTAATAACTCTGTATCAGACTAATGTAAACTGAATAACCTGTTCCATTTGTACTGCTCTATTTGCACTATGTGGAATGCCCACACTCACATTGCTGCTAATGTACATCTGTCACAAAAGCGCTTTACATGAGTGTTTTATTACATTCACTTCTCATCACCGACATACATTCGCATACACAGATATCATTCATCATTAATACAAAGTAGTCCGTTAGTATCCATAACTGATATAATCCACTGCAAAACTTCTTTGAATAGATACCTTTTTGATTTGCCTCGGGCTTTGCCTTCGGTTTGTTTTACCCTTCAAACATGGTTGCTATGCAGGTCACATGATTTGTGACGTAACGCCGACCAAGAGAATATGCAGGTGCTTTGAGCAAGCGGGAAGGAAGTCGACCGGAAGTTGAAGCCGGCCGCGTGCCACCATCTTGTAGCAGAACTTCACCTGCTGTTAGCATCCCATTGACTCCCATTCATTTTGGCGTCACTTTGACAGCGAATAACTTTACATCTGAGGCATTTAAAGACTCCATTTGTCCATTATTTATTTCTAAAGAAACACGACAATGTATAAAATGCTCCATTACCTTGTAGCTTACGTTATGGCCCCGTAAAAACAGTTTTTGTAAAAGTAGGCTAACGATTGCGTCATAACCACGCGACTCTCTGTCGCACAGTAGAGAGATTACCGTATTGACGGGAGGAGAAGCTCGCGGGCAATCGGGGAGACGTGGAGGCAAAATGACAAAATAATTAATCAGAATACCTAGCAAAAGTTTCTCCTGCTCCTAGCTCATGGACACCTCCTACTCACGATCTCCGTCTCTGCAAGATTCGGAAGGGAATGATTCAGATTTCTCATGCCACAGCCACTAGAAGACAGACGGGTTGCTCACGTCACATCTACGTCGTCAAGCTCAGTTTGAGTCTGCGCGTCAGGAACGGAAGTCCTAAAAAATCGCTGAAAACGGGCTTCACTTGCCTCAATTGAGTTCCAATGAGATGACTCTGTCCATTTCTTATACTGTCTATGGCTTTGAGCTGAATATTTCCGGGAACGGTGACATGTGATGAGTGCACGCCGGGCAGCGCGCGCAGTGGGGCTCGGGGCGGGCACGAGACATGAAGGCATCTGATTGGTTCTTTACATTCGCACCGAATGGCAGTGATTGGTCAGAGTTTTTACTGTCCTGCAGCTGCTACAGAGGTCTGATTTTTTTCATTCCTTTTTCTAAACACATAATGTATTGACTACTATCAGGATGGAAGGACCATTTCACCCAGTATAAAAAAAAGTGTTTCTGAACAGGATTACCTACCCTACCTTTAACTAATAAACCTTAATGTAAAATGTTACCAAAACAAAATACTGAAAAGATTTTACATAATTTGGAAAATTCATGAAATATAAAAGTATAAAAACATAATGCCGCATTTGTTTGTTCCACTACTCGAGGGTCTGCGGACCCAAAGCATAAAGTTTCACTCACTACTCACTAGGCTAAATTTCAAAAAGCAGCTCGTTTGATTTAAATACGGTAATACACTAGGAGCAAGTAGCCTATATTGCACATCTCAAGTCAAGACATCTTCATTTATATAGCGCTTTTAACAATGTAGATTGTTTCAAAGCGGCTTTACAGAGATACAAGGATAGTTTAACACCCAAACAGTTTATCAACAAAGTAATTTGAGGTATTTTTAAACATGCTCTTGTTTACACATGAACATGACTGAATTAGTATAATAATGGTAAATCAACATTGACACTTACCTTTAGCTTTGTGTTCTCATAAGGATCAGTGTACTGAGCCAACTAATGATTCCACGATGTCGATGTGACAGTTAGCCTGATACACTTTTGTAACTAGTAGCTTACAGCGTGATAATTTTCAGACGCACCGACGTTGAATTAAAAAACGAACTCTGACGATTGCATCATGACCTCCGGAGATCTTTTACGCCACTGTTCAGTAAGCAAAACAATCGAAGGTGCTAAAGGAAATTCACAATTCATACCTCATCGTGAGTAACAGTTACGCTTATTGATGCAAAAACGAATAACTTGTCCCTTACTAGGGGCGTCCATTCACGTTATCTAATTAATATGAACGAGTTAATTCATCGGTGTGTTGTTTAGACTGTAGAGGAAGACACCCGCTCAGTTCCGCTGAACGCTCCAATGCCTCCTCAATGCCTCGCTGTGGGTCTGTTAGCAGTAGCACCTCTCTGTTAGCGCGCTTGTGTAATGGTTTTTCTTCTTCTTTTTTTCACACACGATTGCAGTTGGGATATGCAAACTTTTTTTTTTCAGCACACGATTGCAATTGGGATATGCAAACTTTCTTTCCGAATGACTAAAGTAAAGATACTGTGTCAATATAATTGTAACTGTTGTAAACCAAGCTAATTATAGGCATAATCATAATACAACGGCAAGGCTTAAAAATCGACATAGTGTTTTTCGCTTGAGATCTCCATTAAGTTGAACATATGTCCAGACAGAGCAGGGCCAGCAGTGGGTTTAGGCAGAGATGTCTTATTATAGGGAGATGATAAGAGGGTCTGTATCCAAAACTTGGATCACGTGAGGCACCTCAGCCTATCGTGTAATGGCAGTGACGTCAGTGCCCGCAGTTCAAAGTTTAATGACAGTCCTTTACAGCCAGAAGCAGTTGTAATTATATTGGTGTATTTGTGAAGTGTAAGATTTTGCCAGGCTCCTCAATATATGAGAAACATTATATATACTATATATACTACTAAGAAAGCTACAAGGACTCTTAGGATTTGCACTGCCTTTGATCTCTTCATGTGAACATTTTTATTTGATGTAGGCCTATGGCCCTCTCTCTCTTTTTTCTTTTCTTTTTGCTGTTATCTCCTTTATTATTTTTGTGGTTGATATTATGTGATGTATGCTTTCTCTTTTGTATGTTCCCGTTCTCTGCAATAAAAAAATAAATAAAAAAGACAGTCAGTTACAGCTTACGTTAATCAGTTTCTCAGTTAATCAGTTTCTAATCAGTGTAAAATAGAAAGTATGAAACAATCCTTAAATCATTGGTTATTTTGGGTAGACACCTCTTGACTAAAATTGAGGAAATATCTAAACTTATTTATATATCTCTTGCTCTGTATACCACCCCAAAAGAAGTTAAATCGGAATTCAATTTTATTTAAAATTTCATGTAAAAATAAAAAAAACATTATTTACGTAAATACCACATGGTTAAAGAGTATGAACATGGAGGCTTGAGAGCCTTTGATTTTGAATCTCTTCTTGGTACATTCCGAATTAAATGGCTGAAAAAGTGTTTAACAAAGTCACACTCAATATGGTTCCATATTCCAAATCACATTTTTAAAAATATTGGCAGCCTTGAATTTGTGATAAGATGTGATCTTTGATCTCTGTAAAATTCATTTGAAGTGATCTAATTTTCATAAACAAGTACTGCTTTTTTGGAAAAGGATATTTACCCATAGCTTCTCCCCTCACAACTCCACTTTGGAATAGTAGTAGTTATCATTAGGAAATCTCTGTTCAAAAGAGATTGGTATGGTATTATTTTTATTCATGATTTATTAGATGATAATGGGTTTTTTTTTTTTTTATCTCATAATGATTTTATTAATACATATACAGTTAGAATTACAATTAAAGGTTATGATAAGGTATACTATATACCCACTGGCTTGTTAAGAATAATCCAAAGCAGTTTTTCTGATTTTCAATTCTCTTTCATAATCAAACAAGTAGTAACGTTTAAAAGAATGTTAGATGAACGTTCAAACTAAACCATTCCAAAAAATATGTTCCATGAAATATATAAATAAAATTTTTGTGCTAGCATTTTGAGCAACTTTTTAAAAGACAAGATAATTTTGAACGAACGTGCTGCTGTGCTGTACTTGCTTTATGCTACTAGTGTGTTTATTTCAGCGCTAGACACTTTGAATGTCAGCTGAACGGTAGATACAGCACTGTGTAGCCTACTCCCTCTCTCCCAGGCCTCAAATGGTTTGGATGACCGTCCAACAGTCGCCATTGTGATGTTTTTTTTTTCTCTTTTGTTGATCAGTTTCTGTGGATTCGTTATTATTGACTATTATTTCTTTTCTTGTGTTAAGCAAACTTCTGTGAACCTGTTGCTACTTACACTCCTAATTTGTCTCTTTTGATCAGTTTTTGTAATTTTTATTTTTTTTGCTAATCAAAGTTTGCTGTGTACGATTGTATGGTTTATATATATATATTTGGTTTATTGTTCTTTTTTTTATTGATTACCAAATTGTATAAGGATACGTGTGTGTGTATACGTTTGTATGTCTAAATTGTAGTTCTCTTACGAGAGTCCTCTCGTACTGCGTTTTGTAAAAACGCTACGGGAAAAGTCTCTTTTCACGAAATACTGAAGCAAAAAATTATCCTTAATTTTCATACATGTAAAGCGCGTTGCGGCAGTGCTTAGCTATGGCGAGACGGCTCGCTCGCTCATTGGCTGCTCTGCAGCAACTGCATAAGCCTATCGAGCGAGGCCTGAGGTGACGTCAGGCCAATGAGGACGCTTCGCGCCCTCCTAGCCATTTCCCGCCGAGATGGGTGTGGCTAGCCTCTATATAAGGAGCTCGAGAAGGCTGATTCACTTGATTTTCATCTCTTCAGCGAAGCTCACGCATCGCTGGATCACGAGGAAGCAAGCGTCGTTTGAGGCAAGCATTTCAGCGGGACGAGCCACTCGAAGCTGCTGGCAACGCCGCCTTCTACAGCCGTACCTGCTGCGCTTTCCGGCGCTATATATCCTTTATTACTCTGTTTGTGTGTGTGTGTGTGTGTTCGCCGCCGCGACACTCACCCCCTAAAAGAGCTGCGTCTTTTTAAAGATGCCTTCATGTGAGCCCACTCGCCCAGGGAGACCAACACGTCATCTGCGTTTCCTGTTTGGGTGAGAACCATGCAGCACTCGCGCTCGCTGACGGCGGCTGCCCTCACTGCGACCTTTTGCCGATGGTGACTCTGCGGACTCGCCTGGCATCCTTCTCAGAGTCTGCACTCCCCGCCGCGCTGCCGCGCCGTAAGAAGCGCCGCTCGCAGCGGGCCCCGGAACCCGCTCCAGCTCGACCAAGCTCGCCGGTTTGCCCGCCTGCTTCACCGGCTTCTCCTGTTTCACTTCCTGATGCTCAGCGCCCGCAGTCTGCCGCCGCTTCATCAGAGGAAGTCATTTCTGAGGCCGCGTCGAGAGAGAAGGATTCCTGCTCTCTGCTAGCTTCAGGCAGCGAGGACTGGGCGAGCTCTGAGGACCTCGCGCCTCCTGCCCGCAAGCCCACTACGAGAGCCAACATAGAGAAGGAGCTCATGCGAGTACTCGCGCTGGCCGCGGCGAGCCTCGGCCTCGAGTGGTCTGCACCGGAACTCCCTTCTCGTACCCGGCTGGATGGTAGCTTCCTCCCTGGTGAGCGCACTTCTCCGGAATCTAAGCCCGCCCCCTTTCTTCCTGAGCTTCATGAAGAAGTGGCGAAGGCTTGGAATGCGCCCTACTCTGCGCGAACGCGCTCGTCTGTGTCGCCAGCATTTTCCTCCCTGGATAATGCGAAAGACCGAGGCTACCTTTCACTTCCGCCGGTGGAACAGGCGATAGCGACCCACCTTTGCCCGCCCTCTGCTGGACGGCGGACTAAACCGGTGTTGCCTTCTAAAGCCTGCCGCATGACGTCGACGCTGCTCGCGCGAATCTTCTCCGCCGCTGGGCAGGCTGCGTCAGCGCTACACACCATGGCTACACTGCAGATTTTCCAAGGTGATCTCCTCCGTAAGCTGGACGAGATGGGACCGGAGGCTATCTGCATCGCGGATCTGAGGAGCGCTTCGGATCTAACACTCCGCGCTACCAAGTCTGCTGCACAGGCCATGGGAAGATGTATGGCTTCCGCCACTGTTGCTGAGAGGCACCTATGGCTTATGCTCACGGAAATGGCTGATTCCGAGCGCAACGCGTTTCTCGACGCCCCGCTGTCTTCCGCTGGCCTTTTCGGTTCTTCTCTCTCCGAGTTCGTGGAGAGATTTACCGAGGCCCAGAAAGCGTCTCAAGCCTTTAAGCACTTCCTGCCGAAGCGCTCCGGTTCTGCAGCGAATCGCGAAAAACAGAATCCGCGAAGCTCTCAGCATCAGCCCCCGCCTTCCGCCACACCTTCTCAGCAGCGACAGCAGCACAGCTCTAGGTCCCGCTCTCGCTCTACCAGCCGACGCCCTGCTCAGCACGGGCCTCGGCCGAGGGTTGTGGTGAAGCCGGAAGCCCCGAAGAAGTCCTAGCACTCCTAGGGAAGCGCAGGTGTGTGAGCCCCGCTGCGGCCGGTCTCTCACCCAAGCGCACCGCTGTTTCAGTCCCAAGACTTGCGACTGTTCCAGCGTTTTCTGCAAGACGCAAGCCTGCACAGTTGCCCGCTCGCCTGCACACAAAAGCCGTTTTCACGGCTACCCAGATATATCCCGAAAAGAGTGTATTTTCTGGTGTCCCGGCCACGGCCGTTGGTGCTATAAATGTAGTGTCGATGCCCACTCCTCAGTGCCCATCCCTACACACAAACACAGCCCTACACTTAGGGCTCGCGCACATAAAATCGACTCAGGTCGATTGCGCTTCCAATATAGTGAAAGTGCCCACTCCCCAGTGCCCACACACACTATGTCTCACAGACCACAGGCTCTCTGTAAAAACGAAACCTGTGCGTGCTCGCTCTGCTCATACAGGCAGCGCGGCCAAAGCAGTAAATGTGCCCGCTTCCCGCCCACGTTTACTCGCAGACATGAGTCCCGCGGGGCTCGCTCAGACCTCCCTCACTCAGTTAAGCACTGTAGTAAGGTCGAGGACGAGCGCTCTGCCCGCTGTATTAAGCGCGCCCCCCGCCTCGAATGCCACAGGCATAACGCCTATGTTATCGCACCTCGAAGCACCTCTGTCGCACGGCGAACAGAGCGTGCTTCGCATCCAGCCCTTAGCCAGCCATGCAGAAGCATGGGCAGCGCTTCCAGGGGTTTCAGACTGGGTGCTAGGCATTATAAAGAGAGGCTTCTCGCTACAGTTTTGTCGACGCCCTCCCCGCTTCACAGCGCGCGTCGAGACTACGGTGAATTTAGAAGTAGCACACCTACTTCGCGCCGAAATATCAAAACTGATATGCAAAGGGGCGATAGAGCATGTACCCCTGGCTCAAAGCGAAGGGGGGCTATACAGCAGATACTTTCTAGTCCCCAAAAAGGACGGTGGTATCAGACCCATACTGGATCTAAGACGGCTGAACAAAGCATTAGTGAAACGCAGTTTCAAAATGCTCACGACCAGGAAAATTCTCGCGCAGGTTCGCCGAGGAGACTGGTTCATGTCAATAGATCTGAAGGACGCGTATTTTCAAATACAGATAGCGTCACGTCACAGGCGATACTTGAGATTCGCCTTCGAGGGTCAGATATACCAGTATACAGTCCTTCCGTTCGGCTTGTCCCTGGCACCTCGTACATTTACGAAATGCATGGACGCGGCGCTCGCTCCTCTCAGACTCAGAGGCATGCGAGTGCTGAACTATTTGGACGACTGGCTGATCCTAGCTCAATCACGATCACAGCTCGTGGAGCACAAAACCATTTTACTCGACCACCTCGAGAATCTTGGTATCACGGTCAATTGGACGAAGAGTTCACTGAACCCCAGTCAAACGATTTCGTTTCTGGGTACCATTCTGGACTCACAGTCTATGACAGCGCGGCTGTCGCCACAGCGCGTGCTGCACATTCAGCGCGTGGCGAGATCTTTCCGCTGCGGCGCGTCTACCCCGCTCAAAACGTTTCAAAGGATGCTAGGTCTCATGGCCTCAGCATCAACGGTTCTCCAGCTGGGCTTGCTCCGCATGCGCCCTCTGCAGTTCTGGTTGAAAGTGCGAGTACCGCGCGGAGCGTGGGTGTCCGGCCGGTTGCGTCTCAAGGTCAATCAGAGCTGTGTCACAGCCCTGACACCTTGGTTGGCAGACGACTGGTACCGATCAGGTGTAAGCCTGGGGACTTCCTCGGGAGTGAGGATGGTGTCGACCGACGCATCCACCTCGGGATGGGGAGCGCTGCTCGAGGGCAGACCGTTCTTCGGCCTGTGGTCGAAACGAGAAAAGCTCCAACACATCAACTGCCTGGAAATGCTGGCAGTGCACAACGCGCTAACGTGCTTTTATCCCCACATCAAGGACCAACACGTCGTAGTCCGTTCGGACAACACGGCCGTGGTGTCCTATATAAATCGCCAGGGCGGTCTGAGATCCACATCCCTGTACAGGCTGGCGAAACGCCTCCTAATATGGGCTCAGCACAGTTTGCGCTCGCTGAGAGCAGTGCATGTGCCTGGGCTCCAGAATGTGGGCCCAGACAGACTGTCCAGGAACAACATTCCCCTGGGCGAATGGTCTCTACACCCACAAACAGCCCGGCTGTTGTGGGAGAGATTCGGCAGAGCGGAGGTGGACCTATTCGCGTCCCGCGAAAACGCTCATTGCCCCGTGTTCTTTTCCAAGAACGACAGCGCGCTGTCCCACGTGTGGCCGCGCTGCCCGCTTTATGCTTTTCCCCCCGTCTCCCTCCTGCCTCAGGTGTTAGAGCGGGTCAAGGAAACGAAATGCTCAATGCTGCTTGTAGCACCGTTCTGGAAGAACCAAGCATGGTTCCCAGTCCTGATGCAGCTAGCAGACATCGCTCCATGGCCAGTGCCATTGAGGAGAGATCTCCTCTCGCAGGCCGGGGGCTCGATTTGGCACCCGCACCCGGAGCTGTGGTCGCTTCACGTGTGGGCGCTCAACGGTTATCCGTTAACCTCGCAGAGGGAGTGATAAACACCATCACTCAGGCCAGAGCGCCGTCGACTCGGCGGCTTTATGCCTCGAAGTGGTCGGTTTTCTCCGGCTGGTGTACAGCTCGGAGCATATCACCTCTCAATTGTGAGGTGACGGAGGTTCTCTCCTTCCTACAGGAGCTGTTGGAGAAGGGCAGATCCCCTTCCACGCTCAAAGTTTATGTGGCGGCTATTACAGCGTTTTCCAGAACAACGCTGGGGCAGTCTCTAGGAAGGAACGATTTAGTTATCCGCTTCCTCAGGGGAGCTAGGAGGCTAAATCCTCCCAGACCTCCTTCAGTTCCTATGTGGGACCTTTCTACGGTTTTGGCGGCCATGAAAGGTGCCCCTTTCGAGCCTATCCAATCTATTAGCCTCAAGCATTTGTCTTTCAAAACAGTGTTTTTGATGGCTCTCGCTTCAGTGAAGCGCATAGGCGACCTGCACGCGCTCTCTGTGAGCCCAACGTGCTTAGAGTTTGGACCTAATGACTCTAAAGTCATACTCAAACCTAAGCATGGATATGTGCCAAAATCCCTCAACACACCATTTCGGGCTCAGGTCATCTCCCTGTCTGCCCTGCCGGGATCAAGTGAGGAAGGGGACTCAAGTTTTCTCTGCCCCATTAGGGCTTTAAGAGCTTATGTGTCCCGCTCTGCTGTCTTCAGACAGACTGAGCAGCTCTTTGTCTCGTTCAGTGGACGTTCCAAGGGAATGGCTGTTTCGAAACAGAGCCTATCCAGATGGATAGTTGACGCCATAGCGCTGGCTTATACTGCCAAGGGCCTACAGTGCCCGTTGGGAGTTAGAGCGCACTCCACGAGGGGTGTTGCCTCCTCGTGGGCTTGGTCCAGCGGGATTTCCTTACAGGATATATGTACGGCGGCGGGCTGGGCCTCGCCGTCTACATTTATTAGGTTTTACAACCTAGAGGTTCCCGCCTTGCAGGCTAAGCTACTATCGGTGTAGCCGATTCAGCTGTCTAACTAGAACACTGAAATCGCATGCGCAATGCGCTGCCGACTGTCTTATGGGCAGAATTGTGTAAGACCCACATTTCCCGCATTTAGCTCAGGTTTCCCCACCCTGTCTATGCTATGTCATATTCGCGTCTGCTGACGCAACCTTATAAGGACAGAGGAATCCCCTCTTGTCTCTAGACTCTCTCTGTGAGGTCATGTTTTACGTCCGTGGACGTTGCAATATGGGGAATTATGTAATCAGACTCTTTGTGAGTCTATCTGGTGATTATGCACTGTACACCTGGTTTGCTTCCAGTGATTGGTGTCTTTATCCCAGCACGCACGGCGTTTTACAAGGGGTCCCCGTAGCGTTTTTACAAAACGCAGTACGAGAGGACTCTCGTAAGAGAACGTACTCGGTTACTAACGTAACCTCGGTTCTCTCTAGAAGAGGGAACGAGTACTGCGTTCTCTGCCGTGCGTACGGTTCACTCTGGTTCGCTTCGGCGATGAAAATCAAGTGAATCAGCCTTCTCGAGCTCCTTATATAGAGGCTAGCCACACCCATCTCGGCGGGAAATGGCTAGGAGGGCGCGAAGCGTCCTCATTGGCCTGACGTCACCTCAGGCCTCGCTCGATAGGCTTATGCAGTTGCTGCAGAGCAGCCAATGAGCGAGCGAGCCGTCTCGCCATAGCTAAGCACTGCCGCAACGCGCTTTACATGTATGAAAATTAAGGATCATTTTTTGCTTCAGTATTTCGTGAAAAGAGACTTTTCCCGTAGCGTTTTTACAAAACGCAGTACTCGTTCCCTCTTCTAGAGAGAACCGAGGTTACGTTAGTAACCGAGTACGTTTTGCTTCCTCTCCAGATGTTGGGGTGACCAGTGATTTGTGTGTGGATGAGCCTTTTCTCTCTGCTTGGTGGCGGTCTCTTCCGCGTGCAGTGTTCCACATTTGGGGGTGCAGTGAAGTGAGTGAACGTGTGTTTGCTGTGCTTTTCAGAGTAGGAGAGCAGGCCCCAGCCCTGGAGTGGAGGCAGAATTGTGTGTGTGGGTTACATTTTTATAATTAGATTTTCGTACATGTTATTTAATGGTTTCCAATAATTATTATTATTTTTTTATTTTGTATTTCACCTCTGTTTCAAGTCCTGACTGAAGCCGTAACCAAACCTGTGTGCTTTAGTGATTCTTATAAATGGCGATTCCCCGGTAAATTAGCCTCCGGGGTGGCGTAGTCGGGTATCTTTAGAGGTGTAGGTTTTCAAGTCTGCCCTCTGGGGGTGGGTTGCAATTCTCAGGCAAATAGGCAATTCTCTCCCTAGTTTAAATTTTCTAATTTTCTTGTCAAACCTTGAGAGTAACCATCACATCGCCACATCTTTTTGATTTGTCCCTTAGTCACCACTTTAGCTTCTAACTATTCAAAGTCCATTTTGTTGCTTTATCTGCCTTTTCATTCCCATCAACTCCAACTTGTGCAGGGACCCACATAAACCTAATAGACAAATGCATTTGGTGAATTATGAATAACGATTGTAGGATTTCATACAATAAATCCTACTCCTGGAGTTACAAAATTGTAAACTCATTAATGCTGCACATTGTAGCAAATAAGCTCTAAAGAAATATTAATAATCAATCATAACTTGTTATAATTGATTATGAATATTTGGATCAGTTAATATAATTAACTTAATGTAGTAAAATTAATATTACAATTAATCAACCTGTTGGTCCCGTGAACACTCAGGGTTAATTGTTTATTAATTCTAAGAAATGTTAATTTCCGGTGGAGGGAAATGTCTTTCTTACTGTACAGTACTACTAAGAGCCTGTAGTCAAAATCTAAATCGTAAAATAAACTTTGTTGCAAGCAGAGAATCAGAACCAAATACGTGTTTTGCACAAGTTTTATTAACTAAATCATAAACATAACTAATCTAAACATACATACATAGATGCATGTGTAACCAGAGCGGTATTTTCGATATGATTAAATCCAGATTGTACTGACTACGCCACCTTGGGAATTGCACCCAAGGAAATATGAAAGGAACACAGGTTCGGTGGTGCAGAGAAAAGACAGAGTCGTGTCATCCAATAAACAAATTAATAATTTTATTTAGAAGGAAGAATATTTCACTGGCATCAGTTAATCATGGTATAACTACTGGTAAGTTTATTATAACAATATAGGAGTATCACAATGTTAAAAGAACATTCTTCCAGACCGCTCGATCCAAACACTGAATCACATCAAACCAATCATAACAAAAGCAAAATACTGTACCGTTCCCACCAAATAAAACAAACAAACAAAGAATTAATAACAAAAGAATAAAAACTGCAAGACTAAAGCTTACCTTAGGGGTGGCAAACTAGCTGTAATAAATTGTGCCCTCAACCACTTATGTGTGCACAGCAAACAAAATAGGAAGAGGTGCGCAAACCCTGGTGCTCCCAACTCACAGGAAATGTGTTTCACCCAGGTGACTATAGCCTCCCCCTCGGCGCACTCAGCCTTGACTCGAACCAAAAAAGACAAACAGAGAAATTAGTGGGTGCGGTACAAACAAAGTAACACAATCACATTAGACACAAATATGATGGTTGACCAAATCAGTTGGTGCACGGATAACCCGTCCTACCTCGTCGGCATTGAGGACCCCAAAATACTCAATGGGTGACGATTTGATGGACACTACACACTGCTAGATAATTACACCACACGGCCACTACAGCCCAAATCACACTGGTCAAACCAACTTATACAAAAATAACAAAATAACCCAAACCATAAAGATAAACAAAACAAAACACAGAAACTAGTGAAATTATGAGAACCTGAGAAAAATATCTGTTCACGAAAGACAAAGAAAATAACCCTAATCACGAAAAACAGCAGCGCGACCTGAGTTAACCATCACGTGTGGTACGCGAGACTACAAAACAAAACATTACAATCAGACAATGATTTACTCCAATCAAAAGATACAAAACATTCACTAAATCATACATACCACACGAGAATCACACGTCACGAGGTCAGGATGCACTCGCAAATGTTCTGCTAAAACACACAATAACCCCCATTAAACTCGACTAACACCATAGAAACCACACCACATCGCGATAGCCGACATACCTTAAAGCTTTCAATGAGCGCTTGACGCAACTCCCAGGGAACGCCGCCGAGACGGCTACAGCCATCACTTCAAAAGGTAAAAACACTCTTAAACACTTTTAAAACCACACAAAGTCGTGCATAACCTCCGGCACTTACCTCGACTAACGTGACACCGGTAACCGGAAGAGGTTTACACACTTCCCGTTTACACACTTAAATACACAGGCCTTAATTACCTCATCCACCTATTACCATATAAGGGTAACGAACGCAAAAAGGGAAAGGAAAATTTCCTACTACTACACATGTAGGCTAAGTAAAATGGTAAGTGACAGAATGAAACCGGAAGCAGGAAATGGAACTATATGGAAGAGATCCATTTAACTATGAAAAGAACCATCAACTTATCATTTTCAGATTACCTCATTAAATGTATACTTGCATGGTCTGTGTGTCATGATTCTGCCCTCGTGTCCTTGATTTTCTCTAGTCTTGAGGCAGGATCATGACAGACCCGTGTTTTGTGTGCAAGCACATGGCCTTTTGTTTGGGCCATGTGCTTGTGTTGTATCGTTACTTAACCGCTTTACCTGTGTCACCTGTTATGTTATCATTAGTCTCCCTATTTAATCCCCTTGTGTTTGCTGTCCTGTGCCGGTTCATTATCATACCTTGTGAGTATTCTGTCAAGAGTATGGTCTAGAGAAAGTTCTGATTCTAGTGGTGGGCAGATCGAGGCTTCGTGAAGCAATGAAACAGTTGAACCAAATGGGCCATATTGTTTCGAGGCTTCGAATCAATCCGACACCCGTCTCAACGGTGACACCTAGTGGTCACTTGCAGGTGTTGATCTGAAACAACCTTGACGAGCCATTAAATTTTTTTTATTTTTTTTTATTATTGTATTTTTCTAATATGTGAAGCTTATAACCTGTTGGCTCCTCACTGTGCATAATGTTATTTTGGTCCTGCAAAATGAATATTAATAAAAGAAATCAAGCCACAATGTCTCACTTTTTTAGAGATTTTTATTTAAAAATATTAATTTCTCTGCTGTGGAAGGACTTAGCCTACTTATTTTTTACAGATAATTTCTCCAGCCTTTGAAAAAATCCTCTCACAAGGGACTCTTGTTGCTGACGTGCAAATATATATTTTTAGCTTGGACATACAAATGAGGAAAGATTACTGCTCTCTCTTTCCAGTAAGTTAGTGGATCATGAGTTCTGGGCAAATACGCAAATTTCAAATTCTCCTCAAATGGCGCATCATGGATGATGTATTGTTGCAGTAGGCTAGCAGCCGATCACAATACACACATCTCACTTTATTTGGGGTTTCTAAACGGAAATGCTCCCACATCACAGATGTACAGCATCTCTTCTGGGGAGCCTCCATTTTATCTATCTATCCAAATCTATCTATCTATGTATCTATCTATATGAATCTATCTATGTATCTAGATATGTATCTATAATCTATCTTTGTCTCTAAATATGTATCTAGATATGTACCTAGTATCTAGATATAATCTATGTATCTGTAGCTATCTATAATCTATTTATGTATATAATCTATCTATATGTATCTATCTATTAATCTAGCTGTCTATATATATTTATATCTATGTATCTATTAATTTGTCACTATATGTATACTCTGTCTGTCTCTAGCCTATCAGTCAACGTGTTGTGTAAATTTAAATGTAAGCCTAAATAGCCTATAACTAATCAAATCGCAAATGTCACTATATCACCAAAAGTCCGCTATCTCAAAATCAAACTCCTCTCACAAAAACCCACGAGGTCAATATGCGTTGATTTCACTTTTATACAGATGTGCGATTGTGTGGTCTGTTCCCGACCGTGTCAATCAAACGCTGATTCGGCGGACCACACCTGATGAAACACTTAGTGAAACACTTCGAGGCTTCGTTTGGCCATAGTCACGTGACATGGGTGTTTTGAATCACGCTTCGGATCAGTGTTTCGAAACCTCTGCGCTTCGGGATCTCGCAAAGCTTCGGAACGACTGTTTCGCGTCAGCCATCCCTATCTGATTCTGTATTTGCTGTTGGTTTACTGTCTAGTTATCTGTGAAGTCTTAGTCTAGTTTAGTCACTCCTTGTCCTGTCCATGTTTTCCCCCCTTGTGGGTTTTGTTTTCCCTGTATTTTGTCCATAAATAAACTGTGTCAAGCATCCTGTCTGCACTTGGGTTCATCCTCAAATTCATGACACTTTGCAGTGAAAACATTCCGTGAAGTTCCTGAAGAAGGATTTTGATGGTTCCATGAGTCTCAATCGATTTCTTCGACATTGAATGAAGAAATGTTGATGAGCTTTGGTTTGTTTGTTTGACTTTGTTCTAGTTGAAGTGTCTCTCTCGCTCTCTCGCTCTGTCTCTCGCTCTCTCTCTCTCTCTCTCTCTGCAAATTGTGACCTGCCCTGGGCCGGAGAGGCCACGCAGGCAACCAAGGAGTGAGGAAGTCGGAAGAGTTGATGGTTGCCCATTCAGTGACCGTAAAGTTGCAGTTTTCTTCTGAGTTGGAATGAAGAAGTTACAGTCTGACTCTGTTGGGAGAGTGAAGGCATGGCTGTGAAGGCTGTGGTCAAGGCCTGCCGGCGCCCATGGGCCCCGGTGGGTGTCCCCACAGACATCAACCCGAAGAAACAGCAGTAGAAGCCCGGAAAAGAAGACGTGGAAGTCAATATGAATTTGTCTCTAATAAAGCCTGAGAAAAGTCCCACCTCTCCGGGTTTGCTCGACCAATAAGAAGGGTGGAATTTTCAAGCGGGAGAATTTGATTTATGGATCTTTTGTTTCAAGCGTGCTCATTTGCATGTGCAGCTGGATTGGTTGCTGATGAAGAAACTATGAAAGATTCTTATAATACTAATATGTTGCACAGCTATCGACATATCATATACACGATCATTTCGATCTTCAAAGTACTAATTTATAGAGACCAAACATGGTATAGGTGAGGTTACATTGACTGTTCGATCATAAAATACACAGTATCAAAAAAATTCAATAATAGAATTAAAAGACACTACACAAGACAGTAAATCATTCACACAATGTTCTGGGATGCATATTCAGTTATAGATCAGTTCGTCTATAAATTAATGCAGGAAAGTCTGTTTTAAGGTCTGTTTCTGTCTGTTTCCTATGGCCTCTGTCTTGACCACATGACCACATTTTTTTAATTATCTGGCTGTGGCAATAACCAAGGAGGTATAGCAGGCAGAACTACAGTTGGAGAGTAACTCATATCCAATATACCCATTTCACTTGCCTTCTTTCTAACAACTCAACCAAAGCTCTTTGTTTGCCTTTTTCCATGTTCCCAACATGGCTCAATAGCGCTTATTGCCAGGATGGTTATTATGTCCTTGAAAATTCACCCAAATATGTCATCATGATTTGCTGTCTCCTTAACTCTAATGGCATTTCCCTCATTTCTACTGGCAACGCTGGCACAGATGTTGTTTTAAAAGCCCCACTACATATCGTTAATGCTTGTGCTACATCCAATTTTCTCAACAAGGTTTTAGAACCATATACCACACACTCATAATCCTTTTTTTTTCCATGTAAACGAAAAGCGTTTTTGTTTTTTCAACAGAAAATTTAAATCCCCATTCCAAGGACAACTGCTCCACTCTTTTAATTGTTTCCTGTAACTGTTTCAACATTCAACAAATTAGCTATTTAATTAAATTTGTATTTAATTTCATTATTTATTTATAAAGCACATTTAAAAACAATACAGGGTTGACCAAAGTGCTGTACAGATCATTATACTCAAATAAAAACAGAACAGATTACAATCTATAAAATAACAAACACAAAACTAAGTAATTAATTGAAAACCAACATTAAGACAATATATTTTAAGCTTTGATGTAAAAATGGAGAGTGATGGTACCGATCGGATTGATACCAGTGGACTATTTCCAGAGTTTAGGGCCTGCTATCGCAAAAGCTTGTTCTCCTCAATGTTTTAGCCTAGATCAGAGAGAAATCCAAGGTTGCCAGACCTAAGTGACCTAGATGGGTTATGAGAACGTAGTATGTCAGATAGATAGCCTGGTGCTAAGCCGTGTAATGATTTAAAAACAAAAACTAAAAGTTTCAATTAAATTCTCGATTTTGTCACACTTGTGTTCAGGCAGGAAGACGAAGACAGACGGATCAAGACAGGGCCGGAGTGGGGCCACTTTTCAGCCCGGGAGTTTCAGGCCCAAGACCGGCCCACTTTTTCCATGGTGGAATAATTGAAATAATTTCCAAATTAAGCAACAGTTCAGCTCTTACTATTGTGTAGTTTGTATTAATACCATGGTTCAACAAATAATGTAAAGGTTAAATAATAATTCACTTAGACTTTATAAGAAGCAATTGCGACTTTATTTCACGCAATTCTGACTTTATATCTTGCAATTCTGACGGGAGGTGAGCGTCGCAGGTGGAGCCAGAGTACCCAAGGGTGACGACGGTGTGAGCGAGGCCAGAGGCGATGCTGATGGGAAGGAGGCGAAGGGGTGGAGGGACAGAGATCAGCGGATGGCCCGCAATCACAGCACAGCAGAAAAAGCATGTGACCAAACAAAGCTTCGGAAGTCCGTTGAAGTGTGGGATCAATACAGTTCTGTTTAATCTCATCGAAATTAATTTGTGCCAATGAGATCACAACTCGTGTCATGTGTAGACTGGTCAACGGATTCACATATTGATCAATAATATAAAATATACAAGTATGTGATCATAATTATAGTAATTAATTGAAAAAAATATTTTGGGTGTTCTGTTTTAAAATAAATAAATAATGTTATAGAGAAGTGTAGTGTTAAATCATTTAAATAATGCCTCCTCCATAATCATTTCACTTTTTATGCATCAGATGAGGTCGCGATTCTCGCAAAGTTCCTTTTGATACTGCATGACGTTCAAAGCTTCAAATGTCATCAATCACGTGGTATTGTCATTTGGATACAAGCGTCAGGTACTATAACTGCTTGTTTCCAACTTCCTGGTAATTTCCCTTCCTGCCAAACCTTGTCATATAAATGTAAAATGACCTCTAACACTACATTTGCCATATGAGCCGACATGGTATATAGCAGATTTGATCTTTTACCGGAGCAGTTCTGATTTAGAGATGGACCTTTTCAATTGCTCCATTGTGAAGGGAGAGTTAATAGCATCAGCATCATCCCTCTCTTCCTCTCTTTCCAATTATTCTTATTTATTTCACTTGTTTTTTCCTTTCCCCCTCTTCTAATGTATTTCTAGAACTGTGAACCTCAACCAACGTTTTAGCTAGCACGTCTGCTTTCTCTATATCTTTACTGCGGTAATAATAGTCTATCATTTTTAATTGGGTATAATGATCACTTCCAACAGTTGATTGATTCATGACCTCCCATAAACAAATAGCTGCCAAGGACTGTGACACTAATGTGAAGTCTAAACTCGACTCACTTCCTGTACTAAAATTAACCTTTGTAAAACTGTTAAAAAAGTCCCAAGGCGTCCATCAAATCCTCCACTATCAAACCATTACTATCAGTCCTTTCCCCTCCCAAAAGAGTATGAGCATAAAAAGTCACCACACCAAATGATCCTTCTGCTATCTACTATCCTCTAATGTTTCCAATTCCAACCTCTGACAGGATTATAGACATGTACAATGACCAACCCACCATCCCCAAACCAAACTCAGAACTACATACTCCAGCTCTTTCCCTTTTTCTATTTCTATATACGAAACACCTTGCCTAACAAAAGTAGCACATCCTCCCCCATTACCCCCTTCTATATCCCTTCTTATGCACACGTATCCTTGTTGAAGGTTTAAGCCATGTCTCTTCAACACATATTATATCAGGTTTACATTCTAAACCTTCAAGAAAACTGCTTGCATTCCACTGAAGAACTAACAAGAATTAATCTTGTGACCATGAGTCTGTGCTTGACTGTTCCTGTTTATTAAGCTCTTCTTGCACTCCCCTTCCAGACATTCCTTGTATATTTAAATATCTTGCTGCACTTTTTACAATAATTTTAATCTTCTCAGATCTCCCTTTTGCTTGGAACGTGTAGTTAAGCCATGAAATACACAAAAAACTAATTTTTTACTCTTTATCTCTACTTTATCTCCATCTGACTTTTTGTCACAAGCTGTTCAGTTGAATGTTCCTTTTCTTTTTTCTTTCTTCTCCACTCTACTCTCCCTCTGAACCAACTTTTCTGCCTCTGCAAAGGATATGTCCTTGTTAACTTTTAGCTGCTGTACTTCCACTGCCTTCTTGCTCACTTCTCACCCATCATAGGCCACACATGTGCACCCTCGACAATTAGCACATTTAATCTCTGCCCCGTCCTCACATTTCCCATACTTATGCTCCCCTCCACACCTTCCACCCTTTTGTTTTCCTTAACACCAGGCTGCAATGTGTCCATATTTTTAGCATTTGAAACATCTCAGAGGAAGACGAATATATGCTCTTACATTGTAACTTATGTATCCCACTCTAACTTTCTCCGGCAACGCCTTCTCTTGGAAAACAATCAACACTTACAAACTATCAACCCTTTCTCCTCCCTTTCTTGCTTGCAGACGTTTAATGTCAATAACTTTCCCACCTCTTATGTTTGACTTTAACATACTTTTCCTCAACTGGGATACCATATATAACGCCTTTCATAAAGGTTCCATGTCTTCTTTGCTTTCTCCACCGCTTTTCCGCTTACTTTAGCCATCTTCATCGCCTTTATATATATATATATATATATATATATATATATATATATATATATATATATATAATTAGGTTAATGAATTGAATGAATCAAACTTTTTTATATATATATATTTTAATATGAAATTATAAAAAAGAAACATAATTTAAATATGAAACAAAAAAGCCTGTAGGTGGTTGCAACTGCAAGTGTCCGAATATGACTTTAGTAGGCGAAAGCAGTCTGTGTGCAGATTAGATTTCAATTCAAATTTTTGATTTCACAGTATTCATCAAACAGTACACTGTTAGACCTTACCAGTTTTTTACAGTAATATACTGTTAATTGTACAGTTCTTTACTGTAATCTACAGTATGTTACTTTAAAAATGCACTAAATTAAAACTCGAGTCAAACTAATTTCACTTGGAGAAACCGACTGCGTTAAATTGACCAACTGTCATTTAAATGTTTTAACTAAAATTTATAACGCATAAATAATGTGATAAAGTTTTATTGTGAACTTATTTCATTTGAGACCACCAAAAAACTATTGTACATAAAAAGATTTCCAGTGGACTAGCAACTACACAGTCACCGCCTGTGAAATAAAGCAACATGTAGCGTATCAACAATGTTTCTAGATCTTCTCCTAAGCACAGACTCTACTCTTCTGCACAATGGTGACCCAAAAAACACAATTTTACAGTAAACTACTGGCAAAAGTGTAGTGTAAAAACCTGTTTTATAACTTACAGTTTATTACTGATAAAATACATTTTGTGGGTATGTCTTTTTATCTTACACTGTTAACCCTTTCAACCCCACAGGAAAATCCACACTACAAAGAGTAAAAAGTAACAATGAAGCAGTGTTGCCGTGAGATAATTAAGGGAATATGTAATGGTGCGTTCAAGTCCTCCTGGGATGTTCGTACATACGAGGTGGGAAGTCGTGCTTATAACGGCATGTGCGTTCAAGTCAATTTCGTCGGAGCAAAATGGCGGAGTACTTTCTCTTAATTAATTACACAAAAATACAGTAAGATTCTTAAACTCTTGTACTAGAAAATGAAGAACAAAGAAATGTGCATCAGGTGTACTTTGTATTTTTACGTTTTTAATTAATTTATGAAGCCACTGCCAGCTCATCGTTACATGTTGCATTGTTATATTATAATACTATCATATTCTGTGTTGGCGATTAGCTAACTGCTCTGTAAATAGAAAAGCCTGACAATATCACAGCTAAATACCTTTACGTATTGTGTATTCCGCCATGTTAATCACTGACACGCCCCCAACTCGTACAGATCGGGGCTTAAAGAAAATCCCGAGCTCCCCACTGGTATTTACGACATTGTGGTGGCGTTCATGTGCGTTCAACTCGTAAATACGATCTATACGAGATGACTTGAACGCACCATAAGTGATTGTTGAGCATTAGTGACGAACACCTGCTGTTAACAAGCAGAATCACTGAAGGAAAGAGGAACACAAGAACAGAAAATAGAGAAACACAATAACCACAACTTCCTTCCAGCCATTACACATGATTACACTTATTATTACCCAGTATGACTTTATTTCTGTCATACATCTACAGAAGTTGTTATTGAGATGTTTAATTGAAAATGTTTGTTTTGAAGTTACCATTATAGAGATCAGTGTTTGCTTTAGTTGGGTTCTGGACTTTTTAGACTTTTTAGACTAGTTCTGCCTTGCTGCTTGAACTGTGATTTTGCAGATCATACTTGTGCATTTACACATGGTTTGTGAATGATTGCAGTTATATTGATTATGATACCAAAATCATCATATAGCCTGTTCAATCACTAACCACATTCAGAGTTTAGTCCTATAAGAAAAGTGTTATATTTCCACCACTGTGAAACTGCAGCAATGAGTTACAATGATGATTTTTTTTTTTTTTTTTTTTTTTCAGATCATGCACAACCAAAGAAACAGAACTGCACTGTATTGTAGAAACACAGAGATATAAAAAATTAGCACGTGAATCTCAACAATGGTGGCAATATTTTTTTTCATTTAAAAAATAAATAATAATAATTCATGCAGGAGTGCATGCTGGGAGTTTTATACTATCCTGGAACCCAGCATGCATTGTGACATGAAACTTTTGATTGTCACCATTGTTGAGATTCATATGCTGATTGTTGATGTCTGTCTGTGTCTAAGACAAGCAGAAGTTCAAAATGTTTTAATGCACTATATGATTTCAATATCCTTCAGAATAACTAGTCACAGATATATAGCTGTAGCTTATGTTGTAGATTATCAGATGTACGATAATTATTAAATACACATAAACTCAGAGCTTATATGTGATAAGAGATTCAGACATGTCTATGATGACTATGGCATAATTTCAATAGCCTAACACACCTGATCATCTTCCTCTTAGCTTTTTTCTTGCCATAACTAATGTGTTTTATAAACACACAGTTACAGCAAACAGAGAAAATCTAATATTATAATGTCAAGGGTCAAGAGACCAACTAAAACAAATACTGATCTCCATCATGGTGATAAAACTTTATTATTTTCAATAAAACATCAACAACTAAATATCTGTTAATTCTCGATAAGAACTTTTGTACATGTATGGAAGAAATAATCGTAAACTGGTTTGTAAACTGGTTTCACACTCGGTGGCTGGAAGTCAGTTGTAGTTCTTGTGTTTCTAATTTTTCTGTTCTTGTTTCTCTGTCCTTCAGTGATTCTGCTTATCAGTGTTCATCAGGGCCCAGTTTTTCAAAAGTAATCCACTAGGATTTTGGATAACGGATTGGATCAAATCTTGAAAATGGGTTTTTCAAAACAAAAAACGGATTACATAATCGGATTAGATCACGTAATCCAATCATGGTTTTGATCTGGATCAAACCTTTAGTTTGGGGTTTTCAGAACTTTTTTGTAGGATTTGGATCACTTTGATCCAAAAAATCTGGATTAAACTGATCCCATCAGAAGGGGGGATTCAGTGTGGATTTCATGCCCAAAATGTAATGAAAACTTAAAAAATGTATCAAATAATACTATATTTGGATCATGCAGTATCTTACAAGATATCCTATTTATTCATAAGGTTTTAATTTTATTTGTTCATCCATCAGGCTACAGTGATTAGGTAGGCTTTAACGTATTCAGCCTTACAGTATAGGCCTACAGCAAAGTAGAAAGAGTTTGGCCTCATAAAATAATCCCCCAAACAGCTGTCAAAATTGACCAAAAACAATAAATTTTATTCTGTCACTAATTGATATATATATATATATATATATATATATATATATATATATATTAATCACAATCAAAAATATTTTTGTTTTTAGAATATTTAGTTAAGGCATGCAAAGCGCCTCTTAAGAACTCCATTTAAACGCTCAATTGCACATCTTGTTTTTTTTTAAATGTGTGTGTTTTCATTTCAAATAAAAATAAACTTATATTGACCCCACACTGGCTATTCTACTTGTTGCTCTTTACATATCTATAGTTCTACATTGTGATTTCCTATCCTGTTTGAGCACTGGTTATCCAGATTTGGTGATCCTGAAAAGTTCCTATCCGGATCAGATTGATCCAATCCGATGTTGCTTTGAAAAACTGGCTCAAAAGTAAGCTGGATTACGTGATCACGGATCGCAAAAAAAAGGATTACTAAATCCGGATCAATTTTATCCGGATTAAACCTTTTGAAAAACCGGGCCCAGGTTCTCAATTCACTCACTTCTTTTCATTCAAGTGGACTATATTAGTGAACTAATGTAGGGAATAGTGAATGAGGGTATAGGGTGTGATTGGGAAAACAGCCTCTGAGTGTCGACTTTGAGCACTGTTAATTCACAGTATATTCCTGTAGGCTAGTTTTGTTTTCTAAGGTATATTACTGTTTAAATGGAAAATGGTGTGATATTGTCAGAATTTGGCCTTTTTTTTCAGCAAGGGTTAACAGTGTAGGCAAAAACTACACGGATGACCCACTACTGTCAGGGAGATTCTGAATTGTGCTTCTGATGAACAAACTTTACTATCCCATGAGGCCATGAGAAGATTTGTGAATCAAGGTGAAGCATAAACAACGTAACTGATGCCTTAGGTCACATGACTATGACAACAGATGTATTACATCCAAACATTAATTTATAGAATTTACTTTTTTAACGGTCGTAAAGCTAAATTTAAACCAAATGTAATACTTACTATACAGTAAGTGATTTCGGACACGCTGACTGCCTTAATGAGTGAGTTGAGTCATTCATTCAAGTGATTGGTTCCAACAGCTGATTCACATAATATTGAAAATTGTGAAAATTATTGTGAAATTACTGTGACATATATGCAAAATATGAAAAATCCTGATGCATTATATCTAGGTCATCAAATGTCAGTAAATGTGTACCATTGAGCACTGTAACAGAGCTGTCTGAAACTATTTTATTTTAATATTTTATTTTCTATTCTCAAAAACATACATGGAACATATACAACAGACATGAAAAAAAAACAAAAAAAAACCAAACAAAACAACAACAATGGAAACCAAGGAAAAATGTCAAACATAGGGTAAACTGAGTACAGTTTTTACTGCACAAAGACTGAATGATGATTTAAAAAAATATATATATCATGAGATGAATTTATCAGTCTACCACCAACATATATGTCAAAAAACCTACATATATAGTTCCTATTTACCACAATTACTGCTTAAAGAAGCACTTTTGTAACATCTGTGAGTTGGAACACCCCAGGACATTATACTATTAATCATGTATTTAAATAATGGTACGACAATCTCAAACAAAACTAAATATCTATAAAATTATTTTGTTACTAACTTGGCAAAACTTTGGCAAATCAGTAATTACATCATCCTCAAAAGTAAACTGATAAAAATGAGTATGTACAGATTAGATAATGATAGACTGAAAAAGTGTTTTCCAGTTTTGTATGCAATATGCATCGGATTGTTATAGTGAGACGAACCGCGCCGAGACTTCTTCTCCATACTGTATCTCTTGCTCCAAATTAAAACGTGCTTCACGGAGAAAAATTGGACAGAGGTCCACGTCCACAAAATTGCTGGTGTTTACTGATGATTAGGCTATTATATAATTTGTAAGTGAGTTGTAAGTGGTTAACAAGTAACATTTGTCCCTCTTCTGTTCAGTGAAGACTTTTCAGACTTTTCAAACCCAGACATTTCAGCCATATTCACACAATTCCCAGCACATGACATCAAATGTATTTTGGCATTCAATGTCTGGGAAAACCCACTATTCCACAACTGATGAAGCCATCTGGATGAGTGGTGAAATGTCTTTAATAATTAGAAATGTTCGTATAGTCCTATAAATACATTTCTATTCATGGAGGACCTGCATAACTGCCAGTCTTTTTTGCAGTCTTGTATACAAGGACACATGACACAAGTTTAAATAGTTCATGTAAAAATATTCCCCTATAACACAATTGAGTACAGTGTTATTTTTAAAATGAGCTGTGATTTCCCAATGAATTAAGCTGCTTTCTAAAGATGCGAAAAGAAAAACAACAAATTTTCGACCTATTTTAATGGTCATTGCTTTTCGATTAAGCCCATCATATTTATAGATTCAATATGCAATTAATTGAGAACAAGGTGTATTTTTGGTAAAAGCAGTGTTGTTTTTCATGAGTTTTGTTCTTAATAAACAACTGTCTGACCATCTGATAATTGTATAATGTTATGCTTGTAGGGCTATGATGCTGTAATCATATCTGCTGATTGTCTGTACTCTCCTGACTAACTTGGCCAGTCTTAATGTCCTTGTGTTTCGTCGTATCATCTCCTCTATGGTCCGCAGCGGCTGCAGGTGGGATGACAGTTTCTTCTGTAGTTTGTACCACCAAAAATCTAGAGCAATCAATAGAACTATCACGAACTATCTCTGTTGTGTTTGTACTTAATTTGTCATGCGATTTCACATTTAAAGTCGCTTCATCAGCATTTTCATTCTCTA
This sequence comes from Leuciscus leuciscus, assembly GCF_965113295.1. Lineage (NCBI taxonomy): Eukaryota > Metazoa > Chordata > Actinopteri > Cypriniformes > Leuciscidae > Leuciscus > Leuciscus leuciscus. The sequence continues at coordinate 36,183,319 of NC_138732.1, forward strand.
TGCTGGTCTCCTCTAATTTACTACCTGAACCTTTATTTGCATTTTCATCTAAAGCTGTTTCATCAGTGGGAGACAGTGCAACTGAGCTCAAGCCTTCTCCTAGAGAGACAGATAACTGATCAGCAGTGGTTGACCCCTCCTTGTCCTCCTCAAACACTTCTGCTCCCCCTTTGGTCTCCACAGGACCAGCACCCTTAAAGAAGCCGAGCAATGTGACACTCTTCTTCCGTTTGCCTACATTTAGGACTTTGCCGTTGGTTGCTCCAGTGTCTTTGAACATATTGCGGATGTTGTATTCCTCCTGCGGTTTTTTTGAAGCGTCTTTAGATCCCGTCCTGCTATCAGAGAGCGTTGTGTCATTGGACGTGTTTCCTGGCTTAGAGGCAGAAAGATTGATCGAACCTTGCAGGCTGTTTCTCTTCTCCATGTGGGTGACACGAAATCTGTGAATTTAGGTAAGTATTAGTTAAGTTAGCTTGGTTGTATTCTGTACATTTTGCAAATAGCGCAAATCTTAATTTTTTCCATCCATTGATAATATTCTACAATACTTATGGTGTAAACCGTAATCGACACAGTCAAAAGTCTGGACACACTTGACAATTTATGTTTATAGTTGTCCTAAAATGCTTTTGACCTGAAGGATGACGCTTAAATGCTTCAAAAAGTTTTTGAATTTCTTTACAAAACTGGATCAACATTATCTCATACAATTTTTGTTCATATTCATTAAAAAAAAGACATTAAAATGCAATTCATACATTCACTGACTTGAATAAGTTCATTTTGATATTTATTTTGATTTAGTTTTAGTGTATGAAATAAAAAAATACCCTGCCCCAATATTATAATAAAGGAAAAAAGTCTTATTAAAGAGCAAAATTCTTTAAAAGAAAACCTTATGACATATTTAAAACATAATTTATTATGAGTAATTATTAGGAAAAAAAAAAAAAAAGAAAAAGAAAAGGAAAGAAAAAGAAAACTGCTTATTACGATTTTTTTTCTCTCCCTCCAAATCAAAGTCACATGGTGCAATCAACACAAAACTGAAAAAAATTAAAGAGAACCCAGTGGCGTAGCGTCTGGTTTCAACATGATTTCAACAGAGGGGCCGTTCCCTCACTCAGAGAACCCCTGCTGATTTTCTATCAAGGTTAATAAGTCTCTTAAAGCTACACTGTGTAATTTTTTTAGTTGATTCTTAGCAAAAAACACTTATTTCTTTCAAAAATATATGTGCTCATTAATGTATATTTACTTCTTTCAAGTAATAAAGTATTCTCGTAAGTTTATAATCTGCCATTGAAAGTACATACGGGTGAGGGGTTCGAATGCCGGTCGCCATGTTGCCCCTCCATCTTGAAACTACATTAGCCAAAGAGGGACATACCTGTAAATTCAAGCTTCGCCTTTCGCGCTTTACACTCAGTGACACAGAGACTAATGCGAGGGGGAGATTACTCGCGACCGCCGGCAGATTTGAAAGATTGCTGATGGAGGATCACGCCTATTTTCGAGGACATGTAGCAGAGTCGCCAAGGAAGCGAAAGAGAGAATTAAAACGTCAACGTGACAGGCAAATCAGCAAGACCAAAGTCAATACTGGAGTCCCAGATGGAAAGAGCTCATGAGGAGCAAAGATTTTAAAACGGACGCCGAAGTTGCCTGCTTTCTCCTCGACAGGTAATCCAGCCTATTTGTGTAAATTCGAAGTTTTATAGTTGCTTGTCTAACCATAGCATCGTTGTGCATAACGCCAGAACGACCTCTAGTATAACTTGCGTTACTTTTCCTCGCGTCAATGGTGAAAAAGTATTGTTTACCTTGTAACATAAATCTGTGCTGCGACAGATCACAGGTGATATAGTTTTAAAGGTGCAATTGGACGAAGTCGAACTGGAAGCCACGTTAATCTTGGAATAATACGGCCACTGTAGGAGTTAAAACGCTCTCGAAATTGAAAGGAACAGAAACTAATATTCACTGGGTAGTCATATACAATTTCACCGCTAGATGGGGGAAAATATCACACAGTGTAGCTTTAAAATATCAAATAAATGTATATGAGAAGGTGAAGAAGTTCAGGTGGTAAATGTCAGGTATGACTCCCCAAATATATAATTATATATTTATATGTATAAATAAATCAAATTTATAAATGTATACATAAAAAATTTTTGTAAAATAAATAAAATTACTTTAGGGTCAAGTCATGTATTTATATAGTACTTTACACAATTTAGATTCAGATTTAGACAGCAGCTCGACAGGAGGGACAACAGTGTCATTATTCAGTTGAAATCAATTCAAATTTTGTTATCATCTGATGTCAGTACAGTCAAATTGATAATATTGCTGGATATGAAATGTCTTTTAAATCCTAACTAAACAAGCCAAAGCCAACAGTCACACAGAACCCAAATTATATCAAGTAATAGAATGTAGAGAAAAAAAAAGAAAAAGAAAAAAAAGGAAAAAAACCTTGGGAGAAACCAAGGTCAGTCGGTGGGCCAGTTCTCCTCTGGCCTTTGTAGGAAAGGGAAATATGTTATTACTTTTGCTAACACTGTAGTTTAGGGTCAAATTCTCACTATTAACTAGTTGCTTATTAGCATGCATATTACTAAGATATTGGCTGTTTATTAGTATTTATAAAGCACATATTAATGCTTTATTCTGCATGACCATATTCTACATCCCTTAATCCTACCCAATATCTACATTTAACATTAATGAGTAGTAAGTAAGCAAAAGTCATAGTTACAGTAATAGATAGTTTACAGTGAGAACTGGACCCTAAACTAAAGTGTGACCTTAATTTTTGAATTTCAATTAAACCATTTGAAATTATATTTTGGCCTGGTTTCACAGAAAGGGCATAGATTAAGCCAGGATTAGGCCTTAGTTCAATTAGGACATACAAGTATAAATGTGCCTTTAATACATTGCTAGTGTGCATCTTGAGACAAAACACAGGCATTGACATATTTTAAGATATGCCAGTGTAAATTGCTTTCAATTGTAACAGCGCAATAATGCTTAAGTTTAAGCCTCGTCTGTGAAACCGGGAGTTAAAGTTTTTCAAAACCAAATAAAACATTAATACAAAGAGTACATGTATTTTAAATGAAATATTTTAAATATCTTTATCACAGATACTCTTATTTTGTCATCCAACTAATATTTAAATTTTTTAGTCCCCGTGTCCAGCATACATGGGAACTCTTGTAATGCTGTTTAAACATGTACAAACCATGCATCTCTATAATCTATTCAAGATTCTATACATTTTTGAAGAAACTCAAATATACAAATGTTTCGATTCCACATTTTTGGTCATGGACATACTTCCATTTGTGGTATTTCATGTTTTTAAGACTTTAGCATTATTCTAAATGTGGAACAGTAATAAAGAATGAGTGTGTCCATTACTGTAATTTTTTGACTGGTATATAATAACAGATAATAGATCCTCACCTTCCCACAGAGAACACAGTCTGCTCCGTTGGCCGAGGTTTGCTTCTAGCCACACGGCTTTTGCGTCGTGTTTTTAATATATGTTCTTGCATACAGTGGACACAAGAGCTGATTTCACCTCCCAGATGAACTGTATGATGGTGAAGGGGAAGACCACTTGCACCTTCTTTCTGATGTAACCTGGTTAGAAACATTTTTTTTTTTTTTTTGTAAAACGGAAATGGCCACTATTCCTCTATTACATTTGGATTAGTTTAGAGGTCAGTGTGTAAACTAATTTACACATCTTCATTGCTTTACTTGTCCTACATCATTGTGAGGTATGTGGGGCCAATATTGAACTGAGTACTAAAAGAAATTAGTTTTTTTATACTTTACAAACTAAAATATCTGGAAACAAACTGGAAGATCTTAAATAATCTCAATGTAGACAGTTCACATCATATCATATAACATATTTATACAAAGTTGATATATCCTCTTTGAGTCAAATGTGCTGTGAAGGTTGGTGTTTTATCTATTTATCACACTATAGAACAAAATAAATATAATAAAATCACAAATGTAATGATTATACCGTGGATCGTGATGTTCACAAACATTTTGCCCAGTAAACATGTCTTTGAAGGCCTCCATATTTGCTGTGACAAAAATAGCAAAACAAGTGGTGAACATTTTTTAAATAAATGTCCAATACAATGGTAAATACTGCAGAATAGAACAGAATGAATTGTCTGTACCTTCATTTTCAATGATGCATTTCAGAATTTGTTCCACAGTGTCTTGACTGTCTTCTGATTCATCTGGACAAAAACAGTTTTCTAATTTTATGTCATATAAACATAATTATGGTAATTAAAATAATGTCATTACAAATTGGATGAACTGACCAAAATCATACTGTGTATTTGTTCAGTTTAAAGGGGCTATTTGTAAGAATTTTCATTTATTAATCGCTTTTTGTATTGCCAATGTGAACTGCTTGTTACTGTGTCAAAATGTGCTTTCTGAGTGCCGAGTATTTAGATCCTTATATAGTTAATAAAGTGAGTATTATGTGCAGTCTTGCTACTCTGTTTGCAATCTCTTGTCTTATGGCGGTGTCTATTTAATGCAATTAAACAGTGCAAATAGCACTGTTGGCAAAGGTAATTTTTACTAACTTTAAGTCAAGTCAAGTCAAGTTTATTTGTATAGCGCTTTTCACAATACAGATTGTATCAAAGCAGCTTCACAGTATTAAATTAAAATAATACAACAAAGTTTTTTTCAAGAGGAATTTATTGATTGATAAAATTAAATTAAATATCCCCAAAATATCCCCAAAACTTTACCCACCATTTCTCATATAGTCTATATTTAGTGCAACATGTTCTTTATTCTTGTGCAAACAGTATGTACAGTGGTACATACTGTTTGCACAAGAATAAAGAACATAATATTTATATAAACAGCATCTACTTTTTTTACACCACCATGTTTTATTTAAGTAAAAAATTGGACTGTGTGTCATTTCTTGAGAGAGTGATCTTCTCTCTTTGCACTGCAAGGGCAGACATCTTTTTAAATAAATCTATTATTATAATATCGCAGTTACCTACAATGGTTGGCAGAAATCTGCGTGTGTGGGTGGGTCGTCTACTGAAAAATAGTGCTTATTTTTGGACCATATAGATTATACAAGCAAATAATAATAATAAAAAAGTGATGGTGAGGGTTTTAGGGATGACTAGGTATTAAACCAGGAATTTTTAGATAAATAAAACTTCCATGGGATAAAGATACAGAAAATAAAAAGACAAGAAACTATCTTCAAACAGTATGGATTTTGGGTAACACTTTAGTTTAGGGTCCAATTCTCACTATTAATTAGTTGCATTTTAGCATGCATATTACATATATATGAATGCCTTATACATCCCTTAATCCAACTTAATCCAATACCTAAATTTAACAACTACCTTATTAATAAGCAGTAATTAGGATTTTACTGAGGAAAAAGTTGTAGTTAATAGTGAGAACTGGACCCTAATCTAAAGTGTGACATATGTATATTTTTATAAAACAAAGGCTGAAATGACTTGCCATCTTTGTCTGTCCCCAGTTTGTCTTCACAATTTACTTGATCCTCTTCCAGTTCACAGCGGTAGCCCTTCGTCTTCAATAAGTGACAGATTAAGAAACCCAGAAGGCCAGTGATGAAGAAGAAAAAGACAAGGAGGAAGATTATGTATGTTGGAGGGGGTTCACCCACATTGGGTGTCTCTTCGTCTGTCATCCCACTGTCTTCTTTGCAAAGGCAGTTGGCTGCAAATTGGACAAAAGGATGGCAGTTACATTTATACAGCAGGTAATGCTCACACAACCTAAAACTATTTTCTCCAGCATTGAGAAAGTTGTCTTTGTCACGCCATCTGACTCTCTTGGCTCAGAGAGATAATCAGCCACTCAGCTCCATCAGGGTATATTTCCTGTTAGCGAGTACCTTTATCTTGCCATCCAGGCGTGTGGTGAGAGGAGCTTGGCCCACACCCTCTGTTTTCACTCAGCAACTGATATATGTTGCAACTTAAACAGCCTGCAAAACATTTCTCATTCTGTTGTTTTAACATTCAAGTCAATTTAAATGATTCATGAACGACTGGCATAAAAACCAATGGAATAACTTTTGGAGTACAGCATATTTTCCACCCATTCACACGTCCATTCACCATAACATCAGTTTAAACGAGGCAACTGGATTGATATTGGGTTTTCCAGTTTATTCCATTTGCAGTTTCTATGTGATGTGTTTGTCAAGTGTATCACCAAATCTCCCTGCATTGTAAAATTCTAGCATGAAAGTCCACCCGTAAACATATTCATGGGTTTCATCAGGTCCCTTTCCACAGGTGTATAAAATCAAGCACCTAGATTATGAATGCAGACTGCATTGTGCTTGATTAATACACCTGTGGAAAGGGACCGGATGAAATCCATGAATAGGGAACAGTTCTACTTATATTTACACTTGAGCCTGGTTCAACACGGAACGATTACAAACCGTTCTCTGCCCAACACTCTCAGTACGGATGGCTAATCATGCTTAACCGTGCTGGTAGAAAACGCAACTGAAGCATTTTGTATTACATTCCAAAAGGCCCTGTTATCAGCCCACAGTGGAAAATGAAACCAAATAGGTAAAAAAAAGAAATCGGCGATATCCTTTTTCAGATTGCTGAAAGCTACAGAAAATAGAAACAAATGGATCACTGCAATTTGCAGAAAAAGCAAGGAATCCAGGTGTCATTTTCGGTGGCTGTAATGAAGCGCTTGACAAAATAGATACTCAAAATAAATATTTAATCCAAGAATCAAAACTATAAACAGGAGAACTCAGAGGAAACACAACCATGAACACACTGACTTCGGAAGTGCTGCACTGTGTTTACAACGTGATCAGTGTAGGAGTCTGACACGGAAGAGAAGAAGTTGTTCAATAAAGTCTCTATTTTTGTTTGACTTTTGCGCATAAAAAGTATTCTTGTCGCTTCATAACATTAAGGTTGAACCACTGTAGTCACATGGACTATTTTAATGATGTCTCAACAACCTTTCTGAGCCTTGAAAGTTGCAATGACGTTGCTGCCTATGGCTGATTCAAAAGCCTCTCAGATTTCATTAAATATATCTTAATTTGTGTTCCAAAGATGAACAAAAGTCATTAAGGTCAATAATGACAGAAATTTAGTTTTTGGGTGAACTAACCCTTTAAAGGGGGTCAATCCTTTAAATACAATCAGAATTATATATTAAAAAAATGGCCTGGCTAATCCAAGCTTTATAATGGGAGTGAATGGCTGGTGAAAATTTGAAGCCCAAAAAAGTGTATCCATCCATTATAAAAAAATACCCCACACGGCACGAGGGTTATTAAAGGCCTTCTGAAGAGATGCCATGGGTTTTTGTAAGAAAAATACCCATATTTATAACTTTATAATCCAAAATAACTAGCTTCCGCCAGACGACCGTACGCACAAATTGACTTGCGCCAAAAGAGTAACCCGTGATGCATGTATGACGTAGGATGTAGGAGTATTGTAAGCTTAGACGCCTCTCGTGGTTTAAACTAATAGGGCTGTACAACAAACTGAAGCTCCTCTTCTATTATGTAGAAATCCTCCGACATTTCTCTTCAAAATTTCTAATTCGCGAGCTTCCACGTTTGTCACTGCGTAGTGCGTCGGGTCAGGGGTTAGTCTTCCACCAATGCGTACGCCCGTCTGTCAGAACTCGGAAGCCAGTGATTATAGTTTATAAAGTTTTAAATATGGGTATGTTTCTTACACAAATGCATGGCTTCACTTCATAAGGCCTGTTATTAACCCCCTGGATCCATATGGATTGCTTTTGGATGGATGCACTTTTTTGGGCTTCAAATTTTCACCAGCCATTCACTCCCATTATAAAGCTTGGAAGAGACAGGACATTTTTTAATATAACTCCGATTGTAAAGTTTTAGGTGGCAACATATTTTTTAAGAGATTCTGTGAATTACACAGTGCAAACCAAAATTAATACTACCCACCAAATGTAGAAGGGTTGGCTCTCCAGAGAACATTAAAATATACATTTTATTTTATTTTTCGTGTTCGCATTTATGAGGAAAAAACAATGTTACGGGCGTGACAGTTCTCCGTTACGGAGGTGACTGCTCTGAAAGCGGCACTAAAATACTGCTTTAAAACTTTACAGGGACCTCAAGCAGGCATTTAAACCACCAAATATTGAAATCTGCGATACCAGTATGGTAAGATTGCACAGTTAATCAACTTTATTATAATTCGCTCTATTTAAATGGTTACGGATTATTTCTCAAGTTGACAAGCGTGTGTGCAGTTCAAGACTCAATAGAGACCATGATTTTCCTACTAATAAAACGGCTTGCTAAAATACTAAAATCATATAGGAGTTCAAATCGCAGGTTTCCTCCACAGTCAGGTGATTTGATTGACACCCTTGTCCGTAGGTGTGAGTCGCACTCACAATCATGTCAGTTTTATGTTTTGTGTCTAAATGATTGCACGGTCAAAATGATCACATTTTATTTAGTATCGAAATGATTGCAATATTGTTATTATTTTGTCCGCTTGATCGCGGGATTATGATGAATAGGCCTATTCATGTTTTAACCAAGAGGTGAAAACGTGACATCCCGTGGGGGAAGTGTCCTATGCTCTTCTGTAAGTTGTACTGTATCATATACCTTCTGATGTTCATATTTCGTCCTGTAACTGGCAAAGAGGAAGAGAAGATCGGTCCACGTGTGCTTGATCCGCCGCTTACACTTGAGGCGCTACAGAAATCTATCACGCCGTATTAAAGAGCGGACATCTAAATTGTGAAATTTTGTTATAAAATCGACGGAATTTAAAAGTTGAGATATTTTGAGATAAGCCTGAAACAGATCACAGCAATAGTTGTTATGGTTGTTCAGAGCAAAGTAGTGAGATGAATTGTCGATACTAAGAGCATAAACATAATTTAGCTTTTTATATAGAGTTTCAAATTATTTGTATTTATAATTGTTATATTATATAAACTTAATCTTTAAAACGTTAAGGCCGTGACCGAGCACTAGCGTCGTGACCTCTTAATTATAGACCTTATAAATTCAACAGGCAGTGCTGTTATGACTAAATTAGTATATTTATTTCTCAGACATGCCTCCATCTTTCTGCAAAATGCTTAATGTTCAAATAAAGTTTAAAAATGGGGGTCTTTGATCCCTCTTTTGAAACCATGAAATATAGTTGGTTGGAAATGTAATTTTAGCATTGTTGCTCACCTCATATATGGTGGATAAACAAGGCAATTTTCTTTTACAGCACAGTAATACAGTACATTGCAGACCTAAATGGACTTATACTTACTTATACTTATTACTTATAAAGGGTTTTGTTCTTTTGGTAAAAACATAATTTTTTCATGGTAAGGACAACTTTTGCATGGAATTGGCCTTATCATATAACATGAAGACGAAAGTCTTATGGGTTTGGAACGACATTAGGGTGAGTAATTAATTTGTTTTACTCTAGTTCTTGCAGTTTTCCATACTAGAGCCAGCCAAGTTGCCACTCAGTCCTAAGAGGGCATGTTCTGGCGGGAAAGTAATGTCAGTGCATAACCTCTATTAAGACTTTAGCATCAGGTAAATAAAAAATAACGTTATACCAGTAACCATCTCGTCTGGCTCAAAGTCATTGTGTGGAAATTGCTGAATTAGTCATGACATTGGATTAACTTACAAAGCATGGCCACTATTCAATACAGAGGAAAGCTAAGCATGAGAGAGCTACTCTGCAGTATGACTCAGCATTCTCATGACCTCCACATCCAAACACACACTGATGACACTGCATGAGTTATTCTCATCCTCATTGAAACCTGATCTATATATGGAGTCTTTATGTTGGTAATTCAAATGTATTCAAATGCAATGCATTCAGTCTTTTCACACTGGTTTACTAAAAACAGTTGTAAACAAAATATGTACAAATCCTGCTTACATGAATCTAATTGATCAAAAATATTGTTTAACATAAGACAACTGCTCAGCTACTGATGGCAAAAAGTACTTATCATATGCATGCAACAACAAGAATGCATGGAAATTAAAATAGAGCAGAGACACTCTATAGACCTGCATACATGAAGAATTCAACTTTATAATCAACTACTGAATGAACTTATGAACACTATAGGAAATTCAAATACTGTATCTAAGAGAAGAGTCTGAACTAAACTTGTACAGCCAATAAATATCCATATTAACATTCCCATGCAATTTATTATAATACTATCTATTAAACTGCACATCTGTATCAGTTATATCATAAAACAGACGAAAGAGAATAGCCTATTATTAATGGACTCAGGTAATACTTTAAGGAAACAATGTGTAACATGTCTTTCGTCTTGAGCTCTTTGTCAAAGCTTTGTAGATGCGCAGAGGAGGATCCCACATATCAGCTACTTAGACTATCAAGAAATAGCGAAACTATCTCTCGATTCACTGCAAGTAGGGAATATACCGACAAAGACTGTCAAATGCGTGATTGTCACAACCATTCTGTTTATTATTATTATTTTGATTAATATTATTATTATTAATAGTTACCACGTTTTGCATTTTTTATTTATTTATTTATTTAATTTATTTTTATTTTTTGCTGGCCTACGCGCATTTTCGAAGATGCGTGCCAAGTTAAAAATAGTTCAGACAAGAGTCTCGGAAGCTTTGAGTTGTGCTACATTCCGTTGTCTTCATCTATCAGACGTTGGCTAAGCACGGGTCCCATGTGAACTGATGCTCACACGCGGGTAAACACCTTAATAAAATAAATGCGGCGTTTTTGATTTATTTGTTTCCTTGAACAGATTATTGTCGCGTGAATTCAATGTGTCAAATAAATATCTTTAGGCATATATTTCCTAACAACCTTCAAAACTGAGAAAGTCAGAGACCACATGACATAGCTACTACCGTTAAAATCGCGATATTTTCGAAACAAGAACATTATACTCAGGTACTTACCAAATCTTTTAACGGCCAAGGGATGCGCTTATGATGCCTCCAGCATGACACTGAAGCTGAAACAGCAGCAGCTGGACTCAAGAGCTGCAGTCCGCTACATATTTAAAGGAAGACGACACGTGAAATGTTCTCTATTGTGTATTCAGCTCTCTGGAACAGGGATTATTACATTAAAGGGATAATCCGCCCAAAAATCAATCTATCTATCTATCTATCTATCTATCTATCTATCTATCTATCTATCTATCTATCTATCTATCTATCTATCTATCTATCTATCTATCTATCTATCTATCTATCTATCTATCTGTCTGTCTGTCTGTCTGTCTATCCATCCATTAAACAATTACACTCGCAACAAAGCCTACATTTGCAGAATTCAAATAATTGCTGCGCAAAATGATCTTAAAATGCAAAATAACAAGCTCAATTGATAGTAAGAGTCATTTTCAAGCACAAACGTAGCAAAACATTTAAAGTTTAAAAAGTTGTAATTTCTGTATACAGTAAAAAAGCTTGGGAATATTAAAATTATAAAATGTTAAAATATTTGTTAAATAGTTTTATTTATCATATATTTATGTTATTGTGTTTTTTTAAAGTCATCATTTTGTTATATTGTTTTGAACTGCTTGCTGTTTACAATGGTTAGGCTACTATTACAGTTTTTCTCAGTCGCTTTGGTGCATTTCTCACATCACTATTTACATTTGCACAACAGTTAGTTCAACCTCCACAACATTTAGTCATTTGTGCACATCATAGTAGCAGTTTCTCATTCCTTCTAACAAATTGCAAATGCTTTTGGACATGAATCAATTGTTTTCATACAACTCTCTGCTGTTTTATAACATTATCATTTGCTTATGTCATGTCAGTCAAAAATAACTATACTTGTGAATGCTGAATAGTCATTCCATATAAAACTAATAGTCCTCATTTCATTGCTTGAGTCATTACATACAAAAATGTTGAACTAGTTGTCAAAATCTGTCAAGCAAATTTTACACATTTAAAAAATATATTTTTTAATCGCCACTCGAGGAAATACTTTCCTCGCTGCATTGCAAGAGATGATATTTCGCTGTGATGTAGATGAAATTATGTGGCCAGACAGAGAGGAACGTCTGGATGTGCATGAATGATTACAGTACTATGTTGTATGTTCAGTTCCAATATGTACTGCAATATTGTTTCCAGTTGTGCACAGCTCTACCCAAAGGGAGTTTATGTTTGTTGTAAATAAGGGTGTATTTTTTCTTTTGCACAATGCTGTGAACAAATTAGAATTGCAAAGAGCATTTGCAGTAAAAATGTGAAACATACATATTCAGTGTCTTGTACTCAGTTACCTCACTAAATACAGTAATGTGTAACTTTACTGTATTTTTCAAATGGCTGTGCAAATGCTGTCTTGAGCATTTTTAGGTAGTGTCACCAAGATCTGACTTTTTTGCATTGGAAACATTTACAGAGTAAACTGTCATAATGAAAACATGACAAAGCCATTTGACTATCTTGTTCATAAACAATGGTGTCAGGACTTTTCATCTTGATGACACTGACACTTTCATTGACATGAATACTTGCTTTTGAGGAATGAGCCATCCATTTTGAGCAAGTGACACGCTTTTGCAGGTTATCAACTAGGTTTTTGAAGTTTGTACTAATTGTTTTGAGAACTGCATTAACTGTTGTGCAAATGTAAATAGTGATGTGAGAAATGCACCAAAGCGACTGAGAAAAACTGTAAAGCTATGATATGTAAGATTTTTGTAATAAAATATCCAAAAATCACTTGCACAGTGTGATATATTTCCTGCAGTTGTATAGGCTACTTACAATATCCCAAAAGTTCCCAAAGATTTTTAATTTCAGAGAAATTCCAATTTTAAATAATGGCTTGTCCCTGTTCACTTGTCGCCTGTCAATGACGTAATATCCGTGTTATCCCTGGTTTTCGAGATGCCGAGAACTCCACGTCCGTGACAAACTTCGACTTGACAGAGACACCTCTCTTGCATGTACTTTATTAGACAGGTGAGCAAATGTACATAAAACTAATCAGTGTTATATAGCTCAACATGATGAAATGTTAGAATATGATCAGTATGTTATTCTAATGTTGATCTAGGTTACTGCTAGTCTCATACAGACAAACTAACACATAGAATAACATTATAACTTTCAACGCACTCAAATGCAGTTTAGTGTAACCCATGTGATAATGAGCCGATGAGTTGAATCAGATGTGTTTGATTAGGGAGACAAAGAAAACGTGCAGTGTTGAGGGTACTCCAGGACAGATTTGGGAACCACTGGTGTAGACCAAGTGAAAAGCGCTGCATTACCTCACAAGTTTCATTCGTCTAATAAACTGACCTGTATGAGTAGTAATACAGCACTTGCGTGTAGTTCTGTAGAATGAAATGTCCTCATTCCTTTATATCCGCAGGACTCGCGTATGGCGAGTCAATGTATTCACTCATCCATAAACATTATTAGATCCTTCGGCATGACGACAAGTTCCATAATTCCGCTTATGCGTCATCAACCGATGCCTTTGTTATTGTAAGAGGTTAGCGACCCCCAGCAAAAAAAAAACAAAAAAAAAACATATTGTAGCTTTAACTGTTTTCATTGTGTTTTTGCAGTGAATTGTATTAAAACCAGACCAAAAATCATAATAATCTAGCTAAATCATAATAATTATTGTTAATAATAATAATAATAATATAGGGAACCCACAACAATTAAAAAAACATTCAAAGATGTACTGTCCCCGTTTTTTCATTAATAGATAATTACAAATGAGATTTCAGTGGTATTTTGACCACTCAAATAGGAAATATCCACGGTTTCCATTTCAGAAATCTGGTCACCTCACATTGGGAGCAGCGGACGAAATGAAAAAACCTGGTGGCCAGGCTACTGATTTTGCCAGCAGCCTATTAATTTACTTAATCGATATTACTTTATATTGTTGCATACCTGATGCACCCTAGGGAATCCGCTACTCTTGACTTGCAGCACTATAGTTCTTTAATAAAACCTATCATTCACCTCATCTAATGGTGATGGATGGCCTCATCTAAAATCTAGGTGTGTTTGACCTAATGTGACGCCGCGCAAACCAATCGGTGCATGACATCAAAGTACCGCAAGAGCGATTATAGACCAAAAGTTTTGTGTGCTTTCGAATCGCTCTCCTGGTACGAGTCGAACACATGTCAGCTGCGTCCTAAAACTTAAAAATGCTTCCTTAGGAGGACAGCATCACTAACTCCGACTCCCCAAGATATCCATCATCACCAGAAGCCATTTCTCTGCCCGCTCCAGACAGGATCAGAATGCACAAGAGATCTTCCACCATGGACCTGACCCTGACGCCTGAGCCTACGCGTGAGAGCCGCCTCCACCCACAGAGCCAGAACCTGCCAACATGACTGTCCCGGAGCTACAGCGGGAGGCCACCTCCATCTCAAAGCCTGAGCCCACTGCCAGGTCCATCCCGGAGACCCTGTCAGGGCTCTGCCCTCGCTGCTGACTCCCTCCAGTTCTCCGGCTCCGCCTCAGTCATTGGGATCGACTTGGACTGCCGGGCCTGGCAATGCCGCCCAAAGCCATCGTCCCGTTGGTTTCGCTGGGGTCTCCACCTGGTCCGGCACCACTTGTATCTGTACCCCAGGCTCCATCCATTGCCAGGCTCAATAGAATGAACTACTCACACACTTCTATCAATTAAGTGGGTAGAACAACAAAGGCTGTGATTTGAGGCTTGACTTACTAGTCATATGGTGCATAGCATCTTGGAGATGTTGTCCGACAGGAGATCTGCTCCGATTCTTCTGGGGTGCAGGCCATCAGCACAAAAGTGCCTAGGTCGTTCCCTGAGAAGATTCAAATTATTAACAAAGAGCAGTTTTTGTTCATTACACCAGCCCTGCACATTTTGTATGTCTCCCTATATCAGACAAACCCATTTCAGGTCTTGCAGTCTCTACTAATGAGCGCATGAGTTGAATCAGGTGTGATAGATGAGGGAGACATACAAAATGTGCAGGGCTGGTGGTACTGGTGGACATTAACAATTCATTTAGAGCAAATAATCTACTGAACCTTTCAGGTCCTCGTCGCTAGATGAGAAGCAGTCTGAACACAATGATCCTAGTCGCGGGTGATGTGCTGCATACTGTCTCAATCAGGCTCCTGAAGTCCCTCTTCCGAACTTCCATCTGTTGCAACATGTCGTTCACCCCCGTGTGCAGCACGGCAGTTCCGATGCTCTCGTCATCCTTTAGGAAGAAGAAGGTTCGGTGGAACAAGGGGTCAAAACGTGGAATTACCCCCTCAGATCGGATGTGTGCCCACTCAGTTACAATATGACATCTGTCTCTCTTCTGACTGCTGTAATCAGTCTCTTGATATTTTTTCTCTCTTTTGGAGAGAAAAAATTGCACGGATTCCAATGCCCATGGATACGCGGAAGCGACAAAAAATTCTGTATTATGAATTTTTAAGGCCAGAAAAGCAATTCGGTGAAGTCAATTTGTAAAGAAAAGACTACGCGCCTGCGCACATATATATTCAAACGTGCATACCTACAGCCTGAACACGTAAAATGCATGTGTATGGCGTCAGCGTTTTCACAGATTGGCGTTTTTGAAGTTTACGCAGAGATGATAACGTTTTTCTAAATGTTTCAACGGTTGCACCTTGGAACCTATATTGCACATCATACATGAGCAGGCCGGAGAGCATTAAGGGTTTTCTATTTGAACGGTGTCGTGTTAGCGGCCCCTATGTTAATAACTAATGATCTTTGCAACCGAAGTGAATCAATCAAAACTAACTTTAGCTGGACATTGGACAATAACTTTATTCTAGAGCTGCTGTAAAGCCAATACAATCTCTGTTACTTTACTTTCCTATTATCTCTGTAAAGCTGCTTTGAAACAATCTATATTGTTAAAAGTGCTATATAAATGAAGGTGACTTGACTTGAGAGTCATGGAGATGCTATCATGTATTTTTTTCTTTTGCTAATGGAGCAATTGGTAATATGAAAATTATAGTTGCTATTGTCTACCGTTCACCACTATAGACGTTTACCAAACTATGACATCCGCTTCAGAGAACCCTGGAAATGTAAAAAGGGTCCATTGACTAAAATCTCAAATTCAGATTTGCCCACAGGGTTATGGGTAATGAAGTCCAAGATGAAAATGGCAATGAACAAGGGAGTGCCCTCTGGTGGCTCTCAAGGGCACTTCAGCACAGGACCGTAACAATTGCTATGTCAGTAAGTACCCCTCCCCTTACCAATGCTTGCCGTGCAATGCATGTCTGCTGTAGGTTACCGATCCCTATAGTAATGCATGGTTAAATTAGTGATGATTCATAAAATAGTTAAAGTGTTTGTTTTTTTTTATTTGACATGTAAGCCTTTGCAGGAAAATTCAGAGCCTATACCGCACACTGCACAGTAATGTTTTTGCTGCACAGCAAAGTTTTTACTGCAGAGTAATGTTTCCTTTAAAGTCACATTATTTCTGGTCAAATGCTTTAGACTTTAGACTTTAACCTTTTATTGTTCTCTATAGGGACAATTTGTTCTGCAGCATGGAAATTACCACCACATACAAAACAAACAGATACACAACATCAACAATGAAAAGATAAAGATAAATAATAAAATAAAATAAAACAAATAAATAAAAAAGATTGAAAAAAGAAAAAGTACCTAAATTTTCTGCACCTCCATGTTTCTGTTTTTGGAACCAAACACTGAGTTTATCCGTTTACTTATGTCGCATAACCTGCTTTCTGGAATACACAAGTAAAGGATTCAATCATTTAAGAAACAACAGAGGATTCAGTTTTGCTCTGCATAAATAACTGTATGTCATCCATAGCAGGCTAGTTAAAGGTGTATAAACATCTACTTTATTCATTAAGTTGCTTGAACATCATATTTATATTTTGGTCACATCTAATTGCTCGGTAAATGTGTATAATCTTTTTTGACTACCAGAGAGCAGTAACAATAATACTTCTCCACTCAATCGTCATATTTATAAGGTTTTTATTTTTATTAATGAATGGCATCATCTAGGGATAGGTTTCAAACAGCAACCTACACCATGCATATGATGAAGGAAATACATTGAACCATCAAAAATTAAATCAGGGTACAAATGTGCAATCAACAACAGAAAGAATAGTTTACTATAGTTTAGTACTGTCACCCAAACTTTCCAAAGTGTTCAGTGTGTGGTAATATCTTATCTGTATCCATAAACTCATGATGCATCAAGATGTTGAAATACACTCCAGGGAAATGGACAGTACTATGACATCTGTGCAAATATGCTAGCTCACTGTTCGATCATCCAAGGTTAACTCATCTCAATGGAAGAAAAACAAAATCAACAACCAACAACCTGCACAAAAAAAGTAATCTAATTACATTTCTCGAATTACTTGTAATGCGTCACCACCAAAACTGGATTTTGCTTGCAAAAATTTAATTACAGATTAAATCTCTAATTGGAAGGCTCACTAGTAAACATTACTGAGAACATCAAAAGATAATTTGGCCTTCAATAGTCATGTAGCTTTTCAGTCACGGGGCAGCGCTGAAGCGTTTTTTTGTGTGAATGTTTCAATATATATTTATGTGTGGGGGAGAAAGAGCAGGATAAAGAGAAAGTATATTTTGGAGAAAAAAAAGGAACTTGTCATTTTTATAATTTCATCATTCTATTCTCAAATTTACTTAGCCAGTGTTTGAGTGTGTTTGTGTGTGTGAACAAGCTTTATTGAGCTCATGACAGGTATGCAAGCTGTCACAGTAATGAATCCCTTTTTTATTTTTGTTTTTATACTCTTACCTGTCTCTTCTTAAAACTCATTAGAATCTACATTAATTAAACAGTGCTCAGTTATTAATAAATAGTCTGTCACAATTTGAGCATCCCATTTTAAGTTTCTTCTTTTTTGTATTTGATTCTTTTTGACACATTTCACACACTTTTTTGGCTGTTTGTGATATTCAAACTGTAGAAATATTTGAAATATGTTATAGTATATTAATCTTGGCTGTTGATATCCTGCTGCTCCATTATCTCTGGTTCTTCTTCAAATGCTTGGTTCTCATAAATGTGTTGTGTCTGGATATCCGGGTCATAATACACACGGTCTGATGGATGTCCAAGAGCTGCTGTCATAAAGAAAAATCAATAACCATGAGCCATCAGTATACACCATATACAGATTAATCCAGCATGACATTGATAATGACAAAGGGCATAGGTTACTGCTGAATTTATGTATTCATATCTTGTGTTTAATTTATTGATTATTCTGACACAGTAGATCAGAATACCTTTACCTTTACCTTTACCTTTACAAATCAATGGTTTCAGTGTTACTGCTGAATTTTATGTTTTTCTGGAATTTTAATTTCTGATTTTATTGTCTTTTTCTACATTTGGTTACTGTTTGGTATCACACACAGTCCTTGGTTCCAAGCATCAGTACTCAATAGTAAGTGTTGCTGAGTCTCCAGCTGAGTAGATAAGATGTAGATATTGGATTGGTAAAACTTTATGGCCTGGTTTCACAGACAGGGCTTTGATTAAGCCAGGATTAGACCTTAGTTCGATTAGGACATTTAAGTAGCTTTTATAAACAATGGCAAGGTCCTTTGTTAAGATTATAACACTGCACTATTTGATGATAACTGAACTGAGCTGGATGATAACATCACTATTCCCTTTCAAAGGCATGGTTTTGACACTATAGGAATGCTCCTCGTGAACCAGTGTCTGAAGGGCGTGTGCCAAACGCCTTTCTTGATTGGATACTGCCGTCAGGTGACGTCACTGGCCCGCCGGCTGACTATATTAAGGGGCACCAGAGAACACGTCATCAGCCTCTTTGTCTTCAGGAATACGCTTGTTTGTGTATGTGTATCTCAAAGAAAAAGAAAGGAAACAAAATGAGTGAACGCAGGTTTAAAAAATGTGTGCCTCCATGTGAGAGATATATCATGTTCCCAACTGGCTCTATTTACGGGGAAAGGGAGCCTGGTGTTAGCGCCCCGTGGTCCAGGACCCACTGCTGTCGAGGCAGTGCAGTGTTTAGGATAGTGGGGCTCGCAGATTCCCTTTCCCAATCCTCTGTCGCCAGTTCCGAGTCTCTTGCGCCGAATCCGAAAGCCTGCTCTCCGGCTTCTGGTTTGGCGGAGAGTATGCTGCATGGCCACTCTAGTTCAGAGAAATTAGACGTGATGGGGGTTGAGGCGGATGTATTATATGAGCCAGCCTCCTCATCGTCAACCGCGTACAGGGAATTACTACAAGTGATAATTACTACCCGCTATTTACTACCCACGCCACCGCCAGATTGAGCTTAGACTGGATGGTGGACAAACAGGAAAGCGCTACAGGCAGGCTAGACCTGTCCTTCAGTTCCCGCTTCTGAGCCTGTCGCTGGGTCCAGTTGGTGACAGGAGCAGAAAGAGAGTGTGGCCACTAGAGCTCCGCCTTAGAGAGGTCGGGGATCCAGGTGGCAACCTGGCTCAAGAACAGGTACGGACCTCAGGGAGATAATCAACTCCAAGAAGCAAGAGAGGTCGAAACGCTGAGAGTCCTTTTCGGTCTCTTTCTCATCCTCTTGTTCTTTTAATTCCCTTTTCTTTTTTTCCCTCCCCACCCCTTTCTGGGTGTTGGGGTTCAAGAGGTTGTTTAAAAAAAGAGAAAGAGTGTAAGGGAAAGCATTCATTCCCTTAAAAAGAGATTAAAAGACAGGGGTGTCTGTGTTGGTTCTGGGTACAGTTAAAAATGTTTTCTTCTAAAATGAATGATGGATGATATTGCTGTCTCTTCACAAATAAAGAGTACATACAGTATACAGGTTTATTTTACATCCATCCCCAGCCATTGCATTATGTTCAGGGGAACGATACAAGGTTATTGGCGATTGTAATCTTTTTGCTGTCACTACCCAGTAGGGGGTCGGATGCTATTTCATGTACAATAGACACCCGATTGCGCTTATGATACGGTGACGAGGTTGTTTGCTTCCCCTACACTTTTACTATAATGATTAGTGATTACTGATCGATCCCTAACAGTATCTCGCTCCGTGGCTCTAATGACAATGCAATGCTAGACGAAGAGATCTGGGCACTCTTTTTCAGGCAGCAGGGAATGAAACAGTTTTTCAGAGATTATACAGTGATAAGAAGCATGTTTACTCCTTCTGCACATGGGCTAGCTCGCATAGGCTTAGATAACATCAGCTGAGAAGATGGGAAATATCGCTTCTCGTATTGCACTTCTTCATTTACTGCCTTCTGGAACTGTGATATACTCTTTCTGCATCGATATATGTAATAGAAAGTAGAAGTATTATGTTTTAGGGCATAGTTGGGGAAGATGGGCTAATCCGCTTTTCGTGTCCCACTTCCTCATGTCACCTTTCCTTTAATATCACGGAGATGAAAGCATATGCTCCTTACTGGTTCGCATATGTAGGGTTGCCAGACGTAGCTGAAAGAAGATGGGCTATTCTGCTTCTTGCATGCCACTTCTTTAGTCATTGTCTGCTCACTGGAGCCAATCAGAAGTAGAAGTATGTATTTCATAGTGATGCATTAGCGGATATTGGTGAGAAGTACAGGCAATTCCGCTCCTTGCATCCGACTTCTTCACATGCCGCTTCTCTGTAAAGAAAAAAGAAAAAAAATGCGGAGATAGAAGTGTATGCTCCTTTCATATTCGCATGAGGGTAGTTAGACATAGTTGAAGGAGGATGGGCTATTCTGTTTCTTGCGTCCCACTTCATCAGCCATTGTGTCCCCAGTGTTGCAAATTGCTAATTTATTAAATTCTATATCTTTGACGGACTTAGAGGGGAAGATGGGCTATTCCGCCTCTCATGTCCCACTTTTCACTGACCACTGTTACAGAAGGCATGCTGGTAGGCTGGGTAAGAAGTTGGTAGCGCTTCTTGAGTCCCGCTTCTCCACTTATCACCACCTCATTGGTTGTCTCTTCAGGTTGAGCTCCCTTATCAGGGAAAGGTCAAGTTAACGCTTCACATGGTTAGAAGGGCCTTATGTGCTCACTGGGGAAGAGAAGGAGGATGTGTAAGCTACAGAGGCACTTCATCCTCTCACCATCTATTTCAGGAAGTACTTGCGAGCTCTCTTGTAAGCTATTCGGTTGACCAAGTACCACTCTATCGCCATCCGTGCTCCACCTCTTCCCCCACCAAGGGTGGCGAGGGGTAATATTGGAGGTGTCGACTTGAGTGCACCAGTGCGTGATAAGCTCTCTGGTCAGCTGGTGCGTTGTGTGGCAGCATCTTGGCTACTGCAAAGAGCTCGCTGAGAGACTTACTGCACAGTGGGCAGGCGTTTTGTCAGTATGGAGCAGTGGCTATTTCGTTCCCGTAGTGTCTTCCTTCAGACAACATGAAGCTAATGACATGTTCTCTAGGCACCCCTTATATAGCAAGCCAGCGTGCCTGTGACATAACCTGACGGCAGTAGCCAATCAAGATTGCCGTTTAACACATGCGCTTCAGACACTGGTTCACAAGAAGCATTCCCAGAGCAATAACATCATGACACAGTGTCTCGTTCCCCTTCTCAGGGAACCGTTATTACAGTCGTAAACCAAGACGTTTTCTACAGAGCTGCTGTACAGCCGAATTGAACTCATTTAATAATTGATGATCTTTATAACGGAACTGAATCAACTCTAAACTGACTTCAACTGAACAATGACATTTTTTTTCGGTTTCACTTTGTTTTGATGGTCCCTTTAACTCGTTTGAGTGTTAGGGCCCTATTTTAACGCGTTTACTAGCAGCTAACTAAACCGCAGCAGGTCTGTAAACAGAATCCAATGTCCCTCTCTACTCACCCTGAAGCTAGCTGATGTTCATCGTGTCAGGAAACATTGTTGATGCAGGGAGTTCAACTCGCAGAACTAACGTTAGCTGCTAGGTCCATAAGAGGTATCTGTGCAGTATTTTGATTTTAACATTTTGCGTGCAGCTAACTTAACAAGCGATCCCATTGGATGAATTCGTCCAATCACATTTGCCATTTATCTGCCTCGACTTTCTAAAACGCACAGTACCTCAACCATGTTTTAGTATTTTTCTCTAAATGCACACGACATATATAAGCAGTCTCTATTTAATAAAATGCATAATGTGCTTGTATACAATAAATGAGAGTGCATGACAGGCTACTACAGCCCTCCAACCTCCCACCACATTTCCCTCTTATAACACCATGAACCACTATTGCTCCATTAATAATTGACTATGTACATTGCAAATACAATCTGGATCATACCTGCATTACTTTTATTTCGTGTAATTTACAACGTAACGGCGTTGCATGCTCGTAGTTTCTTTTGCACTTGATCAGTGAGGCGAATCGATACAGCGCGCGCTGCTCCCCCCAAACGATCCTGTACTGTAGGTGAAGCCTGAAACTGATCGTTCTCCTTGTGGTGGTAGTCAGTACTACTGGCCTGTCCCTCACAGGCTCAAACGCGTAACCAAAATGACTCTTTTTCGTGTGTATAGGACCTGCAGTTGCAGCTGCCATATACCTTCGCAGGTCCTACCATTCCAGTGACGTCATCAGAATTGCCAGCGTTCTTATACTAACAAACGCAATTTTTGTGTTGCTTTAAAAAAAAGCTATATTGATATTTTTAATTATTTTTTTTTAGTGTAGTTTACTTTTAATTGTCATAAACAACACGTTATCAATGTTTTTTTTTTTTCAGTTCAGTTCATCTTTAACATGCTATATAAAAATATCTGTGGGGTATTTTGAGCTAAAACTTCAAATACACACTCTGGGGACATCAGAGATATATTTTACATCTTGTGAAAAGGGCATTATACCACCCCTTTAATTTTGAATAACCAATCAGCAGGTAAAAATATACAAGAGACCAATGAAACACCGTTATGTATTTTTCCCATTAATTAAATATGTAAAATCTATAAATCATAAACATGTAGGCTATTTAAATGTATGAACTGGCATAATAATACACCAAAACTAAATATGTGCTGTAAAAAAATAAGTAACATATTAATGTGCATAAAAAAAACAAAAAAACTTTTGTCAACTTCTGAAAGTGCTGAGCTGCAATCTGATAAAACATCAGCAATAAAATGAAAAGTGTTTTGTTGTTCATTTGTAACACCTACATCATGGAGGAACACAATTTAAAGGACAGCAAATGTTTTTGTGGTAGCCTTTACTCACTTTCTGCAGTTTGAATGTTTGAGTCTAATGTGTTGTGTTGGTCTGCTGATGTGACTGTCGTTACTGTAGATAAGCAGAATGAGTTGTTTGATGGTGATGATGAGGGCTGCTCATCTCCCTCCTCATCAATCTAAACACAAACAGCAACAAAGAATCTCATGTTAGTAAATGCAACATCATCTGTCTGAATAAAGATGGTTCTGTGTGTATTGGCAAACCAACCTTGGATTTGAGGATATTATATTTACACATGGGACAGGTGGGGTGTTCCAGGAGCCATGGCTCAATGCATTTCTTATGGTATAAATGTCTGTAAAAACAGAATGTATTTAATATTATGCATTTCTTTCATATTTACAAAAAAACCACCAACTATGTTAAAAGTGAAGTGAGAATTTTTTTATGTTATGTTCTACTGTCTTCTCTGAATGAACCTCAAAAAATGTAAATACATATACCTCTATAACATGACAACATATTTTATGTTTTATGTCTTCTCTGAATAATATGCTTTGTATGTGCAGGGCACAAAACTCAGAACTTTCATTCAACAGAATCTCTGCTTGATATAATATTCAATGCTCTAAGATAAGCAAGTTACAATAGATAAAATAAATAAAGATGAATAAAACCTTTCAAAATAGTCTCAGCCAATGCATCGTAATTAACATACTATGCTGACACTATTCTGAAGTTAGAAACGTCTGTAATGTTGAACTAAAATCATAAGTGGATTTCCTCATACTGCACCTGCAGGGTAGAACTGTGACCTGTTCATTATGTGTGAATGAGTCAGTGCACACCACACAGCTCGTGTCCTCTGATTCAACCTCCTACAGACACACAGGCATGATGCTTTTACTCACTGCAGTTTAAATGCTCTCTGAATTTATTTTACCGAACTCATTTATTTATTTTAGGATTTAGCAATGGGACAATACCGGGTCACCTGTCCGCAGAGTCCGCACTTGTAACTTTGCAATTGCTTTTTCAGTCACTTTTTTCATCTCCCTCTGCACAGAAATGAATGACAGAACAGAATTAGCAATAGAAAAAAATCCTTAATAGATTTTGGATAGTCTGGAATATATCTGAGTATTTTATATTGAATATACAAAATTTTTTAGTAGATTTGACTCCTACAGTGAACTTAACCTTAACTGAATACTTTACCTGTTGCATACGAAGTTGTCGGTTTATGTACATGCGTTTGATAAACAGGAAAGCGAAGTAGAACAAAGTGATGGCTGTTATTCCAATGAAGGTGAAAGACAGTGCATATGCCCATGTAGCACTGGGCCACAGGCCATGTGCATTGGCTACAGCAATTGCTATATAGACGTCTGAGCCATTCTTGATCAGGTTAATGATTTCTGTGCCTAGAAAATTGCCAACCATGATGGCAACTATGTCATCAGCATCTGTGGAAATAAAATACTAACATTAACCTTGACTGGTTATTTTGGAGATCAACAGCATAGCATCCCAAAATATTACTGGATTACAGGGAATATAGTTATCCATCGATTGGACAAATTTCCATCAGTTGAATTGCAGCAGCAGTTCTATTTCATAGTTCCAGAATGCCAAAGACGGATAAACATAAAAAGTCGAAAAGGGTCATATGCTCATGTATGATAAGAGGATCTCATATCGATTCAGTCACATGTGACCTTGACCAATGACATAGTAGAGTCCATATAAGCTTTCATTTACATCATGGTCTGTCTCTTTGACTTTCTCGCGGAGAGATCTCGTTCGAGCATACACTTTGGGCTGGTGTTAGCTCCCTTCTATAACTGTGTCTCGACACATTTCAAACTTTAAAGCTTAACTTTTGAATGAATATATCACTGGGTTTGCACCTGATCCTGATGGGGGTTCAGGTAAGGATTTTACATTTACATTTACATTTAGTCATTTAGCAGACGCCCTTATCCAAAGCGACTTACAAATTAGGACTAAGTTCAGCGAGTCATCATAAAGAGGCAAAAGCAACAACAACGCAGGAAGTGCTCAAAATACGAAGTTCAGGTATTATTCAGAGTAGCATAAGCCTGATAAGTGATGTTTCAAAGGGAAAGGTTTTTTTTTTTTTTTTTTTTTTTTTCTATAAGGTTAAGTGCTCACGGAAGAGATTGGTTTTCAGCTGTTTTTTGAATGTTGTCAGGGATTCTGCATTCCGGATGAGGGTGGGGAGAGCGTTCCACCAGCATGGAACTGTAAATGAGAATGTTCTGGAAAGTGATTTTGTGGCTTTCTGTGATGGAACCACGAGACGTCGCTCGCTGACCGATCGTAGGTGTCTGGTAGGGATGTAGACTCGTAGGAGTGAGTGAAAGTAGGAGGGAGCTGAGCCTGTGATAGTTCTGTAAGCAAGCGTCAGTGACGTGGGCCCTCTTGGGCTCGTTGAAGACAAGACGAGCTGCAGCATTCTGGATCATCTGTAGGGGTTTGGTCGCACATGCTGGGAGTCCAGCCAGAAGGGCATTGCAGTAGTCAAGCCTAGAGATGACCAGGGCCTGGACGATAAGTTGTGTTGCATGCTCAGTTAGGAAAGGCCTGATCTTCCTGATGTTGTGCAGTGCAAACCTGCATGATCGAGCTGTCTTTGAAATGTGATCTGTGAAGGTCAGCTGGTCATCAAACGTTACTCCAAGATTTCTGACCGATCTTGATGGGGTGATTAATGATGATTCTAGCTGGATGGTGAAGTCGTGCTGTAGAGACGGATTGGCAGGGAGGACGAGAAGCTCAGTCTTTGCCAGGTTGAGCTGCAGGTGGTGTTCCTTCATCCATGTGGAGATGTCCGCCAGACAGCTTGAGACCCGTGCAGCTACTGTGGGATCATCTGGTTGAAAGGAGAGGAAGAGCTGTGTGTCATCAGCATAGCAGTGGTAGGAAAAACCGTGTGCCTGTATGATGTGTCCCAGTGATGTGGTGTAGATGGAGAAGAGGAGGGGACCAAGAACTGAACCCTGGGGAACCCCTGTGGTCAGCTGATGTGCTCTGGATACCTCGCCTCTCCATGCGACCTTGAAGGACCTACCTGTGAGATAGGACTCAAACCAGTGGAGTGAAGTTCCTGTGATGCCCAGTGATGAGAGGGTGGACAGAAGGATCTGATGATTCACCGTGTCGAAGGCAGCAGACAGATCCAGGAGAATGAGGACTGAAGATTTGGAAGCAGCTTTTGCGATCCGTAGGGCTTCTGTGACTGACAGTAATGCAGTCTCAGTTGAATGTCCTTTCTTGAAGCCAGATTGGTTGACATCCAGCTGGTTGTTTAGAGACAAGAAGGATGTTAGTTGGTTGAAGACAGCTCTTTCAAGTGTCTTCGCAATGAATGGTAGGAGAGAGATAGGTCTGTAATTCTCTACCAATGATGTGTTTAGCGTTGGTTTTTTGAGCAGTGGAGTAACCCGAGCCTGCTTGAATGCTGTAGGGAAGGTGCCAGTGTGGAGGGATGAGTTGATGATGTGTGTGAGTGATGGTAGAAGTGTGGGAGAGATGGCTTGTAGAAGGTGTGAGGGGATGGGGTCAAGCGTGCAGGTGGTAGGGTGACTGGAGAGGAGAAGTGTAGATACTTCTTCCTCGGTTAGCGAAGAAAAGGAGGACAGAGGGGTATTGGCTGTGGAAGGGGGCTGTGCAAGTTTTATCTGACTTGAGGGCCCATTGGTTATCCAGGGTTATCAAAAGGATCTCCAGTGATATTCAGGTGAGTAGTATAGAGCTCATCGGTTAACCAGGTTTCTGATAATCATTCTACTGCAGGGTTCCTCAAACACCAAACACTCTTTAAAACCAATAGCCGCGTTTCCACTGTCGGGCCAGTGCGAGCCAGGGCTATAAACGGGCCGTGCTGGGCTAATAGCCTCGGCTAATAGCACCGGGCCTGCGTTTCCACTGTCGGGCCAGAAGCTCCACAGCGCTTCACTAAAACACGCCCGTAACACGCCTTTCTGGAATAACGTCACACTAACCCATTCACCAACAAATGGAAGTTTTATCAGAAAACTAATCAGAAATCACTGGAAACAGCGTTGAAAACAAACATGATAAAAGCGGCCGTTTGCTGGCATTTTTGTTGTTTACTTGAATATTTAAAACCCAAGCATCGATGTTTTACCACAGGTTTACAATAAAAAGTGATACATTGATCATAATGAATTAATTTATGTCAAAATTGCACATTAGTCACTCAGAAATAAATTACCGTTAGGTCTATTTCACAAAAGAAAGAGGACACACTTACTTCTTCAGTCGCGTCTGTCACTGTTTATCTGGTAGTTACAGGACATAGTTACATCACATTTAGAAAGAATGATAATTTCTACAAATATATGCCACCAAAAATACGACCTGAGGAACTTTAGCACTCTCTCGACTCTCTCGAAACAGAGGAAGCTCCCGAAAAAAAAGTTGCTTTATTTTATGATAGTCCGGTATAAAGAGACGAGACGTAGGCTACTGACAGATAAAATAAAAACATGACTGTGATAGCCTTTATGATTGGTCTGATTTCTTCAAGCGTTCACTATGTTTTTTTACTATGCGTATCTTCAAGCGTTACTATGGTAATGGTTAGCGCGCATAGTCTTTTGCATCACAAACACAAGGCATTCAAACATGAACGCGAGTTAAATTATTTTAAAAGTCTTTAATGCTGACAGAATCATCCGGCGCTGCCGTCTCCCAACACAGGTGAACTCCGCCTCTGTTCGTAACCACTCCTCTAGCCCGAGCTGGCCCAAGGTATTCGACGGGCCAGAAATCCTGGCCGTTGGCCCCGAGTAAGCCCCGATCAAGCCCCGGAAGTGACAGTGGAAACGCGACTGGCCCTGGCACGCACTAGCACGGCCCGGCCCTGGCCCGACAGTGGAAACGCGGCTAATGAGTGCTCTTAGATTTAAACACAATAAATATTTGCTAAACACAGTAGAACAGGGTTCCTTAAATCCAGTCCTAGAGGGCCACTGCCCTGCAGAGTTTAGTTCAAACCCTAATCAACAAGCTAATCAATGTCTTCAGAGTTACTAGAAAATTGCAGATAGGAGAGTTTGATTAGGGTCTGAACTAAACTCTGCAGGACAGTGGCCATCTAGGGCTGGATTTAAGGAGCCCTGTTCTGCTGTGTTTAGCAATATTTATTGTGTTTAAATATAATAGCACTCATTGGTTTCCAGAGTGTTTGGTGACTGATGAAGAGCTTGTTAGCTAAATGTCCCCATTAAATGCAGTTTACTCCCTTTATTATTTATACTACTCTATCTGCTCTGGGCCCATGAACTTGATTGATTCCAACACCCAATGTCCTACCTGTTTGGGTATTGACCTCCTCCAGGAGTCTCTAAGAGATCCTGGTCCTGAGTGTAGCATTATGTCAAGAGAATTGAGAAAAAAAGGACTCATAGGATTGGACCTTGAATTTTGGGGTGTTTCCCCTCAAACTGCTTTCTCAGCTCGGCTGCGCAACAGCAAGCAATCAGCAGGAAGGACTGAGGAACTTCCAAAGAAGAAGAATGCTTCTTCAGCTCTTCTAGCCCACCAGGTGGCTGAGCTTACAAGTACAGTCCAGAATCTCTCGGCTTAACTAGTGGGTGCTGTTCCAGCCTCCAGAAAAGGAGTTGATGACAGTAATGTATGCATGTATTATATGTATGCCTACCTCACTATGAACCATCAATTAGCTTTTCTCAAGAGGATCTGGATACTGTCTCACTGGCTGCTTCTCAATCATTGATTGAGAAGTTTTTTCTTACACTGAGCAGTGTTTGATGGCTTAAGTTTCAAGTGTCTGCGATTGATTTATATGTTCGACCCATATCCATTACTAATTTCTATAAAATCAAATGAGCTATATGATTTGGTTATGGGCCTTAACAGCTGCCTATCAGACAGCTTCGCTGCAGCACGAACAAGGGCAATCTTATAGATCACCACGTCAGCCGATGCATCCCAAAGCCCCCCTGTCAAGAGCTGGAGGGGCTCGTTCTCATTTTTGGCCACCCGCACGTCCTTCTTATACATATCTCAGTGAATGCTCAATGCCTTAGCTGGGGACCTGAGGATTATGACGTTATGCATTGGCCAAACCCAGCTTTTCAGCCTAAGGTGTTATCAACACAACACAGTTTGATAACCATCCTATTCGATTTTCAGTGTTTCGGACAACACTCCTAATCCAGAACTGTGTCCAGTACGAGTGTTGCAGCAATATTTGTCAACAAGGGCATTGTGGCGCACCATCGACCAGTTGTTTGTCTATATTGGCCACTGTCAGGGGTTTCATCCGTGTCTATAAGCAGCAGCTATCTCACTGAGTGGTAGACACCATTTCCAATGCTTATCGCTTGATAGGTAGTCCAGCTCCAATACCCATGAAATTCCATTCTACTTGTGCTATTGCGACTTCTTTAGTTAGCTCTGCTGTGTTTATGGACAGTGTTCAGAGCTCAGTCCTTGTGAATTGGTGGTTTACAGCTTCCACTATGTTAAACCGCATCTGGAGGTCTGGAACTATGAATTAGAATGTTGCTCACTGATGTAAACCTGGCTCTATGAATAGTGGCAGACCGCCAGAGTCTCTGGTCACTCAAACTGACGAGAATGACTGCAGAGACAGTATATGATGTAAACGGAAGCTTATATGGACTCTGATACGTCATTGGTCAAGATTCTCGTATCATACGCGAGAGCCACCCTTTTCCACTTTGTTTAACTGTCTCTGCCAGTCTTCCGCTATTCATAGAATCACTTGTTATCCAAATATCTTGCTGTCAGATAACTGTCAAGTCAAACACAAAGTTTCAACATATTATAGAACAATTGGATTTTACAGTTCAGGGAAGGAACTAGAATTTACAGTATGAACTCATGAACTTCAGAAAACATAATTATCTGAGTGAGTCATAAAAACATTCTTATGGTCTCTACTGATCATAAAATTTTACAGTGCCATATATGTACTGTACAAATAAAAAGTTAAGTCAGTTAAAATTTCAAACCCTTTCATAACTTTCAGACCTGAGAAACAGTTGGGTACAAACACTGACTGTATTTAAATGACATGCTTCCAAAGGGATCACTTGACTGTATATGGTCAGGTTATGATCACCTTAACAGGTTTTAGTCATGCAATGATTATAAAAACAAAACTCTTCATTTTAAACACGTTCTCTCTCTGAAGGCATCAAAAACTAAAGCATGTTAAAATACCTTGATTTCTTTGTTATTATATATTAAAGGGGCATTCAATTTATTTATAAATTTTTTTTGCTAGTGTAAGCGTTGTTCTTCATGTACTTTAAATTTGTGTCTTCCCTGTTGTGACGTATTTCCAAGTAAAACGGCTTCAGTTCATTTATGTGACGCACTGCAGTTCAGGGAGATCGAGATGGTAGAAAGCGCATCCTGTTTGTTTTCTTTATTTTACAAAAACACAAATGTGTTGTTAGTGTGGGTGTACACAAATAAGTCACTGTAAAAATGAATACGAATGAATATGCTAAATCTAATCAATAAAATTGAGGCTACAGATTACAAGCAATATTATTAATTAAATTTAACTAATTAGAATTGAGTAATAATTAACCAAATTAATTCCTTAAAAGTTAACCATTTAAAATGAGTAAAATGTACACATTTTTTTAAACAAAAATATCAGAATATCAGACTGACGTCAAAGATGAATTAAGAACTCTTTTTTTTAATTGCCAACATTGAAGACGCCTGATGTTAACAAGCAGAATCACTGAAGGAGAAAACCGTAATTGGTATGTTACCATTATGGTGATCAGTGTGTGTTTTAGTTGGGCTCTTGACCCTTAAATCATTAACTTTAGATTTTGTTTTGCTGCTGCACGTGAGTTATAACAGCCAGATGAACAAATAGAAAAGGTGATCTGATGGTGTTGGTTATGTTATTTCACAATCATTTGACCTGAATCACTGAACTCAAATAGAGCCCAATTTCTGAATTAGGTTTACTTTATTAATTAAAGCAGCACTGTTCTTGCACAACATTACATTTTTAACGTTTTCAATGAAACCAAATGATCAAATCAATAAAAAGAAAACTTCAAAAATTATTTTATGTTGGCACACACAGACATCAAGAATTAGAGTATGAATCTCAACAATGGTGACAAACAGATCAACTCTGAACACAAGCTGATTATTTATTCATGCAGCAATACATGATGGGAGCCATGAATGAGTTTTGATTGGTGGCACCCAGAATGCACTGCAACATACTTTATTATTGTCACCATTGTTGAGATTCACAGGCTGAATCTTGATGTCTGTGTGTCTAAAGGCTAAATCAAAACAAAAAAAGATTTTTTTTGTATTTGAGACACGTTTAAAAAATTCTTTGGATTACATTGTAAAAGTTTAAAACATTATTGCTGTACAAGGACAGTGCTGCTATAATTAATAAAGTAAACCTAAATTGGGCTCTATATGAGTTCAGTGATTCAGGTCAAGTGATTGTGAAATAATGATTATGTTAAAACACAACCAACACCATCAGATCACCTTTTCTATTTGTTCATCTGGCTGTTATAACTCACGTATAGCAGCAAAACAAAATCTGAAGTTAATGATTTAAAGGTCAAGAGCCCAACTAAAACACACACTGATCACCATAATGGTAACATACCAATTACGGTTTTCTCCTTCAGTGATTCTGCTTGTTAACATCAGGTGTCTTCAATGTTGGCAAAAAAAAAAAGAGTTCTTAATTCATCTTTGACGTCAGTCTGTTATTCCGATATTTTTGTTTAAAAAAAATTGTAAATTTTACTCATTTTAAATGGTTAACTTTTAAGGAATTAATTTGGTTAATTATTACTCAATTCTAATTTGTTAAATTTAATTAATAATATCGCTTGTAATCTGTTGCCTCAATTTTATTGATTAGATTTAGCTTATTCATTCGTATTCATTTTTACAGTGTAGACCCTTTACAGTTTGGAATGATGTATTACTCTTATTACAATTATTTTAAGAATAAAAATGCAGGTGATCACCTCCATGTCATGCAGTAACAGTGCATTCACACAGGGCGTCTGCACCAACGCTTCTCATTTACTTTGAATGACGTCATGCGTTGCCGAACTGAATTGTGGGTTCCGTTGCGTAGAGTCACTTTTCAAGTGCCAACGCAGGCGACAGCCAATTAGATCGCCTTTATGCATATACCTTAGCGTGTTGCAGTCCAAACTGGAAGTAATGTGTTGTCACTATAATGGTCGCGTCAGCAGCAGGCTTCAGAAATACCTTCCGTCAAGCTTCGGCACAGACTGTGGGTGCTTTTCAATTCTTAATAGTGCATCCTCGTTACCTTTCCTCGCTTCCATTCCTCGCTTCTCAGCTCCACCCCCTGTAGGAAGCGAGGGAAGGCAGCAAGGAAAGAAAAGGAGGACGGAGGAATCGAATGTAAGCTTTTTTTAATACATTGGAATACTTGATCACTCGAGCGTCACTTCATAGTATCATCAGCAGCGCTCAAAGGATCTGCCCTTATGTTGTTGAAGTTTGTTTATTTAAGACACCCTGTTGAAATATGTGAGATGTGTGGTTTATATAAACTGCAAAGGTAAAGTATAAATTAAAATGATTATGACCGATGTGAAGGGGGAGGAGAATTGATACGTGCGGTGCGTCACGTTTTAGTCGATAAAACTCTTCCGCATAGGATACACCTGTGTATCCTCGCTCATGACTCCTCAGGAAGCCTCCCCACTCCTCGATCCTCGCCGCCTTGCGGTGCAATTAGAGAATTGAGATGTCCTTCAAGATGGCTGAGCTCGATCGGTTTCCGGGTCATAGGATGGAGGACGGAGGAGACGAGGAGGGATATTGAGAAGCACCCTGTGAATGCACCGTAAGCGCACTATACTTCAGCTTCCACTCTCTGCACAAACACTTGGATATGTGCCTAATAATAGCGCTAACTTTTTCTAGGTTAACGTTAGAGCGAGCAGGAATGTAAAGTTGCTACTTATATGTTTCAAATGATTTTTAAGGTCGATGGATGATAGGCGGACGTTTGGATTTCCTGCCGGACATACTGTAATTATCACAAGAAATTGCTGTTAACGATCTGTCCCTCACGTGACTTTGACACTTCCTGTGGAGTTAAATTTTTTTCTGCGACTAACCCACTAATAAAATCTTGGTCGTTTTAATCCACTATTGGGGGAAGCCCTAGTATGGTCGTATCTGAGTTTTACGTTAATTACACTGATACTTTTGAGCTTTAGAGAACAGTCTATACAATAATTAGTTCCTTTACCTATACATCATTTAGATGGCTCTTCACAAAATCACAACTTGTTTCTTAATGTGTAAAAAGTTTTAAATTATCATCAAACTGCTTAATGCACTTTTAAGACAATAAAGGTATGCGGAAGGATTGCTATATCATCAAGGGCCTATATCAGAATTTTATCATCATGAAACTGTATATGGGTGTATATTTCATCATTATGACATAGGCGATTTTTTTATTACAAAGTGACCTCACAAACTACTGGCCTGGCAGCAGAATACAGTTTTTTAAGCGTGGACAATACATTTTCTTTGGACAGAAAATGCTAGTGTGGATGGAGAGCATTTTGAAACACCATTTTCATGTATCCAGATTAAAGTTCACCGGGAGAACATACAAACTCAACAAAACATTAATGTGTCCACAAATCCCTGATTGTCAAAAAGCCACAAAAGGCAGTGTAATACAATAATACAATGTCACAGTTAGACTAAATTAGATCAATTAACCCTTTCCCCTAGAGAACATCTTAACCCATTTTACCTTTTAGTTTGGGGTATGATTATCAATTTGAACTGCCAAAATAATTTAATTTGCATTACAATATTTAGACATTTTTAAGCACCTTTTTGCAATAACTGTATTTTTATCTGCCTGTTATGTGTTTCATATTGTTGAAAAGTGGTTAGGTTTAGGGTAGTGTTGTGGTTATGTGCTCAAATATATTCATTAGAATTAAAAAGATAAGATATACACAATTGTTTATAAAGATAAGGCAAGCAATTAAAAGCAAAGACAGTGACACCCAGAGGTACTTTTTGCGGCTTAATAGTCACACGCAATGTTTTGACACCTTGGGAGTGGGAACGGGTTGTTTTTATCATATATATATATATATATATATGTTTAGAATATAACTTTGATATAATTAAATATATAATTTTTATTGTTGTACTCTTTTTACTTCTATTAATAATGTAGGCTAATAGTAGTATTAACATTAAAAACCTTTCTTTTTCTTAGATCACTGGCATAATGGCACGTTTATAACTTAGTCATTTTGTATTTTGTTTGTCAACATCTTGACTATGTATCAAATATTTTCTTATTGTATGTAAGCAATGCCATTTTTTTTATATTTTATTTTATATCTCCTAAGACATTCTACAAAGTAGATTTTTTAGGCAATACAATTTTACTCTAGGAGTAAGTCAGTTTTATAAGCCAATTCAGTAAGTTTAATTAGCACTTTTTTAAGGTGTTTCCCTCCACTATACCTAAACATCTTATGAAGTAAGACAATTACATTTGCCTTGCTCAATGTGTATTTTCTGTAAAGCTGCTTTGAAACAAATGAAATTGTCTTGGTTTGCCAATTAGAGAAACTGTCATACCTGAATGTGCCATAAGGTTAGTCGCATTGCCTGTCCCATCTATATTGTAAATAACTACAGCAGAGGCTCCTTCTTGCTTGGCAGCCTGCACCTTCTGTGAATAGGTACAGTTTCCTTTTTTTATCAGGGCAATCCATGGCTGTTGACTTGCGGTGAAAGTAGTGTTCCCTGAGCATGCCAGAGGATCCCGATTTGGAAGCACTATTAGTCCAGAAACTGATTCCAAGGATGAGTGCGCTCCGAACACACCACACTCACATACACTGCTTTTAGTTTCATTAGATCCTCCGTCAACGTATCTAACTTCAACATAGGCAGTCCAGTAAATCAAGGAAGCACTTTGTTGGAAACAGTACTGGAAAACCAATAATGTCAACCAGATCCATGAATGGCCATGTCCATGCATTGCTCTAAGCCTCGCTTTCACTGCGTCAGGTAAACACTCCTGTGTCTTGGCATACTCTGTGGTCATCAATAGTAATCAGATGCCTTCTAGGTGGTAATATAAGATGGTTTTTACGTCAAGGGAGGTGTTCTTATCACAGTGGACCTTGGACATTGGTTAAGATAATATTCACTTGAAAGGGTTAGGCTTAAGTATTTTCTTTTCGGGAAACAGCTGCCACTTTAAGCCCTCTGTGGAACTCAGGGTCAGTTTTACCCTTTTGAATTTGTAACACTAATTTACATCAGCTTACTTAGTGTTTGACCTGAATTTAATTTTATTCAGGTGATCTGAATGTGGCAATGTAGTATTCTTTTTAATTCTTCCTCATTTTGGAAGCAAACATGAGGGGAAAAAAACTTTTTTCCCTAACACCTTCTATCAAGAAAGGCAGGGGCTACAACGATGTGTTTTGTGAAAATGTATTAAGACGGCCCTGTCTTTCCGTTACATGTATCCTAGACTCTTACGTTGTTCTGTTCCTGTTTCTTGGTGCCATCTTTGTATTTTTATTTTGTAGTTTTCCCCGTTTATTAATCTTGACTGTTCCTAGGTGTCTTGTGCCTTTGTTCCTGGTCACTCATTGTGTTTGGCTGCACTTCTTCGTTTCTCAGTTCGCTATTGTCCTTTGTTTTGTTTTTGATTTGTTTTCATTTAACTCCACTTCTGCATTTAGATACTTCCTCCCTGTAATTCATTCACCATTGTGTACTAAAGTCAGAGTGACCACTGCCAAAATATCTCTCACAGTTACAAATCTCCATGACTCTGGCTTGGCCAGCAGCGTCTTCAGGAAGATCCACCACCAGCTCCACCTTCCCTCAATCCCATGTTCGAGCCACGCTCCTGATTCAGTCAATAGTGGGCAGGCCACTTGAGAAGGGCATCATCACTGGTCATACCAAACACGTCAGTCTTCACATAGGATTCACTAATCACAATTTCCCAAGTTGATTTACCATCGGACTATCAGGCATTCAAAGATGTGTTTAGCCCCCAATGTGCCTCTCACCTTCTTCCAGACCATGTGGACTGTGGACAGATCTATGCTCTGGAGCAGAAGACCATGGAAGAATATGTGGAGGAGGCACTGAACCAGGGATACATCCGTCCTTCTACTTCCCGTACTGCTTTGAGTTTCTTTGTGGCCAAGAAAGATGGAGGTTTGAGTCCCTGCATTGACTTTAGAGCTTTTAACAAGGTACCCATCGAGTACCAATATCCTCTTCCTCTAGTCACCGTAGTTATGGAGCTACATTGAGGAGTGACAGTGTTCACAAAGCTGGACTTGTGCAGTCCCTAGAATCTTGTCCGGGCTGCTTTTGTGACCCTCACTGTCCATTATGAATATCATTTAGTCATAATTTACATTGACAACATTCTCATCTATTCCCAGAACAAGACCGAACATTAGCAGCCGGAATGTGTTTGTCTGTTCCTCAAACTGGAGAACTGTGGGTTCCACATGTAATCAATTAAGTTTTTTACATATAACATCAGTCCTGAGGGGGTGAAAATTAAAGAGCTGCAATGTTTTGATGCCTCTGCCTCAGGCATTGTAGTCATCCTCACTCAGCAGCACCGGAGCCCGTCCAAGTTAAACCACAAGTTAAGTCCAAGTGCCTTCTTCACCAGTAAATTCTCCTTGGTGGAGCAAAACTATGACATCAGCAAGCAGGAGCTTCTTGTGATCAAGCTGGCGCTAGCGGAGTAGCATCACTGGATGGAAGGTTCCACTTTCTGTTTGTCCTTGTCCTGACTGCGCCCTCTCCAAGTCTCCTCGCCACCTTCCAGCAAGCAAACACCTTTCACTGCCGTTCCTCATCAACCCTGGTCATACCAGGAGTTGGACTTCTTCTTGGATATCCGCCTTTTTGCCCTCCATTGTTTGTTTGTTCTCCCTTTGTGTTTCCTCGTGTGGCTCTCCTTCAGATGATCTCCTGCAAAGACATCTCAGTAACTCACAAGTTAAGTGCTCTCCTTGAATTATCTGTTGATCTACTACTCACCTGTTTTCATTGTACAACAAATCAACAAATATTCCTGCAATTGAGTTCAGCAACATCTGTTATTCCGTAACAATAATATTTACCATTTCAATTTAGCAGAATATGTGGGATAAACATTTTTTTTTTTTACTAAAATGCATGATCAAATATTCTGAAACTTACCACACGCTTTGTTAGACCTGCCAGAACTTTTGATTGACTCAGAACAAAAGGTAAAATGACAGTAACAAACAAAATAATTTATCTCATGCTTTTTTTAATAACAATTTTTTTTAACATTAAAAACTGAATGGTCCCACACATTGGTTCTCATTGCTCAGAAACCTTTCCCCAATCTCTTAAGCAGAGTTTCCCAAACAGGACTTTGTGGGGAGGCTGTTGATGAAAAGCTAGTATAGATTATAAAGTCGCAAAAGGATTTGGCCTGATGTGATGTGTTTCAAAATGAAACTGGGCACTGATCATTTACATGCAAGCAGCTCATGATTGGAAATTGCAACAATTCCAGCAAACACAAATCTTTTGTTTTTCTTTTACAAATGTTTGCAATGTTATATTGTGGTTGCAATTCTGTAATGTTACAGCACAATGTTTAAATTTTTTTCTAGAAACCTCACTTAAAGGTAAAATAGGTTATACAA
Organism: Leuciscus leuciscus; assembly: GCF_965113295.1. Lineage (NCBI taxonomy): Eukaryota > Metazoa > Chordata > Actinopteri > Cypriniformes > Leuciscidae > Leuciscus > Leuciscus leuciscus. The sequence goes on from NC_138732.1 coordinate 36,221,450, forward strand.
TAGGCAAAAAAATCTGTGTCAGTCTCTGGCGCTGTTCACGTTGTAAACACAGTGCAGCGCTTCCGGGTTCTACATCAGAACTTCGGCTCAGTATTGGCCAGCTCCTGCAACAGAGCCACACGCATGTGTCGTGGTGCTCACGTCAACAGCATCAGAGACTGACACGGAAGAGAAGAAACTGTTGTTTATTGTTGGCGCACAAATAGTATTCCAAAATATAAAAGTAGCTTATAAATATTTATAAAACCATGTCTACTTTTACAAATGCATAGAATTCTGCATCTTGATCTGACACATAAGGCAAACAATTGAAAGCAATGGAGGACCATGCATGTAAACCTGTTGTAGGAGAGCAACACATGAACAGGAATGATGGGAAAATGTTTAGAAAATATTACTAATTCTTTCTTTTAATGCTTTTCAAACACTAAACTTTAAAGAGGGGGAAGGTTAGGAATTCTAGGAGGCCGAGGGCCCTAGACCTATATCTTTCACTTCAGAAGAATTATTTCACTGGGATCGTATGGACTACTGTCATGTTCACTTTGTGTGGTTTTTGAAGCATCAACTTTGGCGTCCCATAATAGGCTTAGGCCTACATGATATGAAAACACAGATGTGGATTATTTTTCTAAAAATCTTTGTTAGTGTTCAACTGAAGAAAGTAAGTCATGCCCTAGTGAAAAATAGATATACTAAAATGCATTTATTTTATGCTAACTATACTACAAATACATTTAATTGTAACTGCAAATGCAATTGTAGTTTTGGTATACTAAATTAGTATACTTAAAGTCTGCTAAATTGGAACAACTAATTTTGTACTTAATGTACTTAAGTTACCCAGAAATAGTGCTGAGGTCCAACTAAAGATACACTTGATTATATTTGACTGTGCTTAAGTGGAACTATTGCTAGTATACTTCAGGTACACTTTAAATATCTTGCATGATTTTTACACAGAAATAATACTATCTTTAATAATAGTGATATTAAACACATTTTAGGCTTAATATAAAGAAATGTGCATTGTGCAATAAAGAGGTACTCCAAATAAAGTTTAATAATAATATTTATATAAGTAAGCCTCAAGCAATATGTCAATAAATATGTTCATGGATTTGTAGTAAACTTGGCATGAAATAAATGTATTTTAAATGCATTTTGGTATAGTTTTTTCACTAGGGTATACATCTTGGACAGCATGAGGTTGAGTAAATAATGAGAGAATTTCATTTTTGGGTGGAATATCCCTAATGTTATTATCCACTTGTACTTTATGAATCCTTACACATCCACCCTGCATGTTTGAGAGTGTATCAGCACGATCAGGTGTCTGGGAATGCATGTGTTGGAGTACTGAGCGGGTCAGCGATGAGCGGACTTTTAGTTAGAGCGAACTTTTAGTTCTAGAACTTTTAGAACTTTTAGTTAGAGCGAACTTTTAGTTCTAGAACTTTTAGAACTTTTAGTTAGAGCGAACTTTTAGTTAGAGATGCACCGATTTGAAATTTCTCAGCTGATACCGATAGCCGATTATTCAGAATAATATCAGCCGATGCCATACATTTATAATTAACAGTAAATAAAGCTCCTCTTTATTTATTTTTAAAGCTAACTAACAAATGGATGACTTTCCTGAGGTAAATCAACATTAAGTGATATTGTTCACAATCTGTTTTATTGACATCTTTCCACGGTTGAAACACTGATTGAGTGATTACATGAGACATGATACAGATTTCAGTAAGCTGTACTGTATCTTTCAACTTACCTTCTGATATTCATGCACGGTTTTCTAGATATAATGTATTAAAGTGGAAGAAAAGACTTGTGCTCCGCGCTGCTGCTTGAACTGAGGCACCACAGCGATCTGTCACGTCACATTTAAGAGCGTCAAAACGCCATTTATTGTTTGAATTTCGTGATAAAATGTAAAAAATTTGAAAGATGACACTTCTTTTTAGAAGTAACAAAGCACAGAGCTATTTGCGATTATTGGATGAGAGGCATGCTACAAATAATGTTTAGTGTAGGGAAAAACTGCAGATCTGGCAACCCTGGCTTGAACTACGGGTAATTCATAGGGTCAAATAGAGCCTGCTTTTATGTAGCTGTTTTTGGCTGTTAATGCCTTATTGTCACATTAACTTGCCTTAACTAACTCAACATGAGAGATTTTCTTCACACACAGTGTGATTTACAGTCGGTCATGTTTTACCGCACCCTTTTGATTGACAGAATATAATCGGCACTGATCATCTGCTGTTTTTAAAAATAATTGCTTTTATCGGCCGATACCGATTGTTGGCCGATACATCGGTGCATCTCTACTTTTAGTACTACATTCACCATGTTATCACTGTCATGTGGCCTGTCACAGTGAGGCTCTGTAACTAGAGACTCTTATTCTGTAAAGGGACTCTTATTTTGACACTGGACTGAGAACATACTTGCATACATTCACTTTTCATTCTAACATACTTGCATACATTCACTTTTCATTCTAACATCATAACACATTATTTGTTTTGCACAAATTTGAACAGTTATCACAGATATGTGTCACTGATTGTGTATTGTTTAGTGTTGTTCCTGTCCTCACCATGCCTTTTTTCTTCAGTTTAACATTTAATGAGTCATACATTTCTGTCATAAATGATGATTTATGTATTGTGTTGTGTTAAGAAGTTAAACAAGACGGGTGATCATTTTAAATGTTTATTGTTTCCATACAACCACTTACATATTATAAAGTCATACTTACGCACTAGAAATGTTTCCTGTCCCAAACAGACAAAACCCAGTCACAGTAAATGCCACCATTTTTGAAGATCTCATTCCCGCCAAAAGAAGGCACAGTTAATTGTTCTCATGTATGAGGGGTGATTGGTGTTCTGTTTAAATCTTGGTTAAACATTAATAATTGAGTTTGTTTTGTTCCCAATGTGTATATATTTTTGTATTATCATAACAGTTTATCTCTTTGTTACTGTTAAATCACTCTTTTTTTTTTTCTTAAATTCCTTTATGACCTTTAATTTCTAAATGGTTTAGTCCAAGTAGGAGGGGCTTGGCTTTTTTAAGAGGGCCTCTCAGAATTGTTTGGAAGCTATAGAGGGAATAGGATTATAGTTGTTACTGTTTTGGGTCAATTTATTGGCATAGGTTTGTTTGCAAATAACATTGAACATTTTATTTTTTGTTTATTTAGTCTTTTTGGGTTTTTCACTGTAAATAACATTTGCACTTTATTGATTTTTTCTTTTCTTTTTCTCTCTCCTTGGAATAAACACTGAACTTTTGACGCCATCATCACGTCACTTCATTTTTATGCCTCCACCTGCCGGTAGATTCAGAGCAGTGGTGCTGCCACTGTTTGAAACATCTTTGGTGCCCTCTGTGTTGCAGTTGGCACACCTCTGTCTCTGTTACATGGCCTATGAGTATACGAATAATACAAAAATAACACTGGTTGAAGAAAGAAATCATACATCACAGCACAGGAAGGTTATGTTTTGAAAATGTGACGAGACACACATTAGCATGTTTTATAGGCAGTTCATTGCAGGCAGTGCAGATGCATAGATCACACCAGTTTTTGGAAGAGTATAGAACATTTTCTGTGCCCTGATCCAAGGCAGTGAAGAAACATAGCACGCTTTCGAGTTCCAGGCCAGTCATCTCTCTCAGTATGAATCGTCAAAAGGAAGTTTTCTAACATTTGTGTAGTTTCCAAACCGAATTAATTTCATTAATTTCAAGGATTTATTTTATTTTATTCAACATAAATCAGGATATCACACACAGGTGATGCATTCCAACACTTTTCACGCATGCAGACAAAAATGTCTCTCTCCTCGTTGCATACCGTAGATGTTTATCCTCCCACATAATACAACAGCTCCCTCTAGTGGGGATTTCCCATTCGGCGATGTACTGTACTTGACTGAACACTATGATGATTCCAGCTCTGCTCAAACAACCAAGGTCGGCAAAGATTTACACGTGCCTACATCCCCAATAAATGCCTCTTTACACGTTTAAGAGAATGAAATATATACAAGCAGCAAAGTCAAAAGTAGGCTACTATTGAAAAGTTACCCTTACAAAAACTAAGTATACTTCAAGTTAATTTTATTAAGCATACTTAAGTAAAGTTCAAGTATATTTTTAAGTATACTTTATGTAGGAAGTATACTAATATCAAGAAGTATATGCTAGAAGTATACTTATAAGTGTACTGTTTCAATTCTACTTGAGACTAAATTGGCCCACTTTTTAGTGTAAAAAGTATACTATTCAAGTGTACTTTAAGTGTAACAGTAGAACACTTTGAGTACACAATTAGTTTACAACTAAGCTTTTCGTTTGTACTGCAACTATACTACAAGTGAACTTATAGGTTTACTGATAGTTTAATAGTCAAATACGTGTAGCACATTTTTTTTAGTTTATGAAAGTACACTTTAAAGTATACTCTCAGTGACCTACTAGTTTAATAGTTTTTATACTGCAAGTATACTTGTAAGTTTTCTTTTAGTGAACATAACATCATAGTTATAGTTTACTATTTATATATTATTTTTGCACTTATAGTAGGCTATACTACTATGTTCCTATTTAGGTATTCATTTATTTTATACTTGAAATATACCTTTTTCTGTACTTCTGTAACTCTTTCCAATTTAAAAATATTTTATTCTAGCTTCACACAAGTCTACACAAAAATTCAGAATAAGAAACATATCTATTTTCTTTATAAATCAATATTTTCAAACAATGTGAGTTAAGACAATATGTAAAACTACGTAAAAAAAGTATTTAATAGGCTACTCAATCAAGAGTAAACAACTACAAGCCAAGAATACTTAGAATACTTAATTATACTTTAAGTATATCTCGAGCTCAAGTACAGGTCAAATATACTTACATTTCTGATAGCAAGTCAAGTATCCGTAAGTGCAATTTCTGAGAAATACATAAAAAGTAGACTGAAAGTATACTTTCTTATTTTTAGTTTAAAAAAAGCACAATGCGCTCGCAGCTGCAAATGACCTAAACCGTGACGTCAACTCCAAATTGGTCTATAGCTAACTTGAATAAACTTTTCGCATGGGAAGTGACATTAGCATGTCTAGCGTGATCAATAAAGCTTCCACCTCCTTTGAGTATTCTCATGCACATCAATTTAATATCAAATTTATCACTGTACGGAAGAAAAAAAGTAAGAGGCAAAAGTGAGGAAAATTCCACCGTTTTTTATTAGCAGACACTGCAACATCAGAGAGTACATAACAACCTGCGGACTTCAATAAATGTCGGAATCACATAGTAAAAAAATTACAATTTGCATGAAAACATTATGATCTTTAATAAGCTGCCATTTTTAATTATCAGTTTGTTTTTGGGCCCATCAGGGGTCTGTTTCAATAAGGCCCATCAGGGGTCCGTTTCAATAAGGAAGTTCAAACAACTCTGAGTCAAAACGTGAACTCTTGAGTTGATTTACCCTGAGATGGGAATCCCAGAGTTTCCCTCATTTCAGGTTTAACATACTCAGAGTTTTCACTAAACTTCCTTTCTGAAACGGGCCTTAGCTCTGTTTTTTTTCTTCTGTTTAATTATTATTCCTCTTATGAATAATACATCAAAATCTAGGGCAAATGGATAAACAGCAAGGAAAAAATGCATGAGGTTAAAAAGTCAATTTCCCCCAGCCATGTATAATCACTTGGAAAAACTTAAAAACAAGTGTGAGGAAGAAGAATGGAGAGCATGTGGAAACAATTTAAGAAAACACTCACTGCATTCTCGCAGAAACAATCACTGCAAATCTACAAGGTGCTCAGTATTTAGCTTCAGTTTGTGCTAAAGATTTGTACTGATACTTATAAAACCATTGATAAAAATATTTCTTTGTTAACAATATGCCTTGGAGGTTGGACAATGACACAACACTTAGGAGTGATGAGAAGTTGCAACGAGAGTGTTGATGGGATGCGATAGTGCTACTCAGACTTTGCTTCCTTTGCTTCTTTGTGAGTCTTTGCGACCTGAGGATGGGTTGAGAGAAATAAAAGGGAGAGTAATGAATTTATAGGATAGCCATAAAATATCCCAGAGTAACAGCATTCCATTTCATTACACAAAATCAAAGTATAACAGGCTCATTAAAAAAAATGCTGTGACTATACAGTTCTGTGTTGAATGGGTGATATGCAGCAGTGAAATTATAACACCGCACTGACCTTCGCATCTCCATTTTCAGAGTGGTTTTCCTCGTTGGCTGCAGACTCTGAGGACTCCTTGGCCTTCATCTTGGTCTTTTTGTCCTCCTTTTTGACATTGACTGCTTTGTCTTTCTACAGAGGAAGTAAATGATTGGCAGCACATTGTTTTAACTGAACCCATAAACAGAACTTATCCACTGAACATTTGCACGCGTGTAAACTCGCTCACATACATTAACAGTACTTTGTTAAAGTACTGAAACATTGTTCTAATGTTACAGTATTATTGTTGGTTTGTTAGGTATGCGTTTCTATTTACCTTAGCTGTCCTTTTTGATTTGGGTTCAGCCTTCGCGGGATCTGGTCTCTATAAAAGAAAAGAAAACAGCTAAGAAGTGCTCATGTATAAAAAAAGAAAAACAGGCACAGTCACCATATTTGAGGCATTGTTCAAACTGAAATTATATTTTAAAAAAAAGATTAAAACAAAACTGTTGTAAAATGTAAAAAAAAGAAAAAAGTAGTAAATGTTCTATGAAGTCAAATTCCATTATTAAGTACAAAAATAAAATCAGTGTTCAAATGTGTCCTTGCCTTAACATGATTACCTGCGGCAAGATATTTTATTTTTAGTTTAGAGTCATATTTTGATTAATATTTATATATTTGTATTGGATTTGCCAGGAAATTTACATTTACATCATCCACAAAACCAAAAGAAGGTCTGGCTACTATGGTGGCAGTTAGAGTATGCTACTTATTTGCTCAAATTACATATTGTTCAGATTTATGCCTTTTACGTGTTTTAGTGTATTGCCATTGGTGGAGAATGACAAATCTGCTCTGATATGGTGATATGGTGAACTAGTATCTCAGCAAATGACCACAGAGAGGTCAAAACTCAGTAGTGCACCTTTGACCAGTCTAGTTGGCATTTTTAAGCATAAACATATCACACTCAAACAACATCTGATAATGGCAACATACGTACTGTCGATAACCGTGCAGATCTCCTCTTAGGCTGAAAAGAGTACAAAGATAAGTAAAATATGCATACAACTATTAATAAAGGAAAACCTTTCAATAAACAATCATATAAACCAAGTGGCATAAAAAGTTTAAATATAAAAATAAATTCACCTCATCCTTTGCAACACCATCTGCTCTCTGTGGATGAAAAACAAAAAAACAAAAAACATGAGCTCAACAAAACTTTTATTTAGAATGAAATGAATATAGTACAAATAATAATATTTAAAAAAAATTGCATTACTTTTATTATAATTTTACATTTGCACACATTCAAATGTAAGACCAATAAACATATCCAGTGGCCAGTATAAGTAAACTCATTAGTTCAGCTCAACCATCCCTTATTAATAGCACAACCAACCCCTATATGTGAGCTGTGAGAGGAGGAGCTGACGACAGCGCCATCTTTCGGTACTTGAGCGCCATTACAGCCATCTGCTCACAAGAACAAAGACTATAAAATAATAACACTGTTATTGTCCATTTCAGTGCGTTCTCAATCTTTAGTACTGCACAAGTCATTTTAGTATAGGTGGATTGTTTCGTGATGGGTTTTTGTAAGAGTTTCTTCTTACACAGCATGGCTGACCCCACAGGAAACCAGCAAAACACAGCCTACTTGAGCACGAAATCGCACATACTGTGTAAAATGTAGATATATGCTGTGCGGATTTCAGTGTTAAATATTTTAAAAGTATGCAGATATATATTTAGCAAAACAAAGAATAAATAAACCACATAAATATGGCTATATCAATCCCGAACAATGCCTCCATGATGTAGGTGTGTGTGTGTGCGCGCGCGAACGAACGCACAAAAGGATACGTACCTTTCTTTTAGGCATGTTGGATTCCTAAAGAGATTCAGTAAAACACAAGGAAAACTGCAGCTTTAGAGGAGAACTCGGCATATACGTGCTCAGCTCAGTACACTTAACACAATAGTAAACAGAGGGAACATTAGCAAGGGACTGAATGGGATAAGGGGGAGCTTAGGCGTGACTGATGTGTAGTTAAACCAATCAGCGCCGAGAGCCAAACATGACAAAGATCCGAGCCGGTATCTCTGAAAAATGTCGACAGTAAGAAAGAAAGACTAAGATTATATTCAAGACTTAAATGTGCCTCTTCATTTGTTTACTTTTTAACGAGGAAAAACGTTGTGCTTTTGCAATTACAAATTAGCTTTGCCATTTAGGTATAGTTCAAAATGGCGCCCTGGAATTGTGTCGGGTTAGAGTTTGTTTCTCAAGCCTGCAGATGACAGATTTGCTACAAGCAAAAAGAAAAAGCAAAAAAAAAAAAAAAAAAAAAAAAAAAAAAAGAAAGAAAGAGAGAGAGAGAGAGAGAGAGAGAGAGAGCAGCGTTCGCGGTTACTAAGTGTAGACAGTCAGTTTAGTTGGTTAACAGGGCGTTATAGTTTGTTCTGTCGCACGGTGATAAAATAACATGTTAAAACTGCGAAGCAAGCAAACAGAACTTTTATTCGGTGGAAATGTCTGCACCGTTCATAGCCTACGTGTCACCGCTGCAGATTGTGCAGCATATACATGAACTCAGAAGAATGTGTTTTTCCCCCCCACTAAACACCAATATGATAGAACTCGTTGTGTTAATCGATAACACGATTCCCATATAACATAGGCAGAGAAATAGTTCAAACCGCACACAGGCAGCACGGCGATGGCTTTGTGTAGTCATTCATGGCTGCTATAACTTTCTCACATTTATTGCTCGTTTTGAGAAAGCTGAACATTTTCATTTGTACTCTACAGAAAACACATTCCAGTTCCTAGATCGACTATTTCTGATAAAGCAGAAAGAGTTCTGCAAGCCATGTTTTGCTGTAGAGGCGGAGAACGAGGAGGGGTAAAAGAAAGAGAGAAGGGCAATAATGAGCACAGTTCTTAACCGGAATGAACAGATTCTCATCGAGACAGACGGAGTGAATGTGGATTTTTACATCGCTGTTGTGCCGTTAACCTTCCTCCGGAGATTGTTGTTTGCATCCTGTTAGATTTAAGGAATTTGTGATTATGGTGATTAAAGTTTACATCGCATCATCCTCCGGATCAACATCGGTAAGAACTTAAGACACAAGATTAATTGAGAACATGCGACATTACAATTTTTTACCACAACAGATAAGCCAAAATACAACAACAATTGTTACCACAGTGAAGTCAATAAATTAACGAGGGATCAAACAGTGTGAGAAAAGTCCACAATCTTTGTCCTTTTTTTTTTTTTTCGTTTTTTTTTTTTATGATGTCGTTGATGACGCATTAAATTAGTTTTACATAGTAACAATAAACGAGTGTGACGAATAATAAATTTGGGTGGAAATGATGGTTGCCACGAAAATTATTGTATATTATTTTATTAAGTATTATTATTATTATTATTAGTCAGACTGAAAAAATGTTTACTGATTACTGAAACATCAACATAAATACTGCTCTAAACTATTATTTTGTTTCCAAGCACATTTCAAATTTAACAGAGGAAAACACACAACAGTCTAAATATGGTGTTGAAGTTGATAGTTAACCACTTCCTTATTAGTGTGCTGGTAATAGCCACTCCTGCTCGACTACTCAAAAAACAATGCGCATATAACTAGAGACTGCACCCAGAAGGGTACCTGCCTGTTTCAATGATTATGTTTTATTTGCATCTTAACTGTTGAGAAGTTTTAAATAACAGTATTCACACTGTGTAAAATTAGCACGCTAGAGGGGGCTATTCCTCCAGCAGGTGATTTGGCTGGAGCACTTCCTAATTTGGTGAGTTAGCGAAAACTTGTGCTCTAGATACGCTAAGTTATGTAACATTGGAATGACAGTGACACATCTCATGGTCTCGACTAGCTCATGCTCCAGCCACCAGTGGCATGTGTTTTATGGCAAATGCCACTGGTTTACATTTTTTATTTATTTTTATTTTTAAAGTCCATTAGTCCAAATATTATACCAATTTCTTTTGATGTTTACACAGGTTAAGTGTTGCATTTATCTTTGACTAACAACAAGCAACCAATAGCCTACTATATTTCTAACGTTTATATTACCATACTGTTAAGTATACATCTCAATCAATCAAATTTGTTTAAACAGTTTTTACATTTCTTCAAAAAAAATGTACTACAATAATGTAGTAACATTTCATATATATATTATTTCTGAATGGTTGTTCAGCAATTTTTTAAACATTTTTTGGGTTTTTTTTTTGGTCACAAATAGCCACAAATGCAGTAATCATAGTAGGGGAGAGCAGGGCAGAGCAGGGCACAACCCAACACTTTTTGATTTTGTGTAAGTCTGAACACTTTACACTTTGTGTAAGTCTGAACACTTTACACTTTGTGTAAGTCTGAATTTACACAAACTGACTTCTCAGTTTGTGTAAATCCACTTTCAGAGAAGCTCAGGTTCTGAGTATTTCTTTTTTCCCACATTAATTTCCCAAATGTCAAGTACAGTTATGTGGTTTTGTTTCATTAATACAGTGTATACTTTTTTCTTGATTTACCTTGAAAGAATGGAAGGGAAATATGACAACATGCCCCATAGTGGGAACATTGTAACATGGCCATATGACAGCTTAAAATGTTATCCGATCTTATCAAAAAATATACAAGACAATCTAAAATAATTTCTCAATAAAATACAATTATAAACTTTTTCATATAAAATAATGGCATTTTTTTTAAATAATGAAAATAAACTCATTGATAATTAACAATTTCTGAACATTGACTGTCAGTCTTTATTCATCTTTTTCTCATGGTTTCTCAATAGAATTCATAAAAGTATAGAATAGAATAGCATAGTTCTAATACCTGCACAACTGGGATTTAAACCTGGCTAGTGTCTTTTGCAAAATCACAGATTGGAGATTAAAATAATATCAGATTTGTCTAATTTTAAATAAACACAAAAATATAGCTGAAAAATGTACATAAGAGATTTACTTTTGCTATGCTTAAATGTTCAGTGATATCTTCCAAAGATATTAGAATTTTGGCACAATTTTTTCTCCATATGGCGACTAGTAAATACGTCTAGCATGTGTGGAAGTATTTAAAACAAGTGTGTTACAACTAGCCCCACGTTAGGTTGTGCCCAGCTCACCCCTATACCACAATGTCATGATGTATTTTTAAAATCACCAAGGGAAGCTGAGTGCCTTACTTACAGATCATCATTTCAAGTCATGTCAAGTTTATTTTAAATAAGATAAGAAAGACAGCGATGATACTGTATTTGATTCCAATCATCTGCTCATTAGTAGAGATTCCACGACCTGATATGGATGGGTCAGATAAGGGAGACATCCAAAATGTGTACTGTTGGTGTGTTTCCTGGAACAGAGTTGGAAAACAATGGTTGACATTCAGGCTGATTTGTGAAGCGTAATAAGCAAATCATATTGCAATAGAAACTATCATGGGACTTAAAGGTGCAATAGGTGGTCTGGAAAATACTAACTTTAGCCTGGTAGCATTGAAAGCATACGATCCCACCCTCCCTGCAAATCACCGTCCAAAGCCACGCCTCCTCCAAAATACATGAACGGGCACAGACCAGAAGCGAGACGACCAGAGGCAATGTTATTGGATTACATCATGTGTCATTCACCGGTGAGAAAACTTTACAGTACAGTGAGGGAAGAAACAGAAGCGCTTGGTTGCATACATAAGTATGTGAATTGTTAAATTACTCCAGTTCAGAAGGTGACCTGTTGACATAAAGTAAAGAATGCTCTGTATTTCAGCTTTATTCAAATGTGATATCAGGACATAGTGGCAACACAGTCAAATCTCACTGAATTATCTGCATAGGGCAAAGTCCACGGTACATAGAACTGTACTGTCAAATGTAGATACTTGCCACTTGTTGTCGGTTCACATTCAGAAGGAAAGTTCTGTTGTTTGCCTGCCATTCTCACTCTGTCTGCAGCGTACGTGAACGCGCTGATGGCAAATGATGTCTGCGTGAACGGGCTGCGCAGTGGTTTGCAAACACACATTGACTGACAAGAAACACATGGTATCATTTCATTCGGGCCGAATGCAATGGGAACACCCTTGGGGTGGTGCTGATTGTCCGAATGCGTATAGAATCACACCAATTAATTGGCTCAATTCAGCGGTGCTCATCACTCACTCTTAATACTGTGAACCCGTCATCTGCTTTCTTCTTCTTCAGAAGTGGTTTATCTGGCCTGTGCTAGCGATTTTTGTGCTTCAGCGACCATATTTAGTGGAACTTGCTTCATTCTCCTCTCGGTGAAGCACAATGGAGCTGCGTCATTGCCAGCCACCATCTTCTCATTTCATTGTAAGAGACGACCCGCATGGTAAGTGTGTGAATGCATGCATGGGAGGCTATTTATGGCACTTCTGGCTGCAAGTTTTGCCAGGATTTCAAGCTTAAAACATTCCACGCTAGACTATGCTTACATTGAGAAGGATTCATCTGCTCTTCCCTGTCGCTCTGTGACAAATGAAGCGGCTGAGGCCCTTCATTAACCCGAGGCCTGGGGTTCGGATGTCGAGCTCAAGGTTGGAGCAGGCCAGTTTCTCCCTCTCTCGCCCGAGCACACGTGCTGTGCTGATTCTCCCGTGGAATTTCTCCACGATTATTTATGCCGCAGTCCAGAGGCACGCAATGCTGTTTCCTTTGGAATGAAGAATGTTTTATTCACCGCGGCTTCTGATTCGATGCTTTTTGGGCCTGCGGCCGACCCTCCCGCCTAGCGACCAGGAAGCAAGGCCTTCTACAGCCTACAGTGAGCTCGTGGACGTGCTAACTCGTGCTACTGAGAAGCTCAACATTGAGTGGCCTCGCAATTCTCAGTCCTCCAAGCTCGACATTCTTTGAGCGGCCAATCTAATTCGCGCCCCATTAGACGGAAGCTGCCATTTTTCAGCGATTTTCATTACGGGATCTCAAAACCCTGGAAAAGCAGCCTTTGTCCGCTCATTTGACTAATGCTGCAACCCAACCTGGCTGGTTCTGTGGATCAAGGCTATACTTGCATTCCAGCAGTTGAGGACATGCTTGCCACTCACCTTTCACAGATGCTCTTCGAATCAAAATCTGTTATACCAAGCGCCATGCACGCTTCGGGATTCAGAGTTAAGTTACCAACACCATCTTCCTGTATTGATGGACGGAGACGGTTCAGGCTATCTCCCCTCAACACCTCTTCCTGCTTGAGCTGCTTCACCGCCGACGGGAGACGCATTTAGCTTTCTCCCCGAGTCGGATGCTCCAGCCTCTACACCGGACCCCAAAATGAGAAAAACCTCCTCATTAGTCCTCATGGACCTCTCTTCGCTGTCAGATGATGCCTTAGGTCCTCCTCCAGTAACTTTAGCTTTCTGCCCACCACCTCTCGCTGGCAGCCACACAGAAAGTCTGGTGGCCGAGCCTACTAGAGCCCATTCCTATGCAGCCCTTGTCTGACCACCTGGCAGCATGGAGGCGTCTGCCAGGTGTGTCACGCTGGGTTCTCCGCACAATTCAATTTGGATACACCCTCCATTTCCATCGCCATCTTCCTTGCTTTGATGGGGTTTATCCCACTGTTACGAACAGCATCCTCGAGGCTTCTGTTCTCCAGCAGGAAGTGACGTCGATCCTCCTGAAGGGAGCAATAGTTCCTCCTTCTGACTTTTTCAGCCACTACTTCCTCATTCCAAAGAAGGACGGGGGTCTGTGCCCCATATTGGACCTATGTCATCCAATTCTTCCCCCTACAAAGGAAAATTCAAGATGTTGACGTTAAAACTCTCCTGGGGCAGATCCGAACAGGGACTGGTTTGTTACCGTGGACCTGAAGTTGTACCAATTTCGGGTCCTTTCATTTGGTCTGGCTTTGGCTCTGCAGACGTTCTCCAAGTGCATGAATGTAGCTATGGTGTCGTCCAGTCTCATCATCTCCTCGTCTACGCCTGGGTCTCCAGATCTACTGACTCCATCGCTGGTGGTTGGACCCCTGACTCCACTCTGGCTCCTCCCACTATCGGTTCCACCGTTGTGTCTCTTTTCTATCTGGGTTCCCACCTGGTTTGTTCTGCCTTAATCGCCTCCCTGGCTTCTCCCTCCGTCAACTCGTCTGTGGTGTCTCTATCTGTCGGCTCCTCCTAGTTTCCACCTGTCTCTGACTCCTCATCCTCCTCCCTCCTCTTTTGGACTATATTGTTACAGTGTTAGGACGTGCCTTTCATGGAGGGTGGTGTAATGTCAGGGTTATGTTCAGTACTGTTTAGCTGCATTGTTTTTGTCTCATTTTCTCTGTTCTTGTTTTTTTCTGTGTTCCCGTTCATTGCTAGTTTCCATAGTTATTCATTAGTTCCACACCTGTTCTTAGTTCTGTTCTCAATAATTATCTTTGTTCTGTATTTATAGCCCTTAGTTTTCTCTGTTCAGTGTTCCGTCTCGTTTATGTTAATGTGGTTGTGTTTTACTGTGATTACTCCTGCGATCTCCTGCGTGTTTTTATTTTATTTTTATTATTAATAATTTTTTCTCTTATTCTACTTGTCATTGTGCGCTTAACAGCCACTCGTTGCATATTTATTTCAGAAACTAAATAGGGTAAATGTTTATTTCATGCCTTTAAATGGATAAAGCTTTTGAATACAAATAGGTATTTTCACATAATTGGGTATACATTTGTAAGAGCGTAGTCTGAGTACATGTAATTTTAAAAGGGCTTGGCCACAACAATCAAAAACATGAAAAAATACTTTTGGACTTGGATTTTTTCCAAATAAAAACAAAACTAGTGCAGGAAAACATGTAAGAGTTCATAGGTCAGTAATTATCAAAAATATAATTTTTGACAATTACTATTTTTGAGGACATCAGAATTAGTGTCCATCAATTTGAATGTGTGATTTAATCTTCTTTTCCCCTCAGATCAAGAAACAGCAACAGGATGTCATGGGCTTCTTGGCAGCCAATAAGATTGAGTTTGAGGAATGTGACATTGCAGCTGATGAAGACAACAGGAAATGGATGCGGGAAAATGTTCCAGATGATTTCCGACCAACCTCAGGGAACCCTTTACCTCCTCAGATCTTCAACGAAGAGAGATATTGTGGGGTGTGTACATATAAGAAATATCATATGTTGGGGTAGTACAGTAGTTCTCAACACTAGTCAAACATTATGGAATATTCTGGGTTAACATAACCTAAAGTTTTTGGACAGTATCTGTGACACGCTGTCAATAACCACAGAAAATGTTTTCAACTCATCCCTTTCAAAGCAAAAGCCCTTTAAAGGTGCACTATGCAGGGTTTTCAGTTTGCAAACAAGATTCAAACTTGGCCTCTCCTCTACATGGCCAGAAGCCACGCCCTCTCCCCAGACACAATATATCAGTTGCACACGCAGTTGGCAATATAACAACAAACAACTGAAAAATTAGTCATAATATCTTCTTTTGTATTTCCCAGTCGAAAGAAAGTTTGGAACAACATGTGGCTGAATAAATTATGACTGGATTTTTTTTTTTGGTTGAACCAATCCTTTAACAACTTGTCACAGATTTAACCCAGACTATTCCTTTAAGAGAAATAGTTTACCCGAACTCAACAGATGCCTTTCACAAAGGTGATGAAGCTTTCAAAATGAATCTATTTCTGTAAGTTTCAGTGTTGCGCTGGACACATTTCTGCACAGGTAATTTTTAAATATCAGAAAAACTGCAGTCTTGTGTTTTGACTGGTTTACTCATGCACAGACTCTAAGAATTGAGCAATGCTTTCTCTTGCCATCTGCTCCCTAAATGATGCTTCTGTGCTCCAGAACTATGAGGCATTTTTCGATGCCCGTGAAGACAATGCTGTGTATGCGTTTCTTGGCTTGACTGCGCCCCCAGGTTCAAAGGTAGGTGTTCTGACAGACAAAAGGGTCCTTTATGCCCTCCTCATGTGTACGGTATGTGTCCGCTCTTAGGAATGTTTGAGTGCTAATGTTTAGCCTTACGGACACAGTGTCCCGTCTGATGGCCTTTGCTTCATGGACATGCTCTACTCTTTCTTCTACTGTACAGAACGGTTCTCACTGCTAATTTGAACTAATCTGAAGGCTTTCTGTGTTTCTTCACAGGAAGCAGAAGCCCTATCTAAGAAAGGGCAGATGTAATCTAGAGAACCCGCTCCAGCACAGCTGCTGAACTCCTGCACTTTCTGATTTCTGATGATTTTCTTTTCTTTTTCTTAT
Organism: Leuciscus leuciscus; assembly: GCF_965113295.1. NCBI lineage: Eukaryota > Metazoa > Chordata > Actinopteri > Cypriniformes > Leuciscidae > Leuciscus > Leuciscus leuciscus. The sequence goes on from NC_138732.1 coordinate 36,237,956, forward strand.
TGGTTCATATATTTTTTTTCTTTCTTTTTTTGAACCCATGAAATTATGTGATGAGATGGAATTATTTGTCCACTTAAAAAACCCTCTTCATTATTTCACTGTTAAATGGCTATTCAACTTGAAATTCATTTCTGTAGCCGTCCAAATAGACACAAGCAAAGATATGTCAAGATATGACAGTTAATTATTTCTCTAATGTTTAAGCAAGTTTATACTTAAATGTACTTGATTATTAATGTGGTTCAAGTTACATCCAATTAGTGGCCATATATTGCAGTGATAGGTTTTCTTTTTTGTGTGTTTAAATATTCTTTTTAGTATCTTTACTTTAAAAAAAAAAATATATATAATTGATTTATGTGTATATTTCATACTGCATGTTTTGCCTCAAGTATATCCTCCATGTCTTAATAGAGTACTTGTTTCTATTTTTAAATCTTAAAACAAGAGAGAAATATAACAGGCCTCCTACTTGTAACACTGCTAGTCATTCTTTCAAATCCTGATCTCATGCTTTCATTACAGTTGTACATATTTTCTTTTTCAAGATTATTGTAACATGTAATAAGAACATTTGATATGAATGTATACTGTAGTGAATCTTTTTAGATCTACAGTAATTTGGCAGTCTCTACCATGGTAAGGCCTTTGTTTACATTATTACATGGCATACTGTATTGTACAGTGCCTGTATTTTATATAACAGTTATCTGCCATCTGTCTCTCTCCATCTGATGCATGTCTAATTTCAGTTTTTACCATCACTTTGGTACTAATTTCAGAATCTTGATGTCATTTTTAAGAGCTGTAGACATAAAACCCAAAAGTCCTCAGCTGTAACAGGCTGTGTTCACAACATTGCATTGTGCTTTCATTTATTTAAAGAAGCATTGCACTTGCAGAATCATTTGTTTATCATCATGAAATACCATAGAAACATTAGTTTTTCTCGATTGCTTACACAGTTCATTAATCAATTTACCATTTTGACTGCCATGCCAAAAATCGAATTTTTTTGTCATATATTATTCTCTTTTGTCAGAATCAAACTTTGGCTTCAAATGACACACAACTCATAAAAAATACACAGACTACTTTCCTGCCCAGTTAACGTCAGTGAGATTAATTCGTAACAATGTGACAAAAACCTCTTATTGGGAATCAGTAATTATTTTACGACTCATTGTCTATTACAGTATACAACATAAATAAAAGAGTGCAGATACAGTAAAATTATTCAATAAGCTTTAGGAAAAAAAACATTTCCATTACACTATACAGTAGATGAAAAGAAGAAAAGTTAAAATACCACAGAATATGAACCTGGTATGCAACACAATGCAGTATACTGTGAATTACAGTAGCCTACAGTAAAATAGATATTTTTTAAATAAATAAATTCAGCATTCTCTGCACCTTTGGCCAAATTTCTTTACAGTATACAGTACAATAGCAGTTTCTTAATTTTCTGACAAAAGACTTTCTCTACCTCGTCGTCTCTCAGTTCTGCAAAAATACAGGACGTAAAAAATGTGTTAAACATTTTGAGAAATGTGTGTTCTGAGAGCTGAATGAATGGTTTGGGAAATTGTGCCAACTGAATCAGTTATAGTGTGTTAGTAATCGAGAAAAACTCATTCAGATCACCCACACACAAGATACTGATAGTTTCACTGTGTAGTTGTCTGTACAATCATTAAATATTGTTGTACAATATATGTGATAGATATTTCATAATGGTTCTATAAATACATCACTGTAAAATAACTAGTAAAGAAAATATTACAGAATATTACAGTATTGATGAAAACAATCAAATCCCAACATAGGTTCAATTTCCTTGAATCAAAGAAAAAAGTAAATTATAATTATTTTATACTTATGCACAATAAAAAGTCAACTGCAGTGTTCCTCACATGGCTTACTTTTAAAAGCAAAATTAATAACTGTAATCTGTTGGTTACACATACCTACATCTATTGAAGCTGTATCTACAGAAATCTATAGATGTACGATTGCTCGATTGATTGATTAACCTTTAAGATCAGTTGGATTAAATGACTGACCAATGTACTAAACTGAACGGAAAAAAAGAGAGATGCAAATAAAATGTTTGATAGAATTACTGTAGTATTATGAAAGGCAGTTACGAATGAAATGTATTATAGATGAACCACTTATTATCTGCAGTGTAAAGGATACTTTGTGACTTTGTACTTACATAATTGACAAAAAATTGCTCAAATCAAAGTGCATATATCTGATTATCTGTTGTTGTGTGATAGAGTTTTGAAAATTCACCACTTGCTTGTGAAAATAGTACCAAAGCGATAAAAAAGTAAGACAACAATGTCAGTGGAAAAAAATGAGAATGGTTTTGCTATTTTCGGTTTGTTTTCTTTATAATTGCAGACTAATGAATAGTACACAGAATACTGCATACAAAATATAGTACAAAAAATTATATATTAATACATAATATACAAAAATAAATGTTTTAAACTGTTAATGGATGACTGAATTTTATTACCTGATGCAATCTCTTATACTCATTTTAACTGAAAGACCTGATGAAATACATTTTGATATTGACTCAAAAGTTTAAACTATACTACACTCTACTATATTCTACAGTCTGATAGCAAATGACAGAGAAACACATTTTACAGGGATTTGCTTTTAAAGACTTTTTAAAAGATATTTTTAAAGAAAGGCACAATACTTACATTTCAGAGCTTCCTGTACTAAGTTCAAAATTAAACAGAAAATTTGCAAGGCACTCAAAACAGTGTGCAAAATTATTGGAAGCAATTGCATAAACCGGGATCTTGTGCACACACTAAAACACAGGGGGGTTGTAGAGTAGTGTAGTGTAGTGTAGTGTACGTTTGCAGTGTAGCAGTTCTTCAGCAGCAGTGTTAGCATGTCGTCCTTAAAAAATCTTAACCCAAAGTTCTGTGTACATGAAGACAAAAGGGCTTACAATAGAAAACTGTTAGGACCTCCCACAGGAGACTGAAATCTACTCTGAGCAATGTTGTTTCTTTGTCATTCACACCCATCAGTTTCTATGGGCCATACATATGTATGGGCCATTTGGTTCTCACCTTTACAGACACAGAGTTGATTGCATCTTGAGACACAGTAACAATGTATATGCAGACACAGTAATTTAACTATTACCATAAGCCGATAACAATGTCCATGACATTTATATTTTTTCTAATTTGTCATTTATATTTACACAGACTGTTTAATGCAGCTGGCATGAATGCACTTACACTGGAATTACAATTGCACAAAGCAGTGGTTCCCAACCCTGTTCCTGGAGGCACACTAGGGGTGCGTCTCAATCAGTTCCCTAGCTCCCAAAGGTGTGGACGAATTCGGGAATTCCTTTGAGGGCTCAAGCCCCTGCCCTTTTTAAAAATTAATCAAAAGTGCCCCGCTCATATTTGATGATAATATTGTGGTCAATAAAACAAAATAGGCTTCATTTGATTATAATTAACATGACAACCCACATGGGTTTTCTCAGGGTTAAATGGGTGTCAGGCATGGGCTCAAAGTGGGCACTTTGATGGTGTTATTATGGGCCCCAGTTTGGTTTAGGTTGTGGGCTCCAGTTAGGCTGCCCATTATTGTTTATTTGCAGGTTTTGTTTGGGCCCCAATTGGGCTATATTAGACTCAATTTTAATTACTGAATTTGGTTTGTATTTGTTTAAAAAGTAACTGCCATAATTGTGTATTAAAATTGAAAAACATTTTCAAATATTTGACTAAGTTTATTTAATTTGATATAATAATGCACAGCATGTTTGTCAAATAATATTTTTTGTGTAAGTTTCATGGCCTTATAAAACACTTACTTTTTTAATGTATGTGTGCAAAAAATTTGCTCAAAACAATATTTTCTAATAATATACACTACCGTTCAAAAGTTTGTGGTCAGTAAGATTTTTTTAATGTTTTTAAAAGAAGTATCTTCTGTAACTGCACTATGTAACTACAGAAGAGTCAAGTTTTAAATAGGAAAAATATCGAAACTCATTTTTTTTGAGAGAGATGCTAACGATCTTGTCCGGTTCAATTCATTATGCTAAGCTATGCTAAAAGTGGGACCCCCAGACCCGGAGATCGGCTGAATGGATTCGAAAATGGTAAAACTCAACTGTTTAACTCTGGGTGAGTTGTAAAATGAGCCTATTTCCAAAAAAAGTGGAGTATCCCTTTAAGATTTTATAAAACGGAATCAATAGAGCTAACATTTAACGAACTTTAATGAAGATCGAGATCCAGCCGAGATCGAACAACTACAGAAGCTAGGCTAACTAAAATGAAGTTGGTTAACCAGCACATTTTATATAATAAAGTGTGTGTGTTCCAACTTTTCACCCTTTTACACGCTTACCGTATTTTTCATAATTGTTCGGTCTCATAATAATGACCGAGGCAGTATATCGTGCAAGAATGCTTCATTGCACTTCCAGGCGTTTCTGTGCTTTGCAGCCGGTGTGAACCCAGCTTAAAGTCACATAAAATAATGCATACTACTCGTACACTCAATTTAAGTTCAGGGAAGTTTTATTTGAGGGACAGATCAAAACTGATCGTCTTAGTTCAAGAAGCCTTAGTGATGTTTTCCCATGCATGAACGATTCGTTTTTTGAATCAGTTCTTTTTAGTGAACCTGTTGAATAAATTCACAAAACTGACCGAATTATTCATTTGAAATCAATCAGTTGACTCGCTGATTAAGTGATCTGGTCAAGCAGTTTCTAATGCGATGTCTCCACATACAGTATGGATTGATAGATGTTTTAATTATCTGTTATCTCAATGAATCAGTAGGCCTATGGTCGGGATTGATCTTTTAGAAATTATCCTAAACTTACTTTATAGTTGTGCCTTTAGGTTAATTAGGTAAAAAGAGATGAGATGTAATTAATTTTAATCTTTTAATTTTTGTATTTTACTAACATGTCTAACTAGTTATGCATGAAGAAACATTACTCTGATGTACATTTTCACTAATCACAGGACTCATGTTGTTTTTAATCATTGGTTAATTATTTTAAATTCTGCTTTTTAATCTTCTACTGCTGTTAAATTTCAGATTCCTTTATTTTTTTTATTTTTTTTTTAAATGGAGAATGACTGCTCGCAGCGGACAAAAAGGCGAAGAATACAGTCTAAAGTGGCAGAGCACATAGAGCTAGTCAAAGATTATGTTTCGTCTTGTTCTAACCGAGCTGTGTCTCCTACCCAGGGGCGTCATGCAAGCCAAAATTCTGGGGGGGCACAACGTTAGCCAACTAGTTTACGGTTAGACTAGGCTAGCTATCGATAACGTTACACTGACACAACTTAAGTTAAAGCTCTGAATTCGCAGCTAATATCAAATCCATAACTTTTTGATCAAGTTAAAATTTCCAGGTCAACCACAAATAATCCCACTACCTTTTAATATCATCCGATAACTAATTCAATGCCGATTTGTTGCTTTGCCCACTTACCACTTCAAGACCATCTGTAAAACATTGCCAGCTCAACGTGCGAGACGAGTGAGTTGCTTGAACATACACAGCAAAGATTCTAGAGCGCTACGCGCATAGCGCTCTAGATTTGATATACACAGACACCATATTAGGAAAAAGGGACGGGCTGATGCATTGCTGACCGATTTATTACACATCCAGAAGAATACATTTGAGTCGTTATAGGCTCTGGTATATTATGGAGCATAATAGGAATAAAGTTGTGACAAAAAAATTATCAGGGAGGAAAAATCTGAGGGGGCACGTGCCCCCTCACTTTGAATGGGCATGACGCCACTGCTCCTACCCTAATAAACGATTTGACAGTGAAACATACTATGATTCTTTTGAGACCCTTGATGGGCTTTTGCATCCTTCGGACAGAAGCTCTACTGCCCCGGCTTCACTTGAGGATGCTGACAATTCATTTGATTACAGTAATGATGATGATGATGATGATGATGATGATGATGATGATGATAGCCCCTCGGTTCAGCTTTGTACCGCAAATCACAACGTGGATCGTTTTGAGTACCCATGCCCATCTCTGAATAATGGCAGCGATGACAAACAAACCAGTGATTCTGACCCTTCTGATGATATTAAAGGTTTTGCAGAATGGGCAACACGGTTTAATATTTCTCATTCTGCATTGTCAGCTTTGCAGAAAATACTGGGGAGAAAAGGTCTAAACATTCCATGGATCCAAGGACTTTGCTTTCCACAGATCATGAATGCCAAGTAAAATACAGGTTGTGCAGGTGGATGCAATACCATTTTGGAGTTGCAAATGCATTAATGGCAGAGTTGTATTCTACATGTGACTTAAATGAACTTATTGATTCCCTTACACTTTATGTAAATATAGATGGGTTGCCCCTGTTTAGAAGTTCTGCAGTGAATCTGCGGCCCATTCTTGGTTGGATTAAGGAACTTGAGAATTCTAGTGTATTTTTAATCGGATTTTATTTAGGTTCTGGCAAACCATCTTCAGTGCATAGTTATCTAAAGGAATTTGTTGATGATTTGAAAGTTGTCAATCAAGAAGGATCACATTTTAATGGCAAACATTACAAAATTACACCGCCCGAGGCTTTTATCTGTGATTGGCTTTCCTCAAGTGTGTTAAAGGTCACTCAGGGTACAACGCCTGTGAATGTTGTAAACAGACAGGTGTATTTGTGAAAGGTAGAATGACATATCCAGACAGGAGAGCAGAGCTTAGAACTGACTCTCAGTTTGAAGAAATGATTGAAGAAAAGCACCACACAGGAGTTTCTCCACTAAAAGGTTTAGGTGTTGGTCTAGTTACAAGCTTTGTGTTAGACTACATGCATCTTGTGTGTTTAGGTGTTGTAAGAAAGCTTATTTATTTGTGGATTAAGGGCCCTTTAAAGTGTAGAGTGTCAGCACATATTCTTTCTGTAATTTCACAACACATGACCTCAGTTAGGCTGCACATACCAAAGACCTTCTCCAGGAAACCCGGATCTTTGTTTGGTGTGGCCATATGGAAAGCCACAGAATTCAGATTATTTCTATTATATACTGGACCTGTTGTGTTGCTTAATAATTTACAACAGAATTTATACCAACATTTCATGCTGCTGTCTGTAGTCTGGATTTATGTTCAAATCAGTTACTTCAAGATTTTGTTGAAATTTTCCCCCCCAAAATATATGGTCCTGAGTTTATTGCATATAATGTACATAACTTAATTCATCTAGTGGAGGATGCAAGGAAACATGGACCTCTTGATCTAATTTCATGTTTTTCAATTGAGAACTTTTTAGGTAAAGTAAAAAAGATGGTACGGAGGCCACAGCATCCGGTGCAGCAAGTTGTAAAACCTGTACATGAAAAACAAAAAGTAAAGGCAAAGGTCAATAGACAGGAGGATAGTAGTATTCAAGTCACTTCAGTCTATGTTTATTTGATACACCGTTTACCATTTGATCAAACTGTCATTGTTGGTTACATAAAGCCCAGGCGCCACCTACAGGCCACTATGTAAAGTGTAGGCTGACAACGACATGAAAGGATTTGATTATTTTAAGATTTTTGATAATTATGCAGCAATAGTTTATAAAATAGTATGTACAGTAACGGTCATAAATTTGGACACATTACTAATTTTTTATGTTTTTTAAAGAAGTCTCTTGTCTTTAAACTTAGAATTCTGAAAAAGTATCAAAGGTTATAAGTATATTAAAATAGAAAATCATTATTTTAAATTGTAGTAATATTTCACAATATCACAGTTTTTTCTCTATTTTTGATCGAATAAATGCAACCTTGATGAGCATATATATATATGCCCCTTTTTTTACATTTGAGCCCCTGCCCTAATGAACTCCCTGGACGTCCCTGCAGTGAGGATCGAGGTAAGGATGACCTTAGCACTTGCTCTCAGCAGAGCAGGTGGCCAGGGTGTAGCCGGCAGACCAGGGGGCCAGGGCAGAGTCAGCAGAATAGTTGGCCACCAAGGCAGAGAAAGCGAAGCTAGAAACCAAGACCACCACAGCGGAACTGAAAAAGAGAGCACAGAGTTCAAAGACGCCCTCCTTGGCCGTAAAAGGCAGGCAGAGAGTTCAGGAAGAGATGTCCCTACCCCTGCAGGAGCTGTCTTGGAAGGAGCAGGGAAAGTGTGTGTGGTCCAAATACACAAGATGGTGGTTTCCATCACAGGAAGCACAGCAAATGGTGGAAGGACCTCTGAGACCACTGTACTTGGGATCTCCAAACTTGGAAGCTCTGAGACCACCGGACTTAAGTTACATGACCGAGTGGCTGTCCACATCCTCCTCCACCTAACCCAAGGTGAAGGAGGAACTACTCATTGAGAGCACCATCTCAACAAAATCCATAAATCTTCCTCGAGGACCATAAATGAAAAAAAAAAAGGATTTTTTTTTTTGTTTTAACTATTGAGTTCAGCACAATAAAAGGAAATCAAAGCACTGTCAGGATAGTGATAAGCAAGGTCCAAAAACTCACTTGTAGTGTTCTCGAGGTAACGATCATCGTGGGTGAGAAGTAGGCATACTGCTGCTAGATCCATACTTATTGGTCAGTCGTTCTGTTTGTGGTTACATAGGAATGAGGAGAGGCGAGGACCTATTTGCAGCAGTTTATCAACAAAACACCCAAACAAAGATAATCCAAAATGGGAAGAAGAAGAAGAAGAAGAAGAAGAAGAAGATGATGATGATGATGATCTAAACGGGGAATTTACAACCTTCACACAACTTCACAACAATGCATGTAAAGACAATAACAGAAAAACAAGGACTGAAACACAGGGGTATATATATATACACACAATATACACTTTCTTAAAAATAAAGGTTCTTTATTGGCATCGATGGTTACATGAAGAACTTTTAACTTCCATGGAACCACTAAAAGTTCTTTAGATTATTAAAATGTTCTTCACACTAAGAAAAAAAAATGCTTCTGAAAGGTTCTTAAGGGAACCAAAAATGGTTCTTCTATGGCATCGCTGTGAAAAAAAGCCCTTTTGAAACCTTTATTTTTAAGAGTGCAGGCAAACAAGAGTGTAACAAGGAAGTATGGTATAAGGTAGGTGTAGGCATAGGAATATATACATAGAATCCTCATTAGTGGCCGTTTCAATGGGCCACTATACGTAAGCCGTCCTCCATATTGGAGCGGTCCATGAACATTCAAGAGCAAGTTGACAGCATCTGCAACCGTAGTTAGACATATGTGTGAATATCTATATATGACTTGGACTTAAAATGGACTTAAGCAGATGATTTCCCTAAACTAACAAAATACTACAAGACGAAGGCGTCAGCTGACACGGCATTAAAAAGTAATGATAAAAGTAAAAACATTAAAAGTGTCATAGTAAAAACATGTAATATTGAGTTAATCTACATATAAAAACACAAACCATCACATTCTCACCTGTAAAACCCATTTCTTCAGGAAAAACATTGGCGGTTTCACAACCAGAATCTGCGCAATGTTGTGGCATCATTGATTCTTACTGTGAGTGACAACACACTGACCGTTGCAAGATGGCAGGCCCGCCTACGTGTCTGGAGCGGTGGAATGAGGCGTCTACGTATACATAACTATATATAGTATGAATGCATGTAGTATAAATATAATCTGGACTTACCATATTCGCCATGTTGTCATTATACCAGCGTCTGTTACGTCGCTTCACTGCCATTCAAAAAACCTCTCCTGTGGCCTCATGAGACAGTAAAGTGATGCCATCCGGGTACTTTTTGCCTACTCTTTTATGATTACTGTGAATTTGGACATACTACTGGACATGATTTTGTCACATACTGTTTTACGTAGTAGGGAAGTATGAGATTTCGGCTGCAGCCAGGGACAGCATTATGCTTATTGCAAAGCAAATGCATATCCATGTTAGATGACTAGGGCGGGGTGTATAAAATGCGTTGATCAAAAAAAAAATTTGGTACTTGAATTTTATTTTATTTGAAATCCATACCTGTGGCTGTAATAAATTAATTTCTTAAATTTGATGACTTTTATAATTTGAAATAATATAAACATGAATATATGCAATGTTCCCAAGGGGATGTTTGGAGGACATTTCCATGAATAATAATAAATAATGTATTCATAACTGTTAAGTAAACATTCTAAGAACGTCTCAGCTTACGCCTGTAACCATAGTGCTCTGAGAAGGGAACGAGACGCTGCGTCAATGACACTTTGGAAATGCCTCTTCATGATTGCGTCTGAAGCACGTGTGTCAACTAGTCCAATGGAGAGAGGGAACGTCATGGGCGGGTGACGTCATGACCTGGAAAGCACATCCGGAATGACCGGCGTTAGCTTCAATTAGCTGAAGCAAGTCGATGACAGGGATGAAGTAAGTATGGCAAAGTGACGCAGCGCCTCGTTCTCTTCTCCAGAAATCCTGGGAGCAGAGCAATCGGGGGAAATGCGTACAGACACAGCCTTGGCCATGTCTGTACCATAGCATCGTATCCTGAGACGCAAACAGACCCACCTCCGCTTGGCCGTAAACCTTCCATATACGGTCCACTACCCTAGGGTGAAGTCTCCATTCCCCAGGCCTCAGCCCCTGTCTCGAGTCAAGTCAAGTCACCTTAATTTATATAGCGCTTTTAACAATATGGATTGTTTCAAAGCAGCTTTACAGTGATAATAGGAAATAATTTTTTTGTCCAGGTAAAGTTAGTTTTGATTGATTGATTGACTTTCGTTGCGAAGATCATTAGTTATTAACTTAGGGGCCGCTATCACAACACCGCTCTAACAGGAAAACCCTTAACGCGCTCCAGCCGCCCATCCGCACAAAACAGTGCCTGGTGTCTCAAGAACAGATTCCCTGAAATAGGTTCCAAGGTGAAAACGATTATCCGTTATCTCTGCGCAAACCTCAAAAACGCAAACCCGCGAAAACGCAGATGTCGCGCACATGCGCATTACGTGTTCAGTCCAAAGGTATGCATGTTTGAATATATATGTGCACAGGCGTGTAGTCCTTCTTTACAAATCAACCCTCAATAAACTACTTGTCTGGCCTTAAAAAAATGTTGTTTATGCCGTCAACATTTTATCTGTACTGGGGTAAGGGGAAGGGAAGGAGGCCTTCACAGGGGAAGGACTGGTTGACACCTCAGGACTGCGTTGTCCAGACGCAGGTCCTTCATCAGATCTGGATACGGCCTGGATTCGGCGGACTGCGGTAAACCTCAGATAAACAGAGAGACTAATATCCTTCTTATGATGTAACAAGTACATCAGGATTTATGGGGAGTGTTCCCGGTTCCGGCTGACCTAAACTATGCAGCCTAACATTGAATTATAGAAGTCTATAATGTGTTATGTGTATGCTAGGCCAAAGAGATGTGTTTTTAGTCTAGATTTGAACTGACAGAGTGTGTCTGCTTCCCGGACAATGTTAGAAAGATTGTTCCAAAGTTTTGGTGGTAAATAGGAAAAGGATCTACCGCCAGCAGTCGATTTTGATATTCTAGGTATTATCAACTGGCTGGAATTTTGAGATCGCAATAGAAGTGAAGGATTATAATGCGTTAAGAGCTCGCTCAAGTACTGGGGAGCTAAACCATTTAGTACTTTGTAAGTAATCAGCAATATTTTAAAATGTATAAGTTGTTTAATAGGGAGTCAATACAGTGTTTATAGCACTGGGCTAATATGGTCATACTTCCTGGTTCTGTTAAGAACTCTAGCTGCTGCATTTTGGACCAGCTGTAGTTTGTTTATTAAGCATGCAGGGCAACCACCCATAATAGCATTACAATAATCTAGCCTTGATGTCATGAACGCATGAACTAATTGTTCTGCATTTTTCATTGAGAGCATATGACGTAGATATATTTTTATATATAAGATGAAAGATTGTGGTTTTACAGATACTAGACACGTGACTTTCAAATGAAAGACTGGTATCAAAGAGCACACTCAGGTTCCTAACCTACGACGAAGACTTGACAGAGCAGCCATCAAGAGTTAGACAGTATTCTAGGTTATTACGTGAGGAAGTTTTTGTCCAATAATTAGAATCTCTGTTTTTTCAGAATTTAGTAGGAAATTGTTAGTAATCCAGTTTTTTATATCAGCTATGCATTCCGTTAATTTTGTGAATTGGTAAGTTTCGTCAGGGCGTGAAGAAATATAGAGCTGCGTATCATCAGCATAACAGTGAAAACGCCTCGGTTACGACTGTAACCTCGGTTCCCTGAAGAGGGAACGAGCGTTGCGTCGAAACTGACGCTATGGGGAACGCTTTGCGTGATGACGTCTTGAAGCACATGTAAAATCAGTCCAATGGTGTGGCGGAACGTCAGAGGCGGGTGACGTCACGTACCAGGAAGCTATAAAAGCCGGCCCGAAACAGAAAACGAAAGCTTCGTAAAGTCTGAAGTCGCGCTGACAGGCATGAAGGAGATATGGCAAGGCGACGCAATGCTCGTTCCCTCTTCAGGGAACCGAGGTTACAGTCGTAACCGAGGCGTTCCATTTCAAGGGAACTCCCGTTGCGTCGAAACTGACGCTATGGGGAACGTCTATACCAACGCCTCCATAGCTACAACTGTCTGTCCTGTGTGTATCAAGTGAGCAGCACTAAGAAGACAAAACATGAGACCCTGGAGCAGAGTCTAAATCCAGAGAGTAGAACCTGACGAAGGTGTGCGGTGAGGACCAGCCTGCCGCATCACAGACGTCCTGTAACGAAACTCCTGATATAAGGGCCTTAGAGGCCGCCATACTCCTAGTAGAGTGCGACCGGACAGACAAAGGAGAAGGCTGTCCAGCCGCCTCATAAGCAAGTGAGATAGCCTCAACCACCCACTTGCTCATCCTTTGCTTAGACACCGGACCTCCCTTGTTAGGAGACCCAAAGCACACAAATAATTGATCACTTTTACGCCACAGGGCAGCTCTGTGGACATAAGCGTCTAACGCCCGAACTGGGCAAAGCAAATTATTAGCCTCCTGGTCCGCATTCTGAAAGGGAGGAGGACAGAAGGCCTGCAGAACAATAGGTCTAGCCACATTAGTGGGGACCTTGGGGACATAGCCCGGTCTAGGGTGAAGAAAAGCTTTGACCATACCCGGAGCAAACTCCAAGCATGACGGAGCAACCGACAATGCCTGGAGATCCCCTATTCTTTTAAGAGAAGAGATGGCGAGAAGAAACAGAGCTTTCAGAGTTAGAAACTTCTCAGGAACCTCCTCAATGGGCTCAAAGGGGGCCAGGGAAAGGCCTTGCAGCGCAACGGACAAATCCCATGGTGGTACCCTAGAGCGAACTGCAGGCCTCAGCCTCCAAGTGCCACGAAGGAAACGAGATACCAGAGGGTCTTTCCCCACAGACATTCCACCCAAAGGAATGTGGTAAGCACCTATGGCCGCCACATAAACCTTTAAAGTGGACGGGGTCAGACCTGCAGTGAACCAGTCCTGCAGGAACTCCAGAACTGTACCAATTGGGCAGTTGACTGGATCCAACCGACGGTCACTACACCCAGAAGTGAATACTCTCCACTTCAGGGCATAAAGTTTCCTCGTGGAGGGAGCTCTGGACTGTAGAATGGTCTCAACAACCTCAGTTGAGAGACCTGACTCTATGAGCTGGGCCCCCTCAGAGGCCAAGCCCACAGGTTCCACAGTTCTGGCCGAGGGTGAAATATCGAGCCCTCTGCCTGGGACAGAAGGTCCCTCCTGACGGGTAACTCCAGAGGATGCCCGTCGAGGAGGGACACAAGATCGGGAAACCATACTCTGCCCGGCCAGCGCGGGGCTATAAGAAGTAGATGGACCCGGTCCCTGCGAACTCTTTCCAGAACTCCCGGGAGCAGAGCCACTGGGGGAAAGGCGTACAAACGTAGCCTCGGCCACGTCTGTACCATAGCATCCTGTCCCAGAGGAGCTGGATGCGTGAGGGAGAACCAAAGTGGACAGTGAGACGTCTCTCGAGACGCAAACAGATCCACTTGTGCTTGGCCAAACTCCCTCCATATCAGCTCCACCACCTCGGGGTGGAGCCTCCATTCCCCGGGCCTCGGCCCCTGTCTCGACAGAGTGTCTGCTCCTATATTCTGTACCCCGGGGATGTAGGCTGCCCTGAGAGACAGCAACTTCCCCTGGGACCACAAGAGGATATGGCGTGCCAAAATGGACAATGGGCGCGAGCGCAAACCCCCTTGGTGGTTGATATAGGCGACTACCGACGTGTTGTCCGTATGTACTAACACATGGTGTCCCCTGAGATCTGTGATAAAGCTCCTCAGAGCCCGGAAGACAGCTAACATCTCTAGGCGATTGATATGCCAGGAACGATGATGGTCTTCCCACAGACCTTGAGATGAGCGACCCTCCAGGATCGCTCCCCAGCCCGTGAGGGAAGCATCCGTCGTTAGCAGTTTGCGACGACAAGGAGCTCCCAGCACTGGGCCCTGGGACAGGAACCAGGGTTTCTTCCACATAACCAAGGCACGTAGGCATCGCCGCGTGACCTTGATTGTGCGAAATGGGTTGCCCCTCGGGGAACCCAGATGGGTTGCCCCTCTGGTCCTGAGCCACCACTGCAGGGGCCTCATGTGCAGTAGTCCAAAAGGTATCACGTTGGAAGCTGCTGCCATGAGACCCAACAGTCTCTGGAACTGTTTGACAGTGAGTAGCTGGCCTAGCTTTACACTTTTCACAGCTGCAAGGATGGAATCTATCCGTGGCGGTGACAGGCGTGCCTGCATCGACACTGAATCCCAAACCACGCCTAAAAAAGTGGTCCTCTGAAGTGGAGAAAGCACACTCTTCTTGGCGTTCAGCCGTAATCCCAGCTCTTTCATGTGGGCGAGAACAACATCTCGATGTTGAACCGCCAACTGATGCGACTGAGCTAAAATCAACCAATCGTCGATGTAGTTCATGATGCGAATACCCTGGAGGCGCAGAGGCGCCAGAGCTGCATCCACGCATTTGGTGAAAGTGCGGGGTGATAAAGCCAGGCCGAATGGAAGAACTCGATATTGGTATGCTTTGCCCCCGAAAAGCAAACCTCAGGAACTTCCAATGACACGGACGGATGGAAATATGGAAATATGCGTCCTTGAGATCTATCGTGACAAACCAGTCCTCGGACCTGATCTGTGGCACGATTTGTCTCAAAGTTAACATTTTGAACTTGAGCTGCATGACTGACTCGTTCAGAACTCGAAGATCTAAAATGGGACGCAATCCCCCGTCCTTTTTTGGAACTATGAAGTACCGGCTGTAAAACCCGCTTTCCCTGTTGGAGGGAGGTACATATTCTATGGCCCCTTTCTCTAACAGAGTGTTTACTTCCTGTTCCATAACCAGAACCTGCTCGGGGCCCACCACTGTGGGCAGGACCCCCATAAACCGAGGTGGGCGTTTCTTGAATTGTATCTGATACCCTTTTTCCACGGTCTGCAGGACCCAACGAGAAACATTTGACAGTAGCTTCCACGCTGTCAAAGATTCTACTAGAGGTACCAGCCTCTCGAGACTGGTTTCTGGATTTTGTTGCTGTTGAGTAGTCGGTTCGACGCCCTGTAACGGCGCACCGGCAGGGAACGACCGAACAGACTGCTCTAGCACCCTCCTCGGAGGGGGCGGGCATCCCGAG
Organism: Leuciscus leuciscus; assembly: GCF_965113295.1. Classification (NCBI taxonomy): domain Eukaryota; kingdom Metazoa; phylum Chordata; class Actinopteri; order Cypriniformes; family Leuciscidae; genus Leuciscus; species Leuciscus leuciscus. The sequence continues at coordinate 36,253,651 of NC_138732.1, forward strand.
GCCACTACGTTTCCGGGTGGACCTTGAGATATGTGCTCGCCGGAGACCGCTGCGCCCTGTAACACCAGAGGTGGCAGGGTTGGCAGAACGGTCCCCTGAGGGCACCGAAGAGAGACGGGCACCGTAAAAAGAGGTGTTAACCGCTCTGCTTCGGGGGGAACTACCCTCATTTGTCCTGAGCCCTCGGACGTCAGGACCTTTTCCCAGCAGCCTTCTTGGCGGTAATAACGGTCCGCAGATCCGTTTTACCCCTCGAAGACTGCTGGGTTTGAGAGCGCCCTCCGTGTCCCCGAGATTTTTGTGGGGGAGCACGAGAGGACACACTCTGTTTTTGAGTGGCACGATGTTCAGCGCTCTTTTTAGAGGAGTGAGGCTGCTCCCGCTCAGAACGGCGGGGGAGAAGTTTTTGTAATGCAGCTGCCTGTTTAGCAGCTTCCTGAGATTTAGCTACCGCACTGTTTACTGCATCACCAAATAATCCAACAGTGGAAACCGGAGCATCTAAGAGAACGTGCTTTTCTTTCTCTTTTATATAGCTCAAATTGAGCCACAGATGCCTCTCAGTGGCCACCAGGGCTGCCATAGACCGCCCGATTGATTTAGTGGTCTCCTTGGTGGCCCTGAGAGACAGATCTGTGGCTCTGCGTAGTTCGGCCACTGTGTCAGGACCAATTCCCCCGCCCTCCTCTAAATCCCCCAATAATTCTGCCTGATAGGCTTGCATAATAGACATCGTATGCAGACACGCTGCAGCTTGACCAGCGGCTGCATACGACTTATGAACCAGTGCTGATGTGAATTTTACTGGTTTGGAGGGAAGTGAAGGAGCCTTTAAGGAAGATGCCGTTGCTGGAGAGAGATAGCTCGCAAGCGTCTCCTCCACCTTCGGCATCTCCCCATAACCATATTCTTTATATTTATGAATGGAAGAATAATGGGATGTTTGTGGTGTATAAACTCTGAATGATACTGGTTTTCCCCACGATCTCGACACCTCGGTGTGGAGATCGGGGAAAAACGGAAGGCTTCTTCGCTGAGGCTGTGCACGAGATGGCAGGAAGCGTTCGTCGAGCTTACTTTTCGAACGAACGTCCTGCCTATCCTCTGGCCACTCAATTGATAATTTTTGAACTGCTCTCGTGACAACATCGAGCAATTCCTCAAAAGCGTGAGACTGAGGTGGCGAATCCTCAGACTCAGCTTCAATACTAACAACGTCCAACTCCTCAGAGCTGGACAATTGCAGTATTGGTGCCTCCATCGGGGGGGAAGAAACCGCAGCGCGTGCTTCCACACCCTGATGAGAGGCACTGGATCTATCAGAAGGATGTTGAGATAAGGCAGAGCCCGTCTCAACATCCACTGATAAATCCATTTGTGAACCCCAGGTCTGAGATCGACGCTGTGCCTCGGCAGCGGCGGGACCCAAGCCCTGGGGAACGTGGTCGGGATTGAACCGAGCCAAGCGGGATCGGAGCGTACCCGCAATGCACACAGTCACCACCCTCGAGTGCTGACTGGGCACGGGATCGGAAGCGCCTCGCAATGCACACAGTCACCACCCTCGAGTGCTGACTGGGCATGCTCCTCACCCAAACAAACAACACAAAGAGTGTGAGTATCACCTCCCGTTAAATAACGCGGGCAGGGATGGACACACACTCTAAACTGCTGCTTGCTCGCCATACTGAATATATATATATAATATAGACAGACAACACCAAATAACAAGGACAGATTCAACACAGAGCGCAACTGAAGACTCAGAAAGCTTTCGTTTTCTGTTTCGGGCCGGCTTTTATAGCTTCCTGGTACGTGACGTCACCCGCCTCTGACGTTCCGCCACACCATTGGACTGATTTTACATGTGCTTCAAGACGTCATCACGCAAAGTGTTCCCCATAGCGTCAGTTTCGACGCAACGGGAGTTCCCTTGAAAGGGAACTAATGCCATGCTTCCTAATGATATCTCCCAAGGGTAGTATGTACAGAGTGAACAGCAACGGTCCTAGTACTGAGCCTTGTGGTACACCATACTGAACTTTTGATCGATAAGACATGTCTTCATTTACTGCTACAAACTGATAACGGTTAAATAAGTATGATTTAAACCATGCTAATGCGATTCCACTAATGCCAACAAAATTTTCGAGTCTATTTAAAAGAATGGTGTGGTCGATAGTGTCAAATGCAGCACTAAGATTGAGTAACTCTAATAGAGAGATACAACCACGATCGGATGATAAGAGCAAATCATTTGTGACTCTAATGAGAGCTGTCTCAGTACTATGGTACGGTCTAAATCCTGATTGAAAATCCTCGCAGATATAATTTCTTTCTAAAAAGGAACATAGTTGTGAATATACTGCCTTTTCTAGTATCTTTGACAGAAAAGGTCGATTCGAGATCGGCCTGTAATTGTCAGAATGAGATTCGTAGATCCAAATGCAAGCAAACAGTTTATTGAAGGCAGGTTGAACAGATGAATATACTCAAAACACCACGTATAGCAGGCGGGCGACCAGGATACAAATACTGCAGAGAGGATGAGTGATATGAATAATCCTGTGAGGATGCCAACCGAAACTGGAATGAAGAGAACTCCAAACGATCTCCATAAGTCTGGGAACACAGACGAGATCGAGGAAATAACTCCGTAAGGAAAGTCAGGCACCGGAACTGGGTAAGAGAGCATAAACAAGAGTGACGAACCGACACCAGGCAAAAATCACTCCTGCTAGATATAGGCAGCTAACCAACAGAATTAACTAGCTGCAGCTGCGGGCTGATTAAATTATCAGCTAGTTACTAAGCAACAAACAAGACAACACACTCAGATCCCACACCCATAACAACCAACAGAAACATTGATCACAATTGACTAATTCTGTAGGATGAAGTTGCATTTTTTTTAACAAGCGGTTTAATCATAGTCAGCTTAAAATGTTTTGGTATCCTAATGACAAAGATGAATTAATGATATTAAGAAGATGATCTATGACCTCTGGAAGCATCTCTTTCAGTAGCTTGGTCGGTATAGGGTCTAACATACATGTTGTCGATTTAGATGATTTAACGAGTTTAGAAAATTCTTCCTTTCCTATAGCAATGAATGAATTGAATTTTTCCTGAGGGAGACTACAATGCACTGCCTGATGGGATACTGTAGTAGACGGTTGCATAGTTATAATTTTCTCCCTGATATTATCAATCTTATAAGTGAAGAAGTTCATAAAGTCATTACTGCTGTGCTGCTTGGAAACTTCTGGACTTGAAGCTTTATTTTTCGCTCCTTTCCTTTATCTCGACAGGATGTGTGCTCCTACATTCTGGTACCAGGGGATGTATACCGCTCTCAGAGACAGCATCTTCCCTAGGGACCACAGGAGGATCTGGTGCGCAAGTTTGCATAGTAGATGCGAACACAGACCCCCCTGATGATTTATGTGAGAGACCACTGATGTGTTGTCTGTGCAGACAAGCACATGATCGCCTCTTAGGTCTGGGAGGAAGTGCTTCAATGCCATGAAGACAATTTATGTGCCAAGAGAGATGATGACTCCTCCAAAGACTCTGACCTGAGCGGCCTCCCATTACCGAGCCCCAGCCCGTGAGAGAAGCATCTGTCGTAAGCGTGACGCAATGACGATGAGCTCCTAACACTGGGACAAGAATCAAGGTTTTCTCCATATAACCAAGGCACGGAGACACCTGCGTGTAATTTTGATCACAGGAATTTGGTTCCCCCTCGGGGGAAAACCCCTTGGTCTCGAGCCACCACTGCAAGGGTCTCATCTACAGAAGGCCAAAAGGTATCGCGTTGGACGCAGCAGCTATCAAACCCAACAGTGCTTGAAAATGAGTCACATTAAGTGACTGACCTAGCTTTATCTCTTTTACGACTGTGAGGATCGCACTAACACGAGCAGGCGATAGGACAGCCTGCATTGTTACTGAATCCCACACCAAGAAAATGGTCCTCTGAACTGGAGAAAGCACATTCTTCTTGGCATTCAGTCTCAACCCCAACTTTTGCATGTGAGCAAGAATGACATCTCAATGCCAAACCACCATCTGCTCCGACTCTGCTAGAATAAGCCAGTCGTCCATATAATTCAGAATGTGAATTCCTTGCAGTCTGAGTGGCGCCAGAGCTGCATCCACGCATTTCGTGAATGTGCGGGGTGACAGAGCTTGGCCGAAGGGAAGAACCAGATACTGGTATGCTTCGCCCCCAAAAGCAAACCTCAGGAAATGTGTCCTTTAGATCTATCGTGACAAACCATTCCTCGGATCAAATTTGAGTCACAATCTGCTTCAAAGTCAAAATTTTGAACTTGAGCTTCTTGACTGAACAATTCAGATGACGAAGATCTAGTATAGGACCCAACCCTCCATCCTTCTGGGAACAATGAAGAACCAGGTGTAGAACCCGGACTCTCTGTTGGGTGGAGGAACCCGTTCTATAGCTTCCTTCGCTAACAGAGACTTTACTTCTTGTTCCATCACCAGAGCCTGCTCGGGATGTACTAACATGAGTAGAACTCCATTGAATCGTAGTGGACGAGAACCAAACTGTATTCTGTAATCTTTTTCTATAATCTGCAGGATTCATCAAGATACGTTTGGCAGAAGCATCCACTCTGCAAGAAAATCTACTAAGCGAACCAGCCTCTCGAGGCTGGCCTCTGGTGTACTCAAAGCAGCCATTTAGACGACCTGAAGCGAACTGGTAGGAAACAACGACTTGACTGCTTTTTGACCCTCCTCAGAGGGTGCAGGAAAAAATGGAAGGCCTCCCCAAAGAGTGACAGGCGGGAGAAGAGCGTGCGAAGGGGCAGTTTATCACAATGCTCGCAGTCAGCCCCCTCGAAGGCTGACAGAGCACGATCTGCTCCCAAACACATAACACACAAGTCATGTGTATCCCCACCCTTGAGGAAACAAGGGCAGGGAGAAGCACACGACTTGAATGTCTGTTTATTTGCCATTCTTTTTTTGTAAATGTGTACAGCAAAATATAGGGAAATACAACAATAAATAGGACAAACAGGATGAACACAGAGCGCTTGCTGAGGCACAGAAGCTAACGCCGGTCATACCAGATGTGCTTTATATCTTTTCCTGGTCGTGACTTCACCCATCTGTGATGTTCCGTCTCTTCATTGGGCTAGTTGACACACATGCTTAAGACGCAATCAAGCAGAGGTGTTCCCAAAGCATCATTGATGCAGCGCGAGTTCCCTCAAAAGGGAACATATTTTTGTCCGATGGGAGGAGGCACCTTTTACATCACACCCTACCTGTTGAGGTAAAGCAAGAGCGTCTACCTGGAGGAAAGGGAGTAAATAAAAATAAAAATAATTTTGTGATCAAACCAAATGTTCTCCTTTCAATTTAGTACTTTTAACAATCAGTTCATTTAATAGCAAACAATGCAAGATACATGTTTCAAATCACCCTTGTTGCTACATTAATTACAGTAATACAAGCTACAATTGCCACATTAGAAAATACACTTACATTACCTAACTTATGTAACTGAATCCATAATGTTATATATTGTGTTATCAAAAGGTGTGATGAAGTATGACCCATGAGGATTTGATGCCATCTGTCTCCCTTTTATTGATGCATCTCTGGTCAATCTGATGTTACTGTATACAGTCTTGTACAGACTGTTTCCTCTCCCTTGTACTCTATCCTGCTTTATGTTCAGAAATCTCTCTCTCTCTCTCTCTCTCTCTCTCTCTCTCTCTCTCTCTCTCTCTCTCTCACACACACACACACACACGCACGCACGCACGCGCGCACGCACACACACACGTTCGTCAATAGGTGTCCCAAATTATGAATTGATTAAAATCAGATGGATTAAATAGTAGACAAATGTATTAAACTGAACGAGAAGAGATGCAAATCAAAAATGTAATAGCAAGAGCTTTATGAAGGGCAGTTACTGTGAATGAAATGTTTATATACTGGATGCAGTTCTATTGTATAGTGAAAAGGATACTTTGTGATTTTGTGTATTGTACTAACACAGTTGAAAATATGCTGACATTTTTTATCTGTTGTGATATTAGTACTAAGAGTTTAAAAAAAAAATGTACACCTTACTTGTACACCTTACTACTGAAAATAGTACCAAAGCGAATAAAATAAAACTGTAACACATTTGTTAGACATGTTAAAATGCCTGCTACAACATCTAGATAATTTAAGCAAATTGAAAAAAAGAAAATTATTTCTGCTCTAAAATGTTTAATCTCTGTACAAAAATAAAATAAAATAAACTCTATTAAATGACTTTAAAATCTGTATCTATCAATCAATAAATCAATCAATGTGAAATTTAGTTTTGAGAATGTGGACCTGTAGCTCCATATGTTCACCACTAGATGTCCTACCTAGTAGTAATAGTTTACTATTCTTCATTGGTTTGTGTGGGTTTGGTTTGTCCCTCATGTCTGTCTATTATTCCTCATCGCTCTGTAAAGTTTTGTATGTTTCATAATAAATTATTTTCTTGGTTATTTACTTAGAAAGTAACTCCCACTTTCTTTTTTTGTGGAAAGTATAAGTATAGACTACTATAGTATAAGAGTAGGTTGCCTTTAAGTTGTCATATGCAATTCTAAACACCTGGATTGGGATTTAGGCAATGGCTGGTGTAATAAATAAATGTTGTTCTGTCCTAGGATTTCCAAGAGACTGTTTAGAAGCACAGACGAATAATACGAATAACATTCTTTTGTGTAGCTTTTTTGTGTGCCAATCAGCAACAGAGCTCAACATAGCGATCAAGAGGTGCCCAGTAATCAACCTTTAATAAGGTTAAATAAGGTAAAAGAATAAACCTTTCTAAACAGCACAGGAAAGCTTTCAAAAACCCCATGAACCATTGTGAATGGTGTAATCTATTTTACTTGTATATTTATATCTTTTTTTATATTTTGAAACAAACAGCCATTCACTGCCCCCTAGTGCCATTTCATAAACTGTACCAGGAGAACACACTGAGTGGGGTTTGAGACAGAAAGTCTGAGACCACTATTGAATATTATTCATGATGAATGAATCCATCATTGTTCTGATTTTCAATAGTAACATTATTTAGTTATATAGTTTAGAATTGTCTGATTTGGATTTAAGGTCCTGAAATTTTCGTTGGTATTTTTGGTAACCCTTTTTGATGGTCCCTTTTGAACATTCTGTTGACTATAAGTAAGTTTGCAACTGCATGTCAACTAACTTGCATTAAAGCATTACTAGACTGTCTGATAAAATCTGCTAACTCTTTATTGTGATGATCCTCCAAAAGAAATTCTACTGACTATAAATATATTTGCAACTCATTCTAACCCTAACCCACCAGTCTACTAATACTCTACTAACACTCTAATGAGAGTTAGTAGACATGTAGGTGCGTGCAACGTTACTTATAGTCAACAGAATGTGTTAAAGGAACCATCAAAATAAAGTGAAACCGCATTTTTTCGTATTCGTCATCCGGTGGCTCTGAATTGTCAAAACACCTCTCAAAATGCTTGCTGCAGATGCACAAAACGCAGAAAATCGAACCCAATCTGAATTTTTTTATGACGGACAAAAGTTTTGGAAGGAGTGTGTAAATGTGATTGACACAACGTGAGGTTGTGTTTATTTGTTAACGTGCGAAAATTTCGGACTCAGTGTGCAAGGACCTTAAGACTAAGGCTCAGAATCACTTATTCTTGCGTAGACAGACCTTTGCCGTTTCTCAATATGTTCTTGTCTGTATTTGTGTTCTTGTGGACTTGTAAAACGTCATCAGTCGCTGCCCAAGTACTGTTTCAATTCAAAGTACAGTTCAAATCCCCAAGTGTGTTCTTGATCCGCCCCTTTTATGGAGGATGCATCGAAAGGTGACGTGTGTGGACTTGAGACAGCCAGGTATCCCAGAATGCATCTCGCACTAACCAGCAAGCATTAATAGCAGAGAAGAAAATCTGCGTAATTTCAATTTGGGTGAATGCAGGTAAAGTGGGACACTTTTTGTTACCTAGATACCTAGATATATTTTTTTTCTTTTCTTTATTACTTTTGTTAACTTTAAAGGAACACTTCGACTTTTTGGGACTTTAGCTTATTCACCGTATCCCCCAGAGTTAGAAAAGTCCATACATACCTTTTTCATCTCCGTGCGTGCTGTTAGTCTGTTTGACGCACCCACCGCTAGCCTAGCTTAGCACAAAGACTGGATGTAAATGGCTACAGCTAGCATACTAATCCCAATAAGTGACAAAATAACGCCAACATTTTCCTATTTACATGTTGTGATTTGTATAGTCACAGTGTGACTATGGTCATATGAGACACAGCCATTTTTTAAACGTTTAAATACTGGGAACTATTTTCTCAGAAGGCGAAGCACTGCTACTTGGGCGGAGTGATTTAGCGCAGCACCCGAGAAGCGCAGTTCCGTCAACAAAACCAACGTGACTAACTAGCTAGTAGCGAACATGAGTAATTCGTGATCATGGCTGACTTTGAGGAATTGTCAGAGGATTTTTATTTGGTATCAAACCAAATCAATCGTTTTGAGCCAGAATACACAGACGAGGAGTTACAAACTTTGGAAGCTGATATACAAGATGCCGAACAGACTGAGGTCGAGGGGAGAGTCAGAACGGGAGTAGCCTACTATTTCACAAACAAGGTCACTGTTTCTCAAAAATGAAAACAGTATTTATATTTATATATACTTATATTTTTCTTTAAGGATGAGCTGTTAAAAGACGATGACCCTCCATCATGCTTCATCTTCAATGTAGTTGAATAATGTTATATAATGTGCTTTTTAACATTTTTTAACAGCCTGTGCTAACTGTTGCTATCTTTTCAGTTATCAGGACCGTTGCTGAAGAACATACTACTTGAAGTTGTTCTTCAAGAAGGAGATGCTGCCTACATGCCCCTGTCATTGGCTTGCTCAAGGTTCAGGGACATAGTTGGGGATGACAATTTCAAGAATCAGGCACACTTCTTATGGCTAGAAAGTAAATAGACATTAAAAAATAAAACGCATAACAAGAACATCATTGATAATGTTAAATGTTATGTTCATTTTTTTTTTTCACCTCAGGTGTTACATGCTGGAAAAATAAGTCGTCTCACTACAAACAGCTCTTCTGGAGGATGTACTCAATCTCCACTTGTTTGGAGTGTGGGTTTGAGTACAAATGCTGCACACCTGGTACGTTTTGTGTAAATTGGTGATGAATAAACTAGTTGTTAGTCTAAAGGAAAACTAAAAATCTAATTTACTTATGTCATCCCTTGGAGTTTAAAAGTTCTGGACACCATTCACTTGCATGGCATGGACCTACAGAGCTGAGAAATTATTCTTAATGTTTGTAAATGTTCAATGTCAACTATAAACCCTAGTTCTTATTGTGCTTCTTGTGTATCCACCAGGTTATGCTGGGAAGGGAAAGCGAGGCGAGCTCCAGGGCATTTATTCAGAAACCTTCCATCCTGGATTTTGCAGTTTTGACTGCATGCAGATCAGTTCTAATGAGCTGATATAGTGTCCTTACAAATAAATAAAAAAAGACTAAAAATAATAAAATAAAATAAACACTTTTGCAATCAATTCTGAGTGACTTGTACATGATTTTATACATAAAAAAAATTTAAAAAAATTATCCACCCTGAGATTTAAATATAATATATGTGTAACACGTTCAGAAGAACATTAGTCTGCTATTTAAAACAATATTCAGTAAAGATGGATGGTAACTTTTTTTTTTTTTTACATTAGCCAAATGTTTTTCATGTATTTACACATTCACTTCACTGAGTCTAATTGCATCACATTTTAATATGTTAATTTACTTGATACTGTAGAATATGTAGCTAATATTCAGAAATATGCTTGAATAAGGCCTACAGCCTGATGAATTTAAAACACTGTCACTTTAAGTATGGTAAAAGGTGTAAAGACGTGACTTCATCATTGACAGTGAGTGGTATTGGACACACACAATAATAACAAAGCTGTAAGAGATCAGACCATGATGAGGAACGTAATATTTGATCGTTTATTTTCATTACTGTCGCTACTTCCTGCCATACTCATTCACGCCGTCCTCGGCTTGTGGATTTCCGCATAAGCTCCTCCCACTTGCGGCGTAAACTCCTCCTACTTGCACATTTGTGAAATCCCTCCTACTTGTGGCATAAGCTCCTCCCACTTGCGGCGTAAGCTCCTCCCACCTGCATGTCTCCGGGCTGCAGCGATACATACATGGATACATGGAGCCCGGGAACAACTGTAATAGTAGTGAGCACCCTATTCATGTAATAGTGTCACTAAGATTACATTACATCTAGCTAATGGCACTGTAACAGTAAGCTAGTCATCTAAAAACATAACGGAACACTTACCGCAGCCGCAGGTGATCCACTTTGTCCTGTCTTTACTATCGATGGGATGGCCATCGTTGCACACCATATGACTAGTAAGTCAAAGTCCAAATCACACTCTTTGCTGTCCAAACTTAATTGATATAAGTACCAATGTAGAACATTATATTGAAACTGTGTCTATTCCTCGTTTAGTGAGGTCAAACATTAAATCTACTGCAGGATCTAGGAAAAATCTAATTGTAATTAAACCAGAAAATCTCAATATTAGTGTACAAAAACAATTTATAAAGCTAGGTCTTCTAAACATTAGATCACTCACACCTAAGGCAGTTATTGTAAATGAAATGGTCACAGATAATAGTCTCGATGTACTTTGCCTTACTGAAACCTGGCTTAAACCAAATGATTATTTCGGTATTAATGAGTCTACTCCTCCTGGATACTGTTATAAACATGAGCCCCGTCTGATTGGTCGTGGTGGCGGTGTTGCAACCATCTATAAAGACATTCTTAATGTTACTCAAAAAACAGGTCACAGGTTTAATTCGTTTGAAGTACTTGTACTAAATGTTACACTCTTAGATATAAGAAATAAATCCCTATTATCTCTAGCCTTGGCTACCGTATATAGACCGCCAGGGCCTTACGCTGATTTCCTAAAAGAGTTTGCAGATTTTCTGTCAGACCTATTAGTCAATGTCGATAAAGCATTAATTGTTGGAGATTTTAACATACACGTAGACAATCCAAATGATGCGTTAGGGGCTGCGTTTACAGATTTATTAAACTCCTTTGGGGTCAAGCAAAACGTCACCGGACCAACACATCGTCTTAATCATACGCTAGATTTAATTATATCACATGGAACCAATCCAAGCGATATAGATATTATACCACAAAGTGATGATGTCACTGATCATTACATGGTAACTTGCATAATACGTACTGCTGAAATTTGTCATGTTGCGCCATGTTATCGACCAGGCAGAACAATCCTCCCATCCACCATAGATAGATTCTCAAATAGCTTACCTGATCTATCTCAGCTGCTCAGTGAACCCAAACAAACGGATGAACAAGAGGAAATGACTAGCACTATTGTGACGGTATTTGGCCTTAAAGAATTGGGTTTGGGCGCCAGGGGTAAAAACCACCACAATTATTTAATTAGTCCCTCATTAGAAACACTACACATAAGGGTTGACAATCAATTATGAAATAACAGACCAAGGAAGCACAATAAATTTAAGGAAAAGAAGTTTTCTATTCAAATTCCATTCCAATCTTATTACCACTCAGTACATCAAGACGTTCAATTCAAAAGAAAAATAAAGCGGAAGAGAAAAAAACTAATTAAACAAAACACCTATTAATTTCAGGCCCAGAAACATTTACCTTTTAATTACCTCACAACAATACATGAATGACAAATAAATCCAATAAATAATTCATGTAATTAACTGCAATGCAAGAAACATTTACCTTTTAATTACCTCACAACAATAAATGTATCAAAATACAACACAGCAGCCGCATAAAAGGAAAACGGACATAAGGGAAAAAACTGTTTGCTTACCAAGTCACTCATAAAACTACTGGGCCTGAAATGCACTTCGTTACATCAAACACAATTTTTACAAAAATAATTTGGCAACTCGAGCGCCAAAATAAACCCAAAGAAAACCCTCCCTACACCAAAACCTCCTCAAAACATACTACCTATAATGTCCTGAATTAGCATCTAAACCACAACATACTGGATTGGAACAAGCTCTCTCTCAAACGCTCCATTTACCCGCAAAACACCGAAGCGCTCTAAACAACTTCCCAATGAACTACGAATTTCAATAAGGGAAACATATTCCTCAATATTTGAATCGTAAGCATTAAAAACAGGAAAAGACCGCAACATTAACATAATCAATGCCACGCGGGCTACAACAACAATACTCACAAGCCATCCGCTAGCGTGGCCATGACCGAAACGTCCCACACCTGACAAGACAAACAAAGGCTAGCGAGCGCGCGCGCGAGAGAGAGAGAGAGCGACGCAATCACACCTCCTTAAATAACTTCCCACCTAATTTCCTCCGGATATACGCTCAACAGCGCCATCCCCAGTACGGAATAGGAAGACACATTGACGACTGTCACACTATGAGCACCATTTTCTCTAGTACATTAGACATCGTTGCACCAATTAGATTAAAAAAGGTTAGAGAGAAAACGTCTCGGTTACGGATGTAACCCTCGTTCCCTGAGTGGGAACGGAGACGTTACGTCGGATGACGACGATTGGGGTTTCGCCTAGAAGCCTATCACCTTCGAGTATATAAAACGAGCCAATGGCAATGAAATGCCATGGGTCTGCGGAATTTGCATAGCGTAACTCCGCCCGCCGCAGGGGGTATATAAGGAAGTACGCTGGCACAATGCAGATATGTCTTCGCTGAGGAGCCGAGACTAGCCCCAGGCGTTTTTCAGCGGTACAGCGGAAGTGGCAGGAAGACGTAACGTCTCCGTTCCCACTCAGGGAACGAGGGTTACATCCGTAACCGAGACGTTCCCTTTCGTGGTCACTCCGAGTTACGTCGGATGACGACGATTGGGGTTCCAGTCTAATCACGCCACCTCGGCTGTCTACCAGTGCCCTGCGTGAGTCTGAGCTCCCTGTTGTGAGACTAGCACGAACGAAGGAGTCCTACTTAACACAGGGATACCAAGGTACACTGGGAAGCATATCTCCAGAGAGAAATATGCAATAATGCCCAGCCATTGATGGGGGGGACTTAGAATACACATATGACCCAGAGGGCTGCATATGGAAAATCACTGGGGTGTCCAGCCGCAGGTGGAATCTTAAACCCCAGGGGTGGCAAGGTGGCTTGCCAAGGGAAAGACACACGCTCACAAGGAGACTTACAGTGGAATACACATGTGGGGGTCGCCCAGAGGGGAACCATGCACATGGAGGCACCTAGTCAAGCGCAAAAGCTGCGTTATGGCAGATTGGCATAACTCAGGCGTTGACGTAACCAGTGCTGGAGGAAACTCAGAGCTTATCAGACTCACCTGAGAGAAATATCGCACGTATCCCGTCCGTGGAGAGGAATGGCGAGCAAGCGAAGACACCTGAGCAGAATCTAGCACCGGCTGGTTGAAGCGAGTACATGAGAAGAAACTGGCTCTACTCGGAGATTATAGAATCTCGCGAATGTGTTGGGTGTCGCCCAGCCTGCAGCTCTACAAATGTCTGTTAGCGAGGCGCCATGCGCTAGAGCCCAAGAGGAAGCCACACTACGTGTGGAGTGGGCTTTCACACCAAGGGGGCACGGACGACCTTGCTGCTGGTATGCCAAAGCAATGGTATCCACTATCCAGTGGGATAACCTTTGCTTTGAGAGAGCCTTTCCCTTCAGCTTCCCACCATGACAGACAAAGAGCTGGTCTGAGGTCCTGAAACACCGCGTTCTGTCCACGTAAGCACGGAGGGCGCGTACTGGACAGAGCAGTGCCAAGGCTGGGTCTGCCTCCTCCAAGGGCAGCGCTTGCAGGTTCACTACCTGGTCTCGAAAGGGTGTGGTAGGAACCTTGGGCACGTATCCAAGCCGGGGTCTCAGGATCACGTGAGAGTTAGCCGGCCCGAATTCCAGGCACGCTTCGTCAACCGAAAATGCCTGCAGGTCCCCTACCCTCTTGATGGAGGCCAATGCAACCAGGAGCGCTGTCTTCATAGACAGGAACTTAAGCTCCACTGACTGTAAAGGCTCAAATGGAGCACTCTGCAGGGCAGTTAGAACCACTGAGAGGTCCCAAGAGGGTACGAAGGGAGGACGAGGAGGATTTAGTCTCCTCGCTCCCCTCAGGAACCTGACGATCAGGTCGTGCCTTCCCAGAGACTTACCATCAACTGCTTCGTGATGTGCGGCAATGGCGGCAACATACACTTTCAGGGTGGAGGGAGACAGCCTTCGCTCCAACCCTTCTTGCAGGAAGGAAAGCACGACACTGATCGGGCATTTCGTGGGTTCTTGATGTTTAGAAGAACACCAGTTGACGAAGAGGTTCCACTTCAACGCATAGGCATGTCTCGTGGACGATGCTCTAGCGGAAGTGATGGTAGCCACCACCGCAGGTGGTAGGGTACTCAAACCTGCCTCGTCCCGTCCAGGAGCCACACGTGGAGGTTCCAAAGATCGGGACGAGGGTGCCATAAGGTGCCCCGTCCCTGAGAAAGGAGGTCCTTCCTCAGAGGAATTGGCCAGGGAGGTGCTGTCGCGAGGAGTACTAGTTCGGAGAACCAGGTCCGGTTGGGCCAATACGGGGCAACCAAAATGACCTGCTCCTCGTCCTCCCTGATCTTGCGCAAGGTCTGCGCAAGAAGGCTCACTGGGGGAAACGCATACTTGCGTAGGCCCCGCGGCCAGCTGTGCGCCAGTGCATCCGTGCCGAGCGTGCCCTCGGTCAGGGAGTAAAACAGGTCGCAATGGGACGAGTCGTGGGAGGCAAACAGGTCTACCTGTGCGTCGCCGAACTGACCCCAAATCAGCTGGGCCGTCTGGGGATGGAGTCGCCATTCTCCTGCGAGAGGCCGAACTCGAGACAGCTCGTCGGCCGCCTGGTTCAGGTGTCCCGGGATATAAATGGCTCGAAGCGACCTCAGATGCTTCTGACTCCATATGAGGAGGTGGCGAGCGAGTTGCGACATACGGCGGGAGCGTAGACCACCCTGGTGGTTGATGTACGCTACTGTTGCGGTATTGTCTGATCGGACTAGTACGTGCTGGCCCCTGAGCAGCGCATGGAAGCGGTGCAGGGCGAGACGTACAGCCAGCAACTCGAGGCAATTGACATGCCAAAGGCGCTGGGGTCCTGTCCAGAAGCCCGCGGCAGCATGACCATTGCACATGGCGCCCCAGCCCGTGTTGGAGGCATCTGTTGACACAACAACATGCCGGGAAACTCGTTCTAAGGGCACTCCGGCCCGTAGAAAATTGAGGTTCGCCCACGGGGTGAAGGTCTGACGGCAGGCTGGAGTCACTGGGACTCGGAGCGTGCCGTGTTGCCATGCCCACCTCGGGACTCGATCGCGAAGCCAAAGCTGAAGCGGTCTCATATGAAGCAATCCCAGCGGCGTTACTGCGGCTGCGGATGCCATATGCCCCAGGAGCCTCTGAAAAAGTTTCAGTGGAACCGCACTCTTGTCCTCGAACTGACGAAGACAAGTCAGCAGTGACTGCGCGCGCTCGCTCGTAAGCTGCGCGCACATGGCGACCGAGTCGATCTCCATACCGAGAAAAGAGATCCTCTGCACGGGGCAGAGTTTGCTCTTCTCCCAGTTGACCCGAAGGCCCAGACGGACTAGGTGCCGGAGCACTAGGTCCCTGTGTTCGCAAACCTGGTCTCGAGAGTGAGCTAGGATAAGCCAGTCGTCGAGATAGTTCAGGATGCGAACCCCGTGTTCCCGAAGGGGAACAAGGGCTGCCTCGACGACCTTCGTAAAGACGCGAGGAGACAGGGCTAGCCCGAAAGGGAGAACCGCGTACTGGTATGCCTGCCCCTCGAAAGCAAACCGTAGAAACGGTCTGTGTCGAGGTAAAATGGAGACATGGAAGTAGGCGTCCTTCAGGTCGATCGCTGCAAACCAATCCTGCGGCCGCACACACTGGAGGATGTGTTTGGCCGTTAGCATCTTGAACGGCAGCCTGTGAAGGGAGCGGTTCAAGACGCGCAGGTCGAGGATTGGCCGTAACCCACCGGACTTCTTGGGTACAATGAAGTAAGGGCTGTAGAAGCCGGACTTCATTTCGGCTGGAGGGACAATCTCGATCGCACCCTTCGCCAGCAGGGTGACGACCTCCGCTCTCATGACAGGGGCATTGCCACCGACCATAGTGAAGCGGACTCCGCTGAAGCGGGGAGGAGATCGCGCGAACTGAATCGCGTAGCCGAGCCTGATGGTTCTCGCGACCCAGCGGGACAGTCTGGGAAGCTCTAGCCAGGCCTCCAGAAAGTGCACCAGCGGGGTCATACGAACCACAGACGTACCGTCGGTGGGGCAGCGAGGCGGAATGACCGGCACCGGCGAGGGTGGCATCGCGGCCCTGTGCGGGGGCACGGTCATTAACCGCGTCCTGCCAGAGGAGGCCAGGGGAGGGCGCGCGTCCCACGGGGGCGTGCTCTGGCAGGGGTCTGGCGACAGAGGGGGATGAGAGGAGCGTGGCCCGTGGGCGGCGCGTGCTGTCATCCCAGACCTCTGGGACAGAGGAGGGCGGCAGTGGCGGGACCCGAGGGTGGCGCGCACTGCGGCCCTCTGGGTCTGTAGGCTCAGGATTGGGGATTTCGATTCTTTCTTTAACCACATTAGGGTGCTGCCCGTCGTGAGACGAGCAGCGGGGAGTGGAGAACAAAAGATTCTCCCCCGGCCCTCCACCGGGGGAAGGAGTGGCCCTGCTACCACCTCCTGTAGCGAAAAGAAAGCCAATCCTGAGCTGCCCGTCTCAGGAGCGCCGCTTAGCCTGGCGTTTAGCGGGCTGCGGGGCTGGAGAGGGCTGTGGCGCCTTCCTACGGCTTCCTCCACGACGCGGCCCAGATGAAGGCTGCTGCTGGGGCCGTGCGGGAGGGGCGGGAGCCGCGGGAGGGCGCCCTCGGCGGCGAGCAGGCTGAGGATTCTGCACCGACGGCTGAGCAGCAGAGCGTCGGGGCAGAATGTGCTTAATCGCCTCAGTCTGCTTCTGAGCAGTCGAGAACTGTTGGGCAAAGTCCTCGACTGCACCGCCGAAAAGGCCGGCCTGGGATATGGGAGCGTCAAGCAGACGAGTCCGCTCGGGCTCACGCATATCAGCCAGGTTCAGCCAGAGATGTCTCTCCTGGACCACAGCTGTGGACATCACCAAACCCAGGGAGCGCGCGGTCACCTTCGTCGCCCGGAGAGCGAGGTCGGTGGCGGCGCGCAGCTCATCAAAGAGCCCTGGGTCTGTCCTACCCTCGTGCATGTCACGAAGCATCTTGGCCTGGTAGACCTGTAAGATGGCCATGGCATGCAAAGAGGCAGCTGCCTGTCCCGCCGCTCTGTAAGATTTCGCCACCATGGTAGACGAGAATCTACAGGCTTTGGACGGGTGCTTAGGATCACCACGTGATGAAGCGCTTGTCGGACACAGCTGCATCGCGACAGAACGTTCAACCGTGGGAATCCCAGTGTACCCACAAGCATCAGCTCTATCGAGGGGAGGAAAGGCGGAGAAAGCCGTCGAACGATCACGGGAAGACATGGGAGCCTTCCAGGACCGCGTGACTTCCTCATGCACTTCCGGGAAGAATGGTATTGGGGTTGGGCGGCGACGGGTGTCAGCGGCCGCTCCCAAAAACCAATCATCCAGCCGCGAGCGCACTGGATCAGGTGGCGGGGACCACTCAATACCAATGGCCGCGGCTGCCCGGGAAAGCATGGCGGTCAGCTCGGGATCAGACTCGGGCAATGCTGGCACGCCCGAGGGCGGCAACACAGCCGAATCCTCACTTCCCGAGGACTCGCGCCCACCTTGTGATGCAGCGATGGACATAGTATCTTCCTCTGGAGCTCCAAACGAGACGCGCTGGGGCTCCGAAGAGGGACCAGCGGTCTCAGTTTGGACACTCGCGGGTGCTGATGCTGGAGAGGGGTGTGTGGACCGTGGACGTGTCGGCGGTATGTCCCACACAGTCACCCTCAGGTCACCCCGGCCACCAGCCGAAGTACTAGCCCTCTCGGGACCAGTAGATCGGGGTGTGGGTAGGGGGACTCTCGCTCTAGTGAGCTCATTGAGTCTCGACCGCAGCATAGAGATGGTCATGTTCCCGCAGTGAGAACATGAGTCATCCACGAACGCTGCTTTAGCGTGATCAACGCCCAAACACGTTAAGCAGCGATCGTGCCCATCAGAGAAAAATATCTCGCCACCGCAACCAGAAGTGCACGGGCGAGGCATCTTTAAAAAGACGTGCCACGTGCAATGCTCTTTTTGTGAGAGGAAAAACTCCGCGGATGCTGAAGCGAACAGGGAGAAACACACTATCTGTCAGATCACTGACAAGATCAGCAGGGTAGTGAGCACTCGCTGAAAACGCCGTCACACCAACACCGGAGAGT
Source organism: Leuciscus leuciscus (assembly GCF_965113295.1). NCBI lineage: Eukaryota > Metazoa > Chordata > Actinopteri > Cypriniformes > Leuciscidae > Leuciscus > Leuciscus leuciscus. The sequence continues at coordinate 36,272,195 of NC_138732.1, forward strand.
TCGCTCGTCTCGAAGGTAAGAGAAGACTAACTCAGAATATTTGGCTTGCAGGAGTGGAGAAGTTCTCGGCTCCGAAGCGAAAAACATATCTGCATTGTGCCAGCGTACTTCCTTATATACCCCCTGCGGCGGGCGGAGTTACGCTATGCAAATTCCGCAGACCCATGGCATTTCATTGCCATTGGCTCGTTTTATATACTCGAAGGTGATAGGCTTCTAGGCGAAACCCCAATCGTCGTCATCCGACGTAACTCGGAGTGACCACGAAAGGGAACTAAAGCGCCATGGTATAACAGTGCTACGCATGTTATCAAGAGAGAAACTCGTAATTTAGAGCGTAAATGGAAACAAACTAATTTAGAGGTCTTTAGAATCGCGTGGAAAGACAGTATGTCACGTTATAAAAAGGCCCTAAAAGCGGCCAGGGCTGAGCACCTCCACAAACTAATAGAAAATAACCAAAGTAATCCAAGGTTTTTATTTAACACCGTGGCTAGACTAACAAATAAACAGACGTCACCCGAACAAAATATACCGTTACAGTTCAGTAGTAATGATTTCATGAACTTCTTCACTGAGAAAATAGAAAGCATCAGAAACACAATTGTAAATGTACAATCTTTAATGGTGTCTTATGATTCAGCCTCAATTAATGCCCCTCAAGAACAATTACAGTGCAAAACAACTATAGAACAAAAAGAGTTAAATAAACTTATCATTGCATCTAAACTAACAACATGTTTATTAGACCCAATACCCACTAAACTACTGAAAGAAGTGTTATCTGTAGTGGAAGAGCCTCTTCTCAATATTATTAACTCGTCTCGTTCCAAGAACATTTAAACTGGCAGTTATAAAACCTCTCATTAAGAAACCACAATTAGATCATAATAATCTAGCAAATTATAGACCCATTTCAAATCTTCCATTTATGTCTAAAATATTAGAAAAAGTGGTGTCCGCTCAATTGTGCTCTTTCTTGCAAGAAAATGATATCTATGAAAAATTTCAGTCAGGATTCAGACCGCATCATAGCACTGAAACTGCGCTCGTTAAAATTACAAATGATTTACTTTTAGCTTCTGACCAAGGCTGTATCTCAATCCTAGTTTTACTTGATCTTAGTGCTGCGTTCGATACTATAGATCACAAAATACTCTTAGATCGACTACAAAACTACACTGGTGTTCATGGACAGGCATTAAGCTGGTTTAGATCGTACTTATCAGACCGCTACCATTTTGTCTGTTTAAATGGGGAAAAATCGAAGATAACGTCAGTAAACTATGGAGTGCCGCAGGGATCTGTGTTAGGCCCTCTGTTATTCTCAATATACATGCTGCCGCTTGGTAATATTATAAGAAAACATGGAATTAATTTCCACTGTTATGCTGATGACACTCAATTATATATTTCATCACGACCGGATGAAAACAATAAATTATCTAAATTGACAGAGTGTGTTAAAGATATAAAATACTGGATGACGTGTAATTTTCTGCTATTAAACTCAAATAAAACGGAGGTATTACTTATGGGTCCAAAAAACTGCCCACAAAACCTCTTACAATGCAACTTCAATTTAGAAGGATGTCCTGTTCCTTTATCCACTACAGTAAAAGACCTGGGGGTTATACTAGATCGCAACTTGTCTTTCGAAAATCATATTTCATATGTTACAAGAACAGCCTTTTTCCACCTTAGAAACATTACTAAGCTACGTAATATGCTATCTGTCTCTGATGCTGAAAAGTTTGTTCATGCATTCATGACCTCGAGACTGGATTACTGTAATGCTTTATTAGCTGGTTGTCCTGCATCCTCAATAAACAAGCTACAGTTAGTCCAAAATGCCGCCGCTAGAGTTCTTACGAGATCAAGAAAATATGATCATATAACACCAATTCTATCATCTCTACACTGGTTACCTATTAAGTTCCGTATCAATTACAAAGTATTACTAATGACCTATAAAGCCCTAAATGGTTTAGCTCCTGGGTATTTAACGGAACTTCTATCGCCTTGCAATCCATCACGCTCTTTAAGATCAATAAATTCGAGGCTTCTGGTCATTCCTAGGATATCTAAGACCACTAAAGGAGGGAGGGCATTTTCACATTTAGCTCCTAAACTCTGGAATGGCCTTCCTGATATTGTTCGAGGCTCAGATTCGCTGTCCCAGTTTAAAACTAGATTAAAGACGCATCTCTTTAGCCAAGCATTCACATAATACTTACCTTTTATACTACAGTTGAATCAGATTGAATGCATTAATATTAGGAACAGCAGCTACGCTAATTATTTCCCATCTGCTTTAATAGAGTACGTCAGCTCCAGTTTGTATCCAGCCTCTCATGGAAACTTCAGATGCCCCAACACCCATGCAGAGACGACTCCACGCCCGTGAGGAGACGACTCGACGCCGGCGATATGTTATGCCCTAAATTAATGCATGATTAACTAACTGTATTTTTCTATGTACATTTTTTGAAATACACTTTCTGTAAAGCTGCTTTGAGACAATATGTATTGTGAAAAGCGCTATACAAATAAATTTGAATTGAATTGAATTGAATGGCCGTATCCTTCAGCACACGTTTCATGGTCCGTGTGGCAAATTCAATTTTTTCAAAATAGTCGTCCTCAGTGAAATGTTCTGAGCAAACGCGATAGTCCTTGATGATGTTTGCAGGTGTGTTTTGGATCTATATCCAGAGCAAGTAGCCATTGATTTATCAGGTCAGCGTTTTTGGTTGGAATTCTATGAAACATCATGATATTACCTGGTCTCCCCTGTTTATTGTCGCAGCTCTTTACAATACAGCGAACACCCATGATTGTAAACTTTGCATTTACTATCTAGTAATAGTAATTGCTGACTCTATTACTCCAACTCTGAGCGAACTCTCTGCTCCTCACCACGGCGCTTCTCAGGTGCTGCGCTAATCACTCCGCCCAAGTAGCAGTGCTTCGCCTTCTGAGAAAATAGTTCCCAGTATTTAAACGTTTAAAAAATGGCTGTGTCTCATATGACCTTGTTATTTGTACACACTGTGACTATACAAATCGCAACATGTAAATAGGAAAATGTTGGCGTTATTTTGTCACTTATTGGGATTAGTATGCTAGCTGTAGCCATTTACATCCAGTCTTTGTGCTAAGCTAGGCTAGCGGTGGGTGCGTCAAACAGACTTACAGCACGCACGGAGATGAAAAAGGTAGCCTATGTATGGACTTATCTAACTCTGGGGGATACGGTGAATAAGCTAAAGTCCCAAAAAGTGTTCCTTTAAGGTCGGGCTATAATATTTCCATTTGAATACAGTAGATATAATGTGCTATTTGCAAGGTGTATGCCGATAAACATTTTGAGATCATGCACTCCAGACAAATTTCTTTTCAGGTAAAGTGGGCCTGATTTATTAAAACATTATCCTGTATCTTAATAATATTTTTTTTTTAAAAGCACATGATTTATTAACACATATTGTCAAGCAAACATATTCCACAACATATTTAACAAACCCAAAAGCATATAGCCTAGGCTATGATGAGTAAAATTCATCAGTTCACTCAGTGCATGTGTAAAATTCTAAACAACTGATAGAACATGTTGTGTTGACATTAAATTTGATCAAATCTGAAAATCTGAATATTCAGAAATCAGAATATAGATGAAAATTAACTGTACAGCATATTAAAAATGGGACCACAACACATGCAACACATTTACACAACACTGCACACATAATAAACAAACTACAGCTGGACCAAAACGCAGCAGCTCGAGTTCTTACCAGAACCAGGAAGTATGACCATATTAGCCCGGTTCTGTCAACACTGCATTGGCTCCTCATTAAACATTGTATACATTTTAAAATATTGCTGATTACTTACAAAGCACTAAATGGTTTAGCTCCGCAGTACTTGAGCGAGCTCTGAATGCATTATAGTCATTAACGTCTATTGCAATCTCAAAATTCCGGCCAGTTGATAATACCTAGAATATCAAAATCAACTGCTGGCGGTAGATCCTTTCCCTATTAGCACCAAAACTCTGGAACAGTCTTCCTAACATTGTCCGGAAAGTAGACACATTCTGCCAGTTTAAATCTAGACTAAAAACACATCTCTTTGGCCTAGCATATACATAACACATTATCAATTTCTATTATTCAAATCAGTTAAATAATTATTAGGCTGCATAGATTAGGTCAACCGGAACCGGGAACACTTCCCATAAATCCTGATGTACTCATTGCATTATAAGAAGGATGCACTAGGATGCTACACTAAATTATTAGTCTCTGTTTATCCTGAGGTTTACCGCAGTCTGCCGTATCCAAGCCGTATCCAGATCTGATGAAGGACCTGCGCCTGGATACGACGACAATGCAGTCCTGAAGTGTCAACTAGTCTCTCTCTCTGTGAAGGCCTTTACCTCAGTACAGATAAAACCTTGTCAAAATGGTTCCAGTGCACATAGATACGCGGAGGTGACAAAAAATTCTGTATTATGGATTTTTAAGGCCAGACAAGTAATTTGGTGAGGTCAATTTGTAAAGAAAGACTACACGCCTGTGCACATTTATATTCAAATGCACATATATAGACTGAACACATAATACGCATGTGCACGCCGTCAGCGTTTTCGCAGATTCACGTTTTTGAGGCTTACGCAGAGATGATAAAGTTTTTCAACATTTTTCAATGCTTGCACCTTGGAACCTGTTTCAATGTTTGCATTCTGAGCCACCAGGCACTGTTGTTGTGCAAATGAGCGGGCCGGAGTACGTTAAGGGTTTTCTGTTGGAAAGGGGTCGTGTTAGTGGCCCCTAAGTTAATAACTAATGATCTTTGCAACGGAAGTGAATCAATCCAAATTAACTTTAGCTGGACAATAACTTTATTCTAGAGCTGCTGTAAAGCCAAAACTATCTCTATTACTTTAATTATCACTGTAAAGCTGCTTTGAAACAATCTATATTGTTAAAAGCGCTATATAAATGAAGGTGACTTGACATGCAACAACAAATAGGCTAACGAAAATTCAATAAGAGGAACATTTAAAAAGGTAACCATATTCTAAAACTTTTTTTCTGTCTGTTTTCTCTAAACACTTTAAATGAACTTAAATTGTGTCCATAATTTAAAGCGTTATATTCTGCATCTACATTTTGTTCCTCTCATCCTTTCTTCACTCCACAGATTGAACTTATTGCCTCGTCTTATTTTTTGCTCGTTCTATACTTTCTTCCATCTCTGACTTAAAATGTCCTAATGGCACACTCATTTCTGTTTTCTAAAAAAGTAGATTATACATGTCAACTATAAAATAAACAGTGAATGTTAATTTATTTCATGACCTTGAGTATAATTACTGAAGTTCAAAGGTCACTCACTTTTCCTGAATCCCACTGGTCCACTTGGTCTAAAACATTCAGCCAAAGTGAGCCAGCAATATTTAAACACCTTAGAAAAACACCACAAGAAAATTAACAAATGTGTTGGTCATGAAAGCGCTCACACAAGTAACTTCAGAGTTTGGAATACCACAAATTATTCAGTCCGGTCAAGGGAGTAATTTCACTTCTAATTTGTTTGGTCAAGTATTGAAACAACTTCACATTAAACATAATCTCTTCAGTGCTCCACAATCTAGGAGCTCTGGAGAGATTCCACCAATCATTTTATGTCTTTACTGAGATCATATTGTACTCAAATGATGTTCATCTGTAAATGGGGCCTGATGGTTAGAGCGTTGGACTTGTGACCCGAAGGTTGCAGGTTCGAGACTCAGTACCAGCAGGAAAATATAGGTGGGGGGAGTGAATGAACAACTCTCTCTTCCTCTCTCATTACCCACAAGGCCCACTTCTCCGGGTGTGTGTTCCGGGTTGAATACTAACTGCTGTGTGTGTGCACTTGGATGGATGAAATGCAGAGCACATGAGTTTGGGACACCATACTTGGCTACACGTCACATCAAAAAAAGATGGGGAGACTGGCCTACCCTGGTTATTAATGGCAGCTCAGGAAGGTGCCCAGGAGAGTACCGATTTCAATCAACAAGCTTATTCTTGGTCACGATGTGTGAGACCTACTGGCAGTTTTGGCTTCTGATTGGGAAAAGTTTGACCCACCAAAGAATGTCTTGACATATGTTAGTGATTTTCGAAGAATTTTTGAAGCTTGTCAATTGGCAAAAGCATGTCTGAGTAAAGCTTTTTGATCATCATACAGAGATGTGTTCTTTCCAACCAGGTGACCTTGTTGCCTATTATCGGATCAACATTTCAAGCTAAGTTTGTAAGACCGTATACCATTTCTCGTCAGATTTCTGATCTTAATTATTTGATTAATACCCCAGACCGGATAAAGAAGACTAGAGTGTGTCACATAAACGTGTTGAAGCCTTATTATGCTTGTAGAGATCATGTTGACCTTTATGTACTTACATACCTCAGTGTACTGACTTCATCATACGGAGTACGTTTCATTATTTCCAGACGCTCCTTCTCAAGTCAAGTTAAGTCAAGTCACCTTGATTTATATAGGGCTTTTTACAATACATACTGTATTGTTTCAAAGCAGCTTTACAGTGATAATATCCGTTCAATATAAGCCGACCAAGACTCTGCTTTCGCTTATGGTTTTGGTTCCAATAAGCGCCATCATTTGAACAAAACATTGTCCTCGTAGCTAATTTTTCTGTGATGTATCTATTCAAAATAACACACGTAAGACGGCATGTCTGTCTTTTAGCAACAACTTTTTTCTTTACTTCCACAAACTGCAAGCCCAAACGTTCCCAACATTCCTAGCACTACTGCTTCGGAAACTCAATAATCTCAAATGCAAAATTGTAAGCATTTAATACATCACACATCCAAAGAACAACTCCTTATTGGCTCACTCACCTCTCAAGGGTGTAATATCTTCACACTTTAAAAGATCACAGATCACTGATCACAAGATCAGGGCTGATTCTGAGTGTGAAGATGATGCTGGAAGTATTCAAAGGACCCCTACTTTTGTGCCAGGCTGCGGCCTTGTCTTTCCAATCACCATTGGTTCTCTCTCATCAAGACAACATCAGCAATGATTCAACAAAGATTGTTTTGGCTGTACAGCTTCTCTAGAAGAAAGTCATTGTCTAGCTTAATTAAGTTTATGATTGACTCATTTCCGTTATAAAAAAATCATTATTTATTAACTTACTTAAGTTGCCGCTTAAGTTGCCGCTTACACGACACCCTGAAAACAGAAAACTTTTAATGCATTTTGGTGGCCTGAGAATAGAATAGGTTTCAAAGTACAAGTTTTTGAAAACGAGTTTTGAAAACGATACCGTTATCATCTCTGTGTAAACTTCAAAAATGTGAATCTGTGAAAACAGTGACGGCGTGCACATGCGTATTAGTGTGTTTAGTCTATAGGCATGCGCGTTTGAATGCGTATGTGCACGGGCACTTAGTCTTTCTTTTTTACATAGTGACATTGCCAATTACTTTCCTGGCATGTGTAATACAGCGTTTTAGTTGTTTCCACGGATCCGTGTAATTGGGATTTTTTTTGTTACAAATTTGATGTCAGAGAAATATGCTTTTATCACTACTTCAGGTTTATTTTCTTACAAAGTAATGGGTTTAGGATTGCGAAATGCCCCCACAACTTTTTAAGATTTAATGAATTGTGTAATATTTAGGAGGATCTGTTGACAGAAATACAATATTATATATAAGACTATGTTTTCAGTGGTGTATAAATACCTTACATAATGAACCATTATGTTTTTATTACCTTAGAATGAGACATTTCTATCTACATACACGGCGGGTCCCCTTACATTGAAATGCGCCGACATGTTTCTACAGTAGCCCTAAACAGACAAACGCGTTTCGTCACTATGTTGTTCTTCGTGCAAAGAAGAGATAGCTAAAGTCAGCGAATAAAACACTGACACAATGATGAACAAGTAACAATAATATTTGCAATAACATATTGTTTAACCGAATAATAAAGTAAACCTAATTTCTTAATTTATCTTTGTAAAGAAACCTCATTGCTTAATTGGCTTTGCTGTCTCAGACGACGTCTATTCCTGTCGGCCACCGTAACTTCTGTAGGTTGCAATTTGCAACCTCACCACTAGATGCCGCTAAAATTTACACAATGCACCTTTAAGCCTAGTCCCAGACTAGTCTCCTCTCTGCGCTCGCGGCTAGCTTTCTTTTTAGATAGCGACCCTGCCCCTCGCGCCCTCCCCTTTCCCGCCTCCCAGGAATCTCAGAGGAAGAAACGGCGGGGTCAGAGGACACACAAGCACACAGAGACGAGTGAGCTCACGCCGGCTCAGACCCCGCGTGCCTCACTCTCTCCACAGATCACCCCTTCTTTGATGCGGCCAGCCTCGTCTCGTTTGGTGGATCAGAGGAAGACCTCCACAATGACAGCCTATCATTGGCGGCCTCTGAAGGCGAGGATTGGTCGGGCTCAGTCATTGACCCCGTCTCAGTCTAGCAAAAGTGACGCCAGGGCAAGCACAGACACCGAGCTTCTCCACGTTCTCGCCAGGGCCGCTCTCAACTCTTGACTTGACTCTTTTGAGCCGGTTCAGTCAGCTGACTTAAAGCCACTTTCGCTCAAGACCGCACTCCTGCTAGCCCTAGCATGGGGCGATTTACATGCGCTCTCCATGAACTCTTTCTGCCTTGAGTTTGGGCCCAACGACTCCAAAATTGTCCTCAAACCGAGACATGGCTATGTACCCAAGGTGCTCTCAACTCCGTTCAGAGCCCAGGTCATTTCGCTATCTGCCCTTCCCCTGTCGGAAGATGATAGAGAATTAAGTCTACTCTGCCCCGTCAGGGCTCATTCCACAAGGGGCTTGGCATCTTCATGGGCATGGTCCAGTAGTGTACCAATCGAAGACATTTGTGCGGCAGCCGGCTGGTCTTCGCCGTCCACATTTGTGAGGTTTTACAACTTGGAGGTGCCGGCTCTGCAGGCACGAGTCCTTTCTATCGTAAGTGGGTGTTGGCCTCTAAAGAGCCCAAACCACTAGGTATCCCTTCTGTGGGCTCCGACATCTGTCCATCCGACATCCTTTGGACTTCTGACTTAAAGTTCTACTCTAAGCCTCAGGCCTTGCAGCTTCAGGCAGGGGTTCAGAGCGAAGTCGTCAGCTAAAATAGCAGGGCGTGATTGAATTGGGTTCCCATAGCGTCTAGCGACGCAATACGAGTGAACCGTTTTCGAAAGGGAACGTACTCGGTTTCTCACGTAACCTCGGTTCCCTGAGAATAACGGGAACGAGTATTGCATAGACGGCCGTGCTATTAAGCTTCACGTCCAGGTATTGTCGCTTCAGTCTAATTAACCTGGTGTCTCTGGCGAAATAGGCCGCTTATATAGTCAGTAGCTCCGCCCATTTTGGCGGGCTCAGCTCGCTGGTGGCGGGACGCGCCCTGATAGGTTCGTGCAGCCATGCCGCCTCGCCATAGGTTCGTGCAGTTCCCGCAGCCCAGCCAATCAGCACGCTTATAGCTCTGCACTGTGCTGGCTGTGCAGCTGTACTGCGTTTTTAAAATAAAGGCTTCAATATTCTCGAGAAAAAGAGTTTTCCCATAGCGTCTAACGACGCAATACTCGTTCCCATTATTCTCAGGCAACCGAGGTTACGTGAGTAACCGAGAACGTTTTCCATTGGCTGTTTTTGTTTGATTTTTGGTCTTGTTTGGTCTTAGTTTAGGTTATTTTTGTTATTTGTTTTTGACAGTAACCATGTTGTTTTTTGTTTTACAGATTATTTTATTTATGTTAATTAATAAACGTTTAACTTATGCAACTGCTCAGATTTCCTGCTCAGGTGTCCTCCTTTCATTTGTCACTGAGCCAGTTGTGCATATTTAATTTAGTCCTCTTCAGTTACTTTTTAAAATAAAAAAAATGTTTTTGGTACTTTTAATTATTCTTTATCTTCTGTCTTTTTTTCTTTTCAACACTTTGCATGATAAATTGTATAAAATGTGAGCTAAAAATGTAAATAACACTTGTCATAATGTGATACTCTGACATAACCATCCATAAAATGCTATGGTTGTTAAACATGCCTGGTATTCACATTTGTTCTTGCTGCAGGAAGAAAAATTGCATTATGCACCATCATCCTGCACATGCTAAACATATCTTAATATGTTACAATTAAAAAGTAAATGCACACTGTTCTTAGGAGGGCCGTTTTATATCCACACAGGTTGGAGTTTTGCATGACATCTTTTAAAACAAAAACAACAACAAATGTTGCTTATCGTACTGGGACTGGGAGTTACTTAAGTCCTCCTCTGAGATCCCATTGGTGCCTGTAAGTTTGAGAACAAGAGCATCTCCTTTCCTATAGGCAAATGAAGAGTTTGACTGTTTAGTCTTAAAAGGCTGAGAAATAAAGAGGTGAAATGTGAATACGAACGCGCTTAGAGGACAGCAAACGAGAGAGGAGAGAATGTTTTGATCCATCGATAACGACTGACGATGCTGCTGACAGACTGACGCTGAAAGACTCTCGTGTCATTTGAGCTCTTGTCAGAATGCAGGGAATCAGCACGCGCGCTCACGCGATTTCTGTGGATGCTTCAGGAAAAAGTTGCAAGAAGATGAAGGTGGACAATATGAAGAATGAGAAATTGCAGTATGTCTTGGAATATGACAGAGATACACCGAGAAGAACCTTCATCGACCCACAGGGTTAGTGGATCATTTGTGATGGAGGGGGAAACATTTAAGCATTGTTTGACAGTTGTTTTACTTATTTGTATTACCATTTGTGTAATCTTGTTTTGATTAATTGTGAAGATCAGCGAAATAACTGGAAGAAAAAAAGCGTAAAGCTAAGAAAACCTGCAGGGACCGAATCTGAAGCTGCGAGAGAAGTTCGGGTAGATCTTCAAGGATCTGACCTGTGGAAGAAATTTCACGAGATCGGCACAGAGATGATCATCACAAAAGTTGGGAGGTAGATGGCAATATAGGCCTATTATAGTTCTAAAAATCAATGACAATTTAACCAAGCAAATCAGCATATCACAGCGACAGCTATATTACAGCAAAATGAGCTTGTGACCAATTAGAACCAAACCTGTGGTTTCACCCTGGTTTTAATGTTATGTTTTGGTGCTGTAAAACACAGGGTCACACACCTTTAAAAAAAGGCAAGTAAAACATACAACTTTGAAATCTGGGCATCATAGCCTACATGGCTGAGGTTCACACACCACACTATTAAGTTACACAATATATCCAAGCAAAGAGGTGTGTGTTTCTGTGTGGATTTATTGTGTTTAAAATGACTTGACAGTCTGGTAGTGTGTTATCCTCATCTGTTTTGTATATGATGCCCCGTTTTTCTCTGAAGCCTAACCATTTATAAAATTGGCAAGTGTATTAGGCCTAGTCTTTTAAGTGTATTCCAGTCTATGGAGCTCCTAAGGGGACATGATGGTGGAAAAAGAATGTGAGATGGAAGGAAAAATAATAAGTTATTGCTTTGGCGTTCTCTCGCAAAATGTTTGCATTCCCCCAAGAAACGTTGCGTTCTCTCGCCAAAACTTTTGTGTTCTTTTCGAGTGAACGCGAAGTTTATCGGGGGAATGCAAACATTGAGCGAATGCAATGTTTCTCGGTTTAACGCTAAACATTTGCGAGAGAACACAAAAGCATTTCCAAACAATTTTTATACCATTTCATTTTTCTTCACCATGTTCCTTTAGGGGCTCTGTACTAGTCTTTTGATGGCCAATGACTGAATAAACTCATACTCTGAAGCTAAATTTTTTTGTGCCCTTCATACACCACGTGATTTTATGTGAACTCCTTACCAAAAAAAATCTACAGCCTGTCTGTCTTTCAGCTTCTAGAGTCAACTTATCCAGAATGCAAAAAGGGGCAAAAGTTATGTAGTTTGTGTAGCCTTTGTAGCCTTTATTTTGACCTACATTAACTATATCTTTGCAAACTGTATTCGACTATTCAGTATTTTTACCTGTAACTAGCCAAACAGCTGTAATGATTTTATAATATCAGTGTTGACTGTGTATCTGAAATCTACTCAGGAGAATGTTCCCCTCTGTCCGAGTCAATGTGCACAATCTGGATCCCTTGCAGCAATACTCCATTGCCATGGACATCATGCCTGTGGACTCAAAGAGATACAGGTATACTGTGGTCTGTCCTGCAGTCTGAAATAATTAATTAAAAAAACTAAACATGAAGGTCAAAATAACATAAATGAAAATGACGTGAAGGGTAAAAGATTGATACAGATGATACAGATAAGGTGTATCCTGAATTATTAAATTATATTGCTTCAAATGATTAAATCATGTATTGATTAGAAGGAATAATACTTGAAATTAAACGAAGATATTGTTGTTATCTTCTATGTTAGGTATGTGTACCACAGCTCTCAGTGGATGGTGGCTGGAAACACAGATCATTCATGCCTCTCCCCTCATCTGTATGTCCACCCGGACTCACCGTGTTCAGGAGAGAACTGGATGAGACAGGGGATTAGCTTTGATCGTGTCAAACTCACCAACAATGAGATGGATGACAAAGGCCATGTGAGTTCCCTTTCTTTCACATGACTAGCCTAATTCTACACTACAACATAAATCAATTGACAATTACGCTTAAATATAAATACAAAATGTGTCCAATGTCATTTGAAATTCAGATAATCCTGAAGTCCATGCATAAGTACAAGCCACGCATACACGTTATTCTGCATAGTCCTCTTGAATGCATGTCCCAGACTCTACTATCACTGCCAGCGGAGGGTGTGTACACCTTCTCCTTCTCTGAGACTCAGTTCACCACTGTCACTGCCTACCAAAACCAACAGGTAACTTATCTCAACAGTTCTCTGTTTTATCTTGAATTAATATAAATTGAGAGCAGAATGTGAAATGTTTAGCTTCATATGGTTCTGCATTTATGTAGGAAAGTCGAGTCTAGAAGTCTGGGATTACACTGATATTTGAGTTATTTTTTAAATTTTTTTTCAGGTTTCTTTGATGTATAAAAAGTCTAAAAGAACAGAATTTATTATAAATATAACTTTTTATAATATTTCTTAATTTCATAAATGTCTTTACTGTCTTTTTTTAATCAATTTAATGTGCCTTTGCTAAATAAAAGTATTAATTTCTTTATTTTTTCTTTTAAATTTGACTCACCCCAAACTTTTGAATGGTAGTGTATCACAATTTCAAAAAATAAATAAATTAATTAAGCCATTAAAACTGTTTTCAACATTGATAATAATAAGAAATTATCTTTTTTTATTTTCTTAAAGATCATGTGACTTCTGAAGACTGAAGTAATGGCTGCAGAAAATTCAGCTTTGCCATCACAGGAATAACATTTAAAAATATATTACAAAAGAAACCAGTTCATTTAAATTGTTATAATATTTCACAGCATTGCTATTTTTACTGTATTTTTGATCAAATAAATGCAGCCCTGGTGAGATTAAGAGACTAGTTTTATGACTACCTTAATGTTTCCAAACTTTTGACCGGTAAATTCGCCGCCAAGTCACCAAAACGCAAAATAGTTACAAATTGCCATGAGTGTGTTGAATCAACAGATTTCAACTGTCCATATACATGAGTTGTAAAAATCTGACATTAATTTACTATTAGCAGACCATACTCTACCATTTTTTTTATATTGAGCTAATGGTATTTTCTATTCCCTATCCCTAAACCTAACTCTTTCAGAAACTATTGAGCAGTTTTAGATTTTAATTAAAACAGTATGTATGTTTATTAACCTGTTTTACTTGTGGGGACTGTTGAATGTAGTTGATAGTTTTACTATCCTTGTGGGTGCATTTAGGTTAAACACATATAGCAAAAACCTCACCCATATTATAATTAGAATAATACCAATAATTAATTGCTACAAACACACAGACACAAGTTCTATGTTTTCCTTTGCATTCTTTTACACTTTGCATTCTACAAATACTAAAAACTCTGGAACCTGTAATGCTATGTAAAATCATTCAGATTGAAGCACATTATATAAAAAAAAAAATTCCCAGATGCACCTGTAAATCAGCAGAACAGTAAGACCTGAAATTACACAGAAGCATTTGGGAGTTATTTACACTCTTTGTTCTAAAAACAAGAAACCACAGGACAGACAACTTTTCATCAAGGTCTTGTCTTAAAAGGATTGTTGTATAATTTATATTTCAGTGACTGATTTCAATTGGGTTTACTTGTTAAGCACAGTAAAATTAATTATTATATATAAATAAAATATATACAGTATCTGCATTTGTTGCCAAAGTGACTAATTGTTTGTTTGTTTTTTTGTTTTGTTTTTTACCTTTTAAGATAACAAAACTGAAGATTGACAGGAATCCTTTTGCCAAGGGCTTCAGGGAACGAAATGGGTAATGGATGTTATTATTTGTATAAATTATTGATATCACATACAGTGCACAGCATAAATGAGTACACCCCCTTTGAAAATCAAGATTTTTATCTATTTCTCAATGAATATAAGAACAATTTGCTGCATTTTTATAAAACTGTTTTATTAAACATGAATTTTTATTAACATAACAGTGTGGTCACCTAACATCTTTAGCATAAGAAAAAAAATTAAAATACATAAATGATTATACCCTACAACAAAGTCAATTAAATCTAATATTTTGTATGGCCTTCTTGATTTTTAAGAACAGCACCAATTCTTCCAGACATTGAATGAAAAAGTTGACTATATACAGCTACATCTATCTTTCTCAATTCTTAAAGAATGAATTCTTTCAGATCCTGGATGCTGGAGGGATTCAACTTGTCTTTTCAGAATTTCCAATAAGTGTTCTATTAGGTTCAGGTCTTGTGACATGCTTGGCCACTGAATCACTTTTACCCTGTTCTTCCTCAGAAATGAACAAGTGACCTTAGATGTATGTGTTGGGTCATTATAATGTTGAAAGAGTGCCCGTGACCTTGAGCACAGAGTGATGGTAGCATCTTCTCACTCCGTATTTCACAGTACATCTTTGAATTCATGATGCCATCTATGGGGCTGTTTACACCTGGCCACTTCATGCGTTTTCTCAGATCGGATAGCTATCTGATTTATCAAAACGATTCCCGTTCCTGGTCACATAAATGTGTTTTTGCGAAACGGATTTAAATCCGATCTTCAATTCCCGCGCTATATGCAGATTTAATGGAGTGCACGTCACCGAAAGCAACAGATATGAGCTGTATTTTATTGATCATCAGCTAATATTTCAAAATCAAAGACCGCAATAAGAGAGAGCGGCAACAGCCCTGGTAAGATCATTTCGTTTCTTTACTTTTAATGATGATGACTGTGTGTTAAGCGTCTGCGACTTACTTTCACTTTGATTTGCGATAGTTTGCACGTTGGCTTAATGAATAGATGCTCAGCTTCTCATCTGCGGTGATGCGTGTTCCAGTAGCATTGTCATATCTGGCTATAAAATTACATATAGCCTATAACACGCTCTCACACGTTTATTTTTTTTTAGCATTTTTGGGAGGAGTACAATTTACATATGTGGTTTCAACAACCAGATGCATGTACACTTGTTCAGTCTCGTCTGGAATGCGGCTCAGACCTCCTCCTGAAGTAGTTTGAGCGATCGGATTCAAATCCGTCTCGAATGCGTTTCGGAGGGCATTTACACCTGGTCTTTTCAC
The DNA here is from genome assembly GCF_965113295.1 of Leuciscus leuciscus. Lineage (NCBI taxonomy): Eukaryota > Metazoa > Chordata > Actinopteri > Cypriniformes > Leuciscidae > Leuciscus > Leuciscus leuciscus. The sequence goes on from NC_138732.1 coordinate 36,287,947, forward strand.
GATCGGATAGATCCGATCACAGAAAACGCATGAAGTGGCCAGGTGTAAACAGCCCCTATGAAATGCAACTCCCCGACTCCTCCAGCACTCATGCAACCCCACACATGAACACTGCCACCACCATGCTTTACTGCTGGTACCATGCATTTTTTTTATTGGACTCCTTACCCTTGCGACCCCAGTTTGGAACCCAACAGTGCTGAACTTTCATGGCGATTTTCTTCAGCTTCTCTCATCACAAAACGCTCTTGACAAGGTGTTCCGTTTATGGCCTGGATGTCTCAGAGAGCTTCCCACAAGTCCATCCTTTTTTTTTTTTTTTTTTTTATCACTTTTATCCAGTATTCAAACTTATTAGCAATGCTTTACAAATTTTCTTATAACCTTGACCTTTATTGTGCAAAGAAATAATTTTCTTTCTCAAGTCTTGTGACATTTCTTTACCATGTGGTGCCATTTTGCCAGCATTATATGGGAGTGGATTTTCTCTCTTAAAAACTCTTAATGGTCAATTATCCTGAGGCCACCTGTGTGAGGATTGATTAGACGCCTCTGCTGGTGAATTCCTGTTAATGACCATTTTATTTTATGTTTTCTCCTAACGCATTCATTAGGGTGTACCAATTTTTGCTTGATGATCTTAAATTATTTTGTTAGAATAGTTCCAATTTTGGTATTGACTAATCTAATTTAAAACCAATAAACCAGATTTGAACAAATATATCATTCTATAGAATCCCATAGAAAGTATTCATTTAAAAGCGAGATGGATGTTTTTCTGAGGAATCTTGTCAGGGTGTACTCGTTTATGCTGTGCACTGTATATTTGCAAATCTATATATTACCTTGAGGTTATTACATTAGCAGAATCATCTAAAATAAAGACATTATTAGATTAGATTAGTTTAGATTAGATTAGATTCAACTTTATTGTCATTACTACAGGTACAAGGCAACGAAATGCAGTTTAGGTCTAACCAGAAGTGCAATAGCAGCAAGTGCAGGATATACAGTGGTTCCATAAGTGCAGAACATGGATATGTACTGAATAAATATAGAGTTAAATACTATTATAAACAGAATTTTACAGATAGATTTGTCCTATGAATATAATATACAGATAACTATTACTGTGAACAGAATTTACAGCTAGATATGTACTGAATATAATATACAGATGGCTATTACTATAAACAGAATTTTTACAGATAGATCTGTACAATGAACATAATATACAGATGGTTATTACTATAAACAGAGTATACAGGTGAATATGTACTATGAATATATATACAGATGGCTGTTACTATAAACAGAATGTGAGCATAATATATAGATGGCTATTACTATAAACAGAGTTTTACAGATAGATATATGTAATAAGTTAGGCTAAGATGAGCAGTATAACAATGGATTTAAAGTAGTGCAAATAAAGTTTGGACAGAAGCTATCCGAGTAAAAGTGCAGTGGAAAGTAATTGCATATTACAGTTAAAGGTGCTCTAAGCGATCACGGGAGTCGTAACTTGTTGACATTCGAATTGTTGTCAAACAAAACGGAGGCTAGCTAGACCCTCCCTCCTCCTCATCCCGTCTCCTCCCTCCTCCCCTCCCTTCCGGCATAAAGGAAAGTCAAAGTAGTCACAAACAAAGTTAAGTTTTACTGATACTTCATTCAATGTGTAATGTCGCCAAGTTAGATAAAGGGTTTTATATATTGCAGAACAGAATGCAGAAAAAGAGAAACATTATCTTAAAATAGTTTCGCCACCTGAGGTTACTATAGCTCCCATACAAGGACGCAATAATAGCAAGATAACATTAGCTTCGCGTTTCCCAGTGAGCATAAACAACGGCGGCGTCGTAAACAAATTTAGTCAAAGTTGTCAATTGCCTATAAATGAACATTCAAATTCATAACAAACAGTGGGTGAAAACAATCATTCAAACAAATTGTTGCCCTACTGTGAATTTTCTTTATCATTTACAATAGAGATTGATCGCTAGCTGAAACATATATGTTGTATTCACCAAAGTTAACGCTGACTGCATAGTTCTAGCTAATTACATTCTTGTGTTGGTTTGGCGAACATGAACGTCAGTTTAGAAAGAAAGATGGATTTACCTGTTCTGCAAAAACAGAGCAACTGAATGTCGGATTGGAAGCCCTTCTGCCGGCGGAGTTCTCGCCACCTTCAAAAGGTTTTTCCGATGTAAATTCGGTATTTCGCGTGTTCCTTATCCTCGTCCCTTATCCTTGTCCCTCTTCTTTGCAATTTGTTCATCAGAACGTCGACTCTTTGGTCGTGTGTCGGCCATAATTCAAACTTCCCTCTTCATGCTTCTCTCTCCTCCACAACCCCCTTCATGTGCACGCACACTAACCCCCCAAACCACACCCTCAAATACTTCTTGTCGGTGATTGGCTGGAGCACTGTTTGTTGTGTTTCGTGGTACGGGTGAGCCCAGTTTGTTTTTGTTGCCGTTTGTGGAGCCTGTGGTGTCTACAGAGACCGCGTTTTTTTACAGTGTGTTCAGGGGACAGGCAGCTAGCGGATAGTGAGGAGATGTTTGCTGTATGTGACAAAAAATGTTTTGGCCTAAAAAACGCGTGGCATCGCTTAGAGCACCTTTAAAGTACGGTATTGCAAATGTATATGTAAACAATTGGTACTGTATAAATAAACAGTCGGCAGTGCAAATTGAGCATATTCCAGTCAAGGTAAGTAGGTAGTAGTGCAAGATGCATATGTAAACAGTTGTTACTATAATAACAGTCAGCAGTGCAAATTAACATTATAGTATTGCAAATAACAAAATGGAGGCAGGTGTGAGGAGGGAGAGGAGAGTCAATCAGTATAATAGTGGTATTATAATAGTGGTATTTTATGATTTTCAGATATCTGAATTCTCACCTTCTCATTCTTCTACAATGCATTTTAGGGGCGTGCTGGGTGGGATTCTGGAGTCGTACTCATGGCACAGTCCCTTTAACCTCGATTTAAAATCTTTTGCTATGGAGCTACAAGGTTAGCATTTATAATTCAGAATCTTTAATTATTTTATTTCAGTTTAAATGTTTTTTTTTCTCCCAGTAATGGTGAAAAGTTTTGATAGCTAAAATGTTCATTACCTAAAGTGGTTCAATCAAGAGCCATCATATATATACACTACTGTGCAAAAGTCTTAGGCACTTCACCTAAATAAAATGGTTTTATATTTTGCTGTAGTGTGTCAGTAGGACATATCAGTTTACATTTCCAAACATTCCTTTTGCCATTATTTGTAATAATCCAGTGAGATTTTTTTATGCAGAAGGAGTCTGACAACAGCCGGTATTATCTGAAATCACCATCATCGAGTCTGTCTGTGATTACATGAAGAAACAGAAAAAACTGAGACAGACTAAATCCAGAAGAACTGCAGAAACGTCTCCAAGACGTTTGAAGAAACTTTCCTGCAAAGCTATAGTACTGTGAAAAGTTTTAGACATTTGGGTAAAAATGCTGTAAAGTGAGCATGCTTTCAAAAATAATGTCAGAAATAGATTTTATTTATCAATTAACTATTAACTAAATCACATCAATATTTAGTGTGACCACCCTTTTTGATTAAAACAACTTTTGTACATAGTTTATCAGGTAGCTTTGCTGGTAGGTTTCATCAAGCATCTCTGAGACGTTCATCTGGATTGAGTCGTTCCCAGATGGACTCGATGATGGTCTCTCTGTGGATTATTACAATTATAAGTCTCACTTGATTATTTCAATTAATGGAAAAAGTAATATTTAGAAATGTAAACTGATATTTCATACTGACACACTACAGCAAACTCATTTTTATTTATTTATTTATTTTGTTCACTGCAGGCAGATGTTATGGATCTTCAGCGAGCTTCGACATTACCTCATCAATGACATCCTTCCTGCCCAGCTCCTTTGCTCAAGCAGCCCATCCCATCACATTCACAAGCCCTCAATGCTGCAAGATACTCCCTTCAAACAGTTTTCAAACATACAGGGCCTACTGCAACATTTGCCTGGGCAAACTCAGTAGTTACATTGGGTTGCGACCCATGTTAGACCTCCCCTTCATGACTAATAAAAAGAAAGGAGATATCTTTAGGAGTTACTGGCTCAATGATTCAACCACCACAAGTACTTCTGTGCGATCTATCCCCAACATTTCAGCTGGATGGACCTCCGGACACTATCAAGCTGAAAATGACAATATGGCATCAGCCTTTGTGTCACCATACAGCTACAGTTTCCCCATGAGGCGCCAATTCTCTACTGTTGCTCATCATCTAAAACTGGCTCACGGTGAGAGCCCTGTTTACCAAATGCCCATGATTTCCTCAAACTGTTACTGTCCCTGACTTCAAACCTGTCAAAACACATATTCTAGGCCCTATTTACACCTGGTATTAAGATGCGTTTTGGATGATCGGATCATAAGCAGACGAGGGAGACGCATGCCCTTTTACATCTGGTGTTTTAGTCCGTCTCTTTTGTACACTTTCAACCACTTCTGTCCTGATTTCTTCGAGGAGAGGGTCTATGGGTGGGTGAATAAATGAGACAAATGAAAAACATACGGCGAGCAGCCGCTTTTGTTTGTGCTCTGACAGACGCAAGACCAGCCGAATGTTGTGCGTACATTAAAAATCAGGAATTGTGAGAGAACATCGTGCTTGGTATGTCATTTATCTTCAAACCAAACTTGGGTTTTCAGCCGACAAAATGTAAATCCCGTCTGGCTTGTGTGCGTCCCATAATGTTTACGCAGTTAGGTCAGTAGGTGGAGAGTAGGCCGTCTTTTGTGGTTGTTCGAACGCATTCGACCAGCAATCCGGTCGAATGCATTTTCGACTACCTCTGGAAGTGGTCAAAAGTGCACAAACATTTTAAACCCCGTTTACACGTGTATTTACCGTTGTCTACGTGTGATCCGATCAACTAAAATGCATCTTAATACCAGGTGTAAACCGGGCCCTAGAGAGGGCCAATGCAGCATGATCTCCTGAGCACACGTACATTTATTCGCATTTGCAGACACAAAATTATTAACAGCATTTGAAAAATGTATCACTTTTTACAACTTTAAAGAGGTACAAATGTTTATGAATCTGGACACTTTTTATCAGGTTTAACTACTACTGTATGTACTTACATAAGACAATATATATATATATCTCGTACAATGTACTTATTGTGTTGATGTACTGCAAAACACTTGTGGTGCTATTGAGGTGGGATACCCCTTTAAACAATAAATGTTTTGCTTCATGATTCATGTTCATTGCTGTCTCAAAATTCTGGCCAGTTGATGTCAAAATCAACTGTGGGTGGTATTTTTATTTTATTTTTTATAAAAAAAAAAAAAAAAAAAACTTAGTTCCTTTTTCTGTGTAGCTCTCTTGAACTGTCTTTCTATCATTGTTCAGGATGCAGACACACACTGTCAGTTTCAATCTAGATTAAATTGCCATCGTTTTGTAGCCCTCCTTGTCATCAGGTGTGCTGGACTTAAGCTCTTTAAGGTGGAGCACCTTGTTCACTTGTGTCTCTCGACTATAATTAATGTCCAAATCTGTTTCTATGTGAAAAATATTAGAAACAGTGTTATACTCTCAGCAAACGGTGGTTGCAGTAATTCCACGAGGCATGAAATACAACGAAAACAATCTTTAATCAATAAATCCAACAGGAACAGGAAATCTCAGGAGTAATAATACACAACCACACCAAACAAAAACAAGACTGAACATAGAACCAAGGTAACTAAGAGCATAGATACACAGAGTGAGCTACAATTAATGAACAGAAACAGGGGCGTGACTTGTTAGAAACCATGGAAACTAATAATGACCGGGAACACAGGGAAAAATGAAACCAAACTTGTAACATATACACAGTAATCCAAAATGATTTATTTATAGAAGAAATTATAATATAGAATATGAATAGCATCATTCTATATTATATCCAACTTTAAATATATAGGCTAGCTGGGCGATAATATTGTTTACATTTTGCAACAATATAAGCAATCAAGCAGCTGAGATTTTATTATTTGATCATTTATTTATAAATGTATAATTCATTGTGCCCACCCCTAAGCATTTTAAATGATGTTTATTCAAATTCATGGCAGCACCTTGTAACTATATATCTTTATCACTGTAAAGCTGCTTTGAAACAATCTGTATTGTACTAAGCGCTATATAAATAAAGGTGACTTTAGAGAGTTGACTTGATTTTGTCCCTAAGAGTGTTCAAGCCAAAGGCAACTGTGGCAAGGAATGAAAAATATGGTGTTGAATAATGGAGGGGGAAAAACAATTCTCGGTAGAAACCAGGCTACACCAGGGGTCCATGTTCTCCTCTGGCTATACAGTCTAAATATATTGTCAGTAATTGAGTAGATATGCTACTGCATTGATTGAACTGTAATATTATGTTGTGGGAGTCTTTAAGGTCTATCCTGGATTGAACAGTACTGTGCAGGCAAATGTAGTGTTGTACAGTGTAGAGAGAACTGTTTGTCAATTTGAAATTGCATCTGCAAAATGAGTATATGTAAATGAAAATATTGGTTACACTTTATTTCGATAGTCCACTTTAGACATTCTACTAACTATAAGTAACTTTTTAACTACATGCCAACTAACTCTCATTAGAGTATTACTAGACTGTAGTAGACTGTTAGGTTAGTTGACTTATAGTTGCCAAGTTACTTATAGTCAGTAGAATGTCTGTTGGGGGAGCAACAAAATAAAGTGTTAGCAAATATTAAGCAGACAGTCTACTAATAATCTAATGACAGTTAGTTGACATGTTGCTGCAAAGTTACTTATAGGTAGTAGAATGTCCAAAGTGGACTATCGAAATAAAGTGTTACCAAATTATTTTCTCCTGATGGACGCCTGAGCCCAAGAGAGAAAAGTGGCAGTGATTTTGTCCACTTTAACCACCCCCGTGTACGTCTTTGGTCTGTGGCCCTGTAAACTTCCTGTATGTGACATTTATCCATTTGATCCATCCGATCCATGTCCCTGGAAGACTTTAGGCCTCAGGATCAGGTGGCCGAGCCAAACAGGTGATTTAGAGGCGCTCTGTGGCTGCTCCACTTTGAAGTGCCTCTGTGAGGTCAGTGCAGTCAGGTGTCTGCAGATGTTGCTGTCAGTCTTAAACCTGACATGCAGGATGTGTTCAGCATGTCTCGATTGCCCCGTCCGCTTGTGCAGGTAATTGATTTCAGGGCGCATGCCCCCTCCCACCTCGTTCGTTGAGTGTTTAGAGTCCACAGCCTGGCCTGTGGTGTGCTGTCAACGGTAATTCAATTAGAGACGCAGGAGTGTGACTAACTGCAACCTGCCAAGGATCTTTCCATATGTGTGTTTTTACCCCTCTCACACACCACAAGCTGACACACACATAGGCGGATGTAGCTGTTGCATGTTCTTAGACAGACACATGCTATGCAGAACAATGTCATGTCAATGAACCATTAGGTTTTTTGCATTGTAATATTATGTTAGAAATGTGAGCACATTTCTTGAATCTGCATGGAATTTACACAAAGAATCTGCATGGAATCTGCATCATTTAAGGATGCAAAACATATGAGAGGTGAAAAGGGTGAGACAATTACATATCCAAGAGAATGCTTCAGTTGGAATTTCCTGTGAAAGAACAAGCTTCAAATACACATTTAAATAAAAAAAAATGTATGCACTTCCTAGAATATCAAAATCCTCAAAAGGAGGTACCAGTATTTCCTTTTCTTTTTGGTTCCTAAACTATGGAATAGTCTTTTTAGCACTTTTTGGGACTCAGACACACTCTATCAGTTTAAGTGTATTGTTATTATTTCAATCAAGCATACACCTTATCAATGTATTCATACCTCATATCTCATGGTTATGCTGCGTTATTTAAGTCCTCTGGAACAAAATACACCTTGTATACCATTCCCATTCAACTTTGCTTTAAAATGAATGGCATTTATGCTAATATTAGACTTTTTAAATTCTTTCCTACTCTTGGGATTCTAGAACCTGCCAGATCCAGATCCAGCTCTAGATGTTGCTGTCCGATGTCTTCAAGTAAGCAACCGGTGAGGGACATGCAGTGGATCAACATCTGCATCTCCTCAGCCTTCTATAATAGATTCCTGTTGCAGTTATAAGGTTGCAACAACTCTTTTATATAAACAGGAGCCTGACCATGCAATGCTCTAAACACAACCAGAAGAATTTTAATTTTAATTTTTAATTTGACTGGGAGCCAATGTAAAGAAATTAAAATTGGTGTTACGTTTGATCTCTTTGATGACTTAGTTAAAAGCTTGGCGGCAGCATTTTGAACCACAAGTAAAAAGAGAATTAGTTAGTAATCAAGGCGGGAGGAAATTAAAAGCATATATAATCATCTCCATCTCCATTGAGGACATGACTGGCATCAGTATCGCAATGTTTCTCAACTGATAAAAACATGATATGATTAATATCATATTTTTAAAGTCAAGTCACCTTTAGTGACCATCATTATGACCATCATAATGGTGACTTGAAACGAAAAATTCCATAAAACATTACCTTCTAAACTTCTGTTGAATCTCAAGAACTTTTTTAGATGTATGACAGAAATAGTCAAACTGGTAATAATAAGTGCAATAATGTGTAAAGGCTCAAAGTCAGTAGTTCTTGTGTTTCTCTTTTTTCTGTTCTTGTGGTTTCTCTTTCCTTGATTCTTATTAACATTAGGTGTCACCACTAATGGCCAATTATCACTTAATTAATCACCTAATTATCTCATTAACTTCAACCCTGCTTCAGTGTTAACTTTTAACAACCTCTAGTTGGACCTATATGTACACCGAGGAGTGTTAATTTAACACTGGGGATTTTGCTGTGACATTCTTTCTCTTATTAGTTCAATCATTCTAACAAAAAAGTTCAAGAAATACTCACAGGTATATAGCGTAGTTTCTTAAAAAGACGGAGTAGTCGGGTTTAGCACAGTGTTTATTGTGCCAAATAGAACTCTTGGGCAGTGCACTGTTCTACTTATTAGGTCTGAAAAATATTTAGTTCTAGCTGCTTTAGCTGCATGCTGGTAACTGCTGAGCGTGTCTTTTAGCATTTCATAGGAAGCCTGCAGTTTGTCTCTCTTCCACCTACGTTTAGCTTTCCTGCAGGTCTTTCTAAGGGCACGCATTTCATTATTAAACCAAGGCTGAGATCTAAGTTTGGGCCTTTTAAGCCTGAGCAGAGCAATTTCATTTATGATGTTTGAGCATAGAGAATTAAAAATATCAGTTAATTCTTAATTTAGTTAATTTATATATCTAGCTGCTCTGGAGAAAACCTTGATGCTTGAAACCTTGAAAACCTTCTTGGCTTTTTTGCTACAACAAATGTGCTTTATAAACACACAATCATAGCAGCCAGAGAAAATGTTATATTAAAGAGCCAAGGGTCAAGAGCCCAACTAAAGCAAACACTAACCACCATCATGGTGACTTTAAAATACAACTATTGATTTCATTAAAACGGAAATTAAAGGTGAACTAAGTAACTTTTTTTACCTTAACTGAACAGCTTCGGAGTCATTGGAATGGTTATATTACTTATTTCGGGTTGAATGGTGGTCGTTTCGCACCCCCCTGGTGCCCGTGAGCGGAAAATACGCACTTGCAACTTTGAGCCGGCGGGCCGCCGGCCGCTGCGTCAGGAAGTCTCGCGTGATATCAGGTCTCGCGATGTAAACAATTGCTTTACGGCCAAAAGAAATCTGCTAAAATGCGGTCATTATTGCGCTCCCTCACGCTGTTCGAACCCGAATGAAGAAGACGTTTTAAAGAACGTCCCATCTGCTTTGATGTCGTTGATCTATAGCCTCTGGTGTCTGAGAATCACCAACGAGTTTTTACGACAGTGTTGTCAAATATCTATTCCGAAGCTGTGGGGGGAGCTCTAGAGAGAAACCTGCGAGCAAAAAGCGAGAATACAGCGAAGAAGTCCCGAAGCTACTGAGTGCTGCTTTAAATAAAGTAAATCTGGTTAGTAATAAGTAAAGCTGGTAATGCTGTTTGAGTTGTTTAATCCTCCTCTGCTGAGATTTTGAGAGATGCAATGTCTTCTTTTGTCTTCAGTTGATTTCATCTAAGGCTGTGGCTGAAGTCAGTTGTAGTTCTTGCGTTTCTCTTTCCTTCAGTGATTCTGCTTGTTAACAGCAGGTGTTCATAATTAATGCTCAATCACCACTTAATTATCTCATTAACTTCAACACTGCTTCAATGGTACTTTAACCCCCTGAGGTCTACGGTATCGCCGGCGATACCAGCTCGCTTTTTTTTTATTAGTGTAAAAGAAACTCATAAATACTCTGTTGACTTTGATTTTCCATAGGAGTTTCATACATCAATCGATTCTGTTAAATGTGTATTATTTTTGTGTATACTCACAATAAAAACAAAGTGTTGTGCTTTTTGCCAAATAAAGAAAAATAAACACGAAGCGAGTTCTGCCTTCTCTCTGCCAGTGAAGTCCATTCTGAAACGCGTCCGAAAATTAACAATAACTCAGCGAATACTCAGTCAAACAGACATACAGACACACAGGCATGAAGCTTGAATTCTCTTCTTTTAAATGAAGTAATTTATATAAAAAACAAATATTCTCATCTTGTGAAATCTGTATTAAAAGAGAGCGATTCCAGTCGAGCTTATCTCAGCTCATTACGTTATAATCGGCCCCGCCCACGGAGAGCGCGCGCTATTCAAACGCAAATGGCTGAGGCAATCCTGTGAACGCCCCCATCAGCTCGAGAAAACACACAAGTTTATTTAGATCATTACTTGTTTACACCGTCTTGCAGCGCTAATAATACTAATGGAAAATGTCCCTCAGAAGTGCGGGTATATCGAGGAGCGAGCTGAGGAATACTAGTAAGTTTTTTCCTTCTCACGTGAATTTCTTCACGTGGGTTTCTGTTTATGAATGAATAAACGGCAGAGATGCGCGCTGTTTACCACAGCTGGCAAAGACAGTTTAAATTTAAATCGCGTGTGTGAATGAATGATGATGTTTTAGCAAACTGCATTGCTATACTGAGATAAGTAAACATCGACTGAATGTTGAAATAAAATGTAGGCTATTTGTATAAGCAACGTATTAAACTGCAAATTAACAATATGCCCTAATATTTCATGAAAACAACGTTACAGTCAGACGAAATATGAAAGACAACATTTTGTTGACTAGATTTGGGTACAGTTTTTACTGTAGAATATACTGCCACATCAACTAAGCTTTTGTTTAGCAATTTCTATATATAAAATACTATTTTTGTCAAAAATAAAGTCATCAACTAAGATGTTAGCTGTTCCAATGTTGGTTATATTCAAACTAATGAATACATAGATAAAATGTAGGCCTATAATCATTTTTTTTACAAAGAAAGAGTACACTTGAAATATTGTTGAAATTGTAATTATTGTTGTAGCCTAATTGTAACCGTTTTAATAAAATAGCAAAACATATTTACAAGATAGATGTAAGCAAAATCTTAAATGGTCAATATAAGTCTTCTTCTAAATATATCTTTTGTCCTCGCATTGTGGCTCAGTCACTGTGTCACACCTGAGTGAATGGCTCATCATTATGCAGAGTGGGTGGGACATTGTATTCTAAGGTGTAAACCACTCCTCGTTCACGCCCCCTCGCATATTGGCTTTCCAAGCAAAACCTGTTTTACATCAATTTAAATCAATGTATGGTTTTATGTGAACGATAAAGCAAGACTATTTTCACATAATTTTGAAGAAAAAACTATAGGCGACGACATCCATTAGTCAAAAGTCTTATTGCCACATATTTAGTATGTGTTTTGTGGCCTTATTTCAAAAACTTTAATTTTTTGTTTTTTCGATAACCACGCATAAACATTATTCTCTCAAAAATGAAAACATGTACATACATGTGGCTCACATATTATTGTAGTCCTGTTTGTGCTATATAGAGTGAATTTACACCTTTGCCATTAATATGTTTATATGCAACTGAAAAAAGCACAAATGTCAGAGCATGTCAGAACACCCCCAGGGCCCAAAAAAACGCTCAGACTCCAGAGGGTTAACTCTGTAGTGTGCACACATATGAACACTGAGCAGTGTTAATTTAACATGGGCGTTTTTCTGTGTACTATTACATACATCTTACCCGTTTAATTTACGTATGACTGACAAATGAGTCACATTCAGTTTATTAATACAATTACATAAATCTTATCTGTTTAATTTATTTATGACTTAAAAATATGAATCACATTCAGATTATTGATTGGTTTATGTTAAAACTATGTAATCCAAATGGATGGAAATTTTATATGCAATTCAAATACATAAATCTTATGTTTAGACATACATATATATATATATATTTTTAGTGTGTCATCGTCCAGCTCAGTTCAGGGGCCCGTTCTTTGTACGTTGCTTAAAACATCCGAGATCAAATTACACATCCAAGATGATATCATCATGCTAATCATGATCTGGCTAATTAGGTTCTTCGAACACACTTGCCGGATATGATTAGTATAGCTGGATTGAGTTATCTGAGATAATTGCGCGTTCAATGAGCTGGTTTAAAAGGGGATATGTATCGATAGAAACATTGATCAGCAACGCTGCTATTGGCTGCTCAGCGTGGCCTAAGAGCGGGCTCAGTTTTTCTCCTCAGCAGAGCAAGTTTATTTAGTCGAAGTTTATTCTGAATTTTAATGTTTAATCAAAACGCCAGGGAACACCTCAAAGTCTGCAAAAGCCAGGAGAGAGGGCTGGCAAAAAGTAGCAGACAATTTAAATCCATTTGAAGTGGCCATGTTAGATGTTTTTATCACTTATTAGCCTATATTTTTGTATTTTAATAATTGCATAATTACTTTGTTCATTGTAATGTCAGAGTCACCACACTAGAACATGGAAACAAATAAAATTGAAGTACAAAAATATTCTACATAATGGTAATTTTTAGTTATATTATAGTCTCTTTTATAAAAGGCACTGATAAATAAATGGTTGTCTGTTTATAAAAGCAACCAAGAAAAAGGCTGAGAAAAAAGAAAAGAAAAGATCTTAGTAGCCTACACTGTAAAATAATTTTTGCTGCATTAAATTAAGGCCATATAGTCATTTAAACTGTTAAATCTTGAGTAATGATGAATTGCTTTGACTTGTGAAAGTGAAAACTGATAAACTTATGTTAATGTACAAATATTTTGCCATGAGTTATTGATCACATTTTTTCAGAGTGTAGTTCATTTTAATGACATTGTGTTTTCCTCTTTTGTGCACTTTTACATAATACACCAACACTTGTATCTGTTCCCAAGAAAGTGGTGGCTGAAATATGTGCAGTAAGTGGACATTTTCTAATTTTCCAAAGGAAAGAATGTATAAGACTCTGTAATGTCCATTTGTTTCCATTTCACTGGACAGTGAATAAACCCTCTCAGATAACTGTCATATGGAGGAACTAGCCTATCTGCAAGTGCATAAATAACTTTACTTAATTTATACTTGTATGCTTTATGGCTGCAATATAAGTTGCAGGATTCCACATCTAGCACAGACAGAGGAGACATAGGCCTACAGGTGGGCAGTGTATAGCCAACTTTTCCTTTTTATTTGTTGCATGAGGCATGTGTCTAATATCTCTTGTTGCAGGCACTTGAGCACAGTTCTTTTTACAAAGAACAATTGAAATAAAACTCAAGGAACTAAGCATATTTGTATTTTATTAAACATTTAATGAAAAGTTGTTGTTTTTTTGTGTGGCAATGTTGTGTAATATGGCACATGCAACAATGTCACAGGCCCTGTCAGGTGTGCAACCCTCAGACTTTTCAGACACTGAAATCTTCCCTTTAGTTAGCCAAAGTTCATTTCATTGTGTGCCCTTGTCCTGGCTAGAGCTGCATTAACTGGTTTGGGTCAGGGAATGGGGTCATAAAACACCTGTCTGCAGACAGGAACATGTCATAATCACCTATGAAAAAATGCAGTTCTGTTAGGATCAGCATAAGTGTATGTAATACAGTGAGCTTGATATTTAATTGTGGAACTTTCCTTACCACTTTCAAATGCATAAATGTGAATCTCTGAAAATTCTTAAGTCATGCACAGATACTGGCCATTTTGCTTTCACATTTGTGATCTGGAAGATTTTAGTCAACTGCCTTTTTATTTTATTTGATATAATATCACTAATCTGGAATATTAAGAATCACAATAGTAACTGGGCTGCACATTTACATTGTGAACCCCCTTTCTGTTCACATAATCCCCTTCATTGAGGCCTTGATGGCAGTCTATGGTCTAGCCTATAGTCTATGGTACCAATCATGTTAGTGAAGCCTGAGTGACATATACTGTAATCGGCATGGTCATGATTGCATGATCTTTATAAAAAATTATGATAGCCAAAAAAAAAAAAAAAACTTTAAAAAAAACTGCTTTACAACATTGGGTCTAAAGTGGCTTGGAAATGCCACTAAAAAACCTAAAACTGTTTTTTAAACTCCGAATGACAAGACAGACAGCACTTTCCATCAAGTTCTCCGCATCTCCAATAGTGTAAAGGAAAGAGCCACTCGCAAATAATCTAAGGGCAATGCAAACAGTTTGTGCTGTAGTTAATGCCCGACTCCGACAAGTCGAAAATATATGTGCGTTTCCAACAAATTAATAATGTAAACGACAATCTCATGAGTCACGAGAAAAAAAAAAAAATCTCAGAAAGTGCACCATCGTGCTGCGCTGGACTTCCCGTATCAGCTCCGCTTCTGAAGCCGCAGTTTAATCCTGTTAACATGAAATAAGCCTGCTCCCGAGCAGGTTTAAGCTTACAGACCTGTTGCTATGACAGCAAGTCCAGGATGAGCGTCGAAGAACCAAACAATCTAAGATCATGCCAAATCGCCAACAATCAAATCCAGCTAACTGAGTTAGTGACGTACGAAGAACGGGCCCCAGTTCTCATATAATGGTGTCAATGCAGGTAGATCAATAATATTGTTGAATATTACATTAAATATGATGGTTTTGATATAAATGTGGTGATTATCTCTAAGATGGACACCCAATTATATATATGATATTTACCATCTGAATCTAACCATGTCATGTCAACAAATGGAAAAGTCAGCCAGATATTTATTATCATGTTAATTATTGTGCCTTTGCGCTTTTTACCCCAAATACCATACTTTTACATATTTTTTTTTCAGTTATTGAAAAACTGTTGCTTTAATTACCTTGAACAAAACTGAAAATCATTAATAAGACCTTTGTATGCAATAATTTTAGTGATTCTCATTTGCTACTTCAATCTGGAACATAAAAAATAAAAATAAAAAATAAAATATTAGATCAAATTAGCACAGAATCAACTTTGCGCTGATGTCCGCGATCACATCAAGGATCAGACAAATTTCCACAAGTGCTGAAGCAAGATTTTGTGCCGTCAAGGGGTTTAGAGGAAAATCAAACCAAAGAAGCCTTTTACACTAGTGCGTTTTTAGCCCATTGTACCCCACTTTATCTACTTTCTCGTAATAGTTAAACAAATCAAGTGCAAAATATGTTGAACAACATATACTGAAGGTTTGATCCAGATCAAAACCAACATTGGATTACATAATCTAATCCAATTTCATAAACCTTTTTTTTTCTTCTTTTGATCAACCCGTTTTCAAGATTTGATCCACTCCAAAATGCAATCAGACTACTTTTGAACAGACACCATCTTCTTATCAGATATGCTCTGTTTGTCTTTGTGTTGGCAATTTGAAAAGTGATTTTGAGCTTCCACGATTCTGATACCATTGCCATATGAGAAGACTTCCTACTGAGTAGGTAAGTTCGTTAACCAAAGTTAAGTCAAATTTATTTTAGACAAAGTTTAGTCAAAGTCAATTTGTATGCATAAACTCTTTTCTCTGTCTCTGAGCTTGTGAGGTTGAGACATGAGAGCAGAATGAGCACTCAGGGCTTTGGTGCAGGGATGTGTTCAGAATAACAGTGTTTACTCCAGATGCTTTGAAAGTGGGAAAGTGACAGGGCCAGCTGCAAAAAGCAATAAAAACAAATTAAAAGCATTAGCACATACGTGAGGAAACACTGGCTTAGGCAGATGACCGTTTGTGTGTGTGAATGATGGAAGTTGGGGAAAGCCTTTTACTGAACTGATTGGACACACATGCCCCACCAGATCAACCAGAACCAATGTTCTCTGCTTCCTGATCTGTCTGACAGCCGTCAGCCAGAAGAAAATTGAAAGCTTCAACAAGGGGGAGTAGGAACATGAGGATTCAAACCATCTGCCAACAGGACAGCTGTATCATCAGACAGTAAAACACTTAAGGAAGTATAACATTAGCCCCCTGTTCTAAGAATCACACAGTTTATCCATGCTGGCTCACACTTTAAATATGCATTATTTGCAGAGCTATCACAGCCAGGATGTAGAGAATGTTAATTCTAAAGAGAGAGAGAGAGAGAGTGGGTGAGGAGGGGGGTTGATGACATACTTAAACATGCTGAATAAGTTAACATTTCATTTGTTGTTATGTGCATGCTTGCATTTTGCCTGAAACTCACGGGGGAGTCATGCAGAGAAGAAGTTATCACTGCTCTGAATGATCCAGCTAAACCATGGGATCAGTTGTACAAATAGGTTAATCAGGTTTTACTATGTTTTTAGTTTTCTATGTTTACTACGTTTTTTTTTCTTCTTTTTTTCAAAGCAACATTAGATTGAATCACCCCGATACAGATTCAAACTAGAATAGTATGTGTGGGGTGTCATGCTTACTATTTACTATTAATAGTTTTTATTTGAATTGTTAGAAACTACTTTTGACTAGTTAATCTATGATGATTGTGTCATCATCATTAATATACAGTGATAAAGTCAGTCAGTCAGTTTTAAAAAAAAATGTTAATACAGTGATACATTTTATATACAGTGATAAATGACAGTTCAAATGAAATATTTTTGTTTTACTGTATACTGACAGAATTTTTTTTGGAATTGTATTATAGGGACTAATAATAAAAATAATAAACTGAACTGAAAGGTTTATTAGGTAACCTAATGTCAGTTAATTAATGTTGAAATACACTGATAATGTGTCCTGGGATTTGTCCCAGAATCGTTTGATTTTGGTTCATTCACACTGCCAGTGATTTTCTGGAACCATGTGTGTGCGTTAACACACATCCCGTAAAGATCCCGTAAAGAAGTAAATGTTGAAATTAATATTAACTAAGATTAATAAATGCTGAAGAAGTATTGTTCATTCTTAGTTCATGTTATCTATGGTACCTTACACATGAACTAAGAATGAACAATACTTCTTCACCATTTATTAATATTAGTTAATATTAATTTCAACATTTACTAATACGTTATTAAAATCAAATGTTGTGTTTGTTATAGTTAATGCACTGTGAACTAACATGAACAAACAATGATATTTTTATTAACTAACATTAAAGGGTAACAGAGTTTATTAAAAAGAAAGATTTTGAACAACTCACGTCCGCCAGCATTTTGTCAGTCAAAAATAGTCGATCTCCGAATGCGAATGAACTGACTCTGAATTTTTGTATTGTTTCTTATATGAGGATCCTTTTTCAAATACAAGGTCAATATTGATTTTCACTAACGACAAAACAAATTATCCGAATTTATATGGAACTAAGCTTTAGGAGCTTTCCATCTACTCTCCTCCCTGTTACGTTGAATTCGTGGATCGACTATTTTTGACTGACAAAATGCCGGCGGACACAGCTACAGTGAGTTGTTAAAAAAAAAAAAAAAAATTTTTTTTTTAAAACATGTGTATTGTTTGTGCTGTTTTATGTCACTTCAAATAAAATCAATCAGATTTCAGAATCCTTATTTATTTTGCACAACTGGGCCCAGAGGATGAGAACTCACCTGTAGGCTTGACAACATTTCATAAAATCATCACAGCAATGTGTTTGAAAGGTCTGCTCACCATGCAGCATCTGTCAGAGACTTTTGATTATAAACTGATTGGACAGAAGATTTCTGGGAGCAAGAGGTTGTGTGGCTCTGTCCTGGCAACATCTGTATGCACATAGGTGGCATTAACTAAAATTGGTTGCAGATAGAGCATAATGGTAATGAAGGATTGGCATGCAAAAGACAGCTTCCGTCCTACATTGGATGTTTGATTTTCCATCTGTTTCTGGTTGAGGAGGAAGGAATGGCTGAAAAAAAGGTAAAACTGCTGAACTGCAATCAAATTTGACCATTTGAGCTCATCAGAGGAAATATAGCTTGATTTGTGAGAACAGATATAGCAGAAAAAAAGAAAAGGATATAAAACAGTTGGAAAAGCAAAAGTGCAAAATACACAATTTTGGACACAAATCTAACATAAAAATTTGTTTGCTCCAAGCAAGGCTTAATAATGAGAAAAACAGCTCAAAAAAAAAAAAAATGATATATATATATTTAAAGAAAATTAAAGCACATGTAATAACATAAAAGAGCACGGGTGTCACATTAAAACTGATTTACAAACTTTTTCTTTTTCTGATTCTGTTCCATAATTCCACAGCACCACCATGAGGCAAAAGGGATATTTACACAGGTCTGATGAAGTTTTGAACTTTTTACATTTATATAACAGACTTTTGATACAAGCACACAAAACATAAAAATGCCTTAAAATCTGACACATTTCAAGCACAAAAAATCGTCAAGTTAAGACCTGGGCCCGTATTCATAAAGAATCTTAAAGGAGAACTCTGTAACTCTAGCGAACTCTAGTCACTTCTTCGCTGATTTTCCCTTTTGTTGTCGCATGTTTTCCCCACGAGCTCCCCCTACAGCTGTGGGGGGGCGTATATTTCACAACACAGTCGTAAAAAACTCACTTGCGGCGGCCTCCTCCCCCTCTCTACCGCTGCTCATGTGCGTTTGTTTTGATCGGAGCAAGCCAACTGTATCGCGTGGAGCTATGTCTACCGAGGTGGGTAATCTGGTAATACATCATACATGCGTGTGTGTTTATGTCGAATTGCCGTAAAGCAATTTGTGTTTCGCGCTCGTTCTCGTTCTAGTTCTCGCTTCTCACGAGACTTCCAATTTCACTTTGCCGGGACGGCAGTGCGCAAGTTGCAAGGTTGGTTTTCCGCCTGGGAACGCTGGGGGGAGCGAGGAAAGTCACCAATATCACCAGAACAGGTTGTTTAACCATCCAAATGATTTCTAGACAGTTTTATTAAGTTAAAAAAGTTACCACGTTCTCCTTTAATGCAAAGAGTAGCTCCTAGTGACAAAATTCTAAGAAACATCTTAGAAATGTGGGCGTTTACTCTTAAAATTAAAGAAAAAATCCTCGTAAAGAAAAAAGTATTTCAGAAAGCATCTTAACCCTTAAAAGAGGTCTTAAGGTCAAAATTGTTAGGAGCACGGACGAGGACTTTTAAGAGGCTTAAGAGTTTCTTTAGCAGAGGAGAAAATGGCAGAAAGACGTAGAGGGAGAATGTGTTGCAGACAATGAATAACAGTGAGTTAATAAGACGCTATAGATTAGATCGTGCAGGGATCATGTTTGTGACTGATCTTATTAGAGACACGCTAATTGTTAAAGAGGAGGTCAGCAGTGCCATCTGCTGGACAACTATATTATCCATCCAACAAATATACTAATAAGCGACATAGTGATCATGCCCCGATCACGCTGTCATGCCCCGATCACGCTGACGGACAGCCAATCACATCGTAGCATTGGTCAAATGACCGTGCGCATAACTTTTTTGTTTCGTTTTCGCCTTATCGTTGAGAGATGGTTCGTGTGTTGTTTTTTGTTCCCAATTCCTGCCAGATTTGTGTGCGTCAATGACTCAAAGTAAGTGTTAATTCATCTTACATATATTGCTGTTGCTACTGATCAAGATTAATCTCTGAGTTGTTTATATGTAAGATAGAGAGATGCACGAAAGACCCGCGGCTCTGTGTTGTGTAAACAGTATTGCATTATGTGAACTTGTTTATGCTATTGTAGCATATTTCAGCCTAATACAAATGTTAGTTAGATTAGATGTAGGATGAACCAGTCAACTGTACACTTTAATGTATATTGACCTGTATGCATATATGTAGATTTGGTTCATAAAGCCAATAAGTTTAAGGATTCACATTATTTATGTATATTGTGTTACAATGTCATGTACAGCTTTACATCTGTTATGTTATCTGGTAATTTACATGTGGTAATGTTGTGTTATCCTAGACTCACTTAATTTATGTCATTTATTTCTTCTTTCCTTCGTTTAGACCACACACACTATTGCAATGTAACCAGTGAACTTGATGGACATTAAAGTCATTCAAATGGGTTCCCTGTCTCGGTGTTCTTACCGACACACCATGGCGATGACCAATTCTACTTAATAACCAGTCCACCTTCATTACAAAATTGGTCCTTCGAGCCGGATCCAGGTCATTACCATGGCAACTCCAGAGTCGGCGATGTCAAAGTCTGCTCCTGCCTCATCCCGCCGTCCACAAAGAGCAATTCAGAGGCCTGTTTACCTAGATGATTACGTGCTCGACTATGCTGGGAACCCATCAGGACAGGCTGTTAGACCTAAAGAGAAGGTAATTGTGGCTTCAACACCCATCTCCTCTTACCAGCCATTCGGAACAGCTGGTTCATCAGAGGACTTTATGCTGCAAATAATGGAAATTACTAAGCAGCAGAGCGAGACTGCTAGGCGCCAAACAGAACTATTGGAGAAAGTCCTGCTACACAGCACTCCTCAAGCATCTGCTCACTCCTCACAAGCATCATCCCGGCATCAGACACCTAGAGCCCAGATCCTGAAATCAGTGGAAAAGGGACAGTTGATATCCGATGTCTGCTCGAATCGTCATCCTTGGCCACAGCCTGCCAAACCCCAACCTGCTTTCTTTGAGGAGCTTTCACAAGTATTGAGGAAAACCCAAATCAGAGACACTCCTTTCCAGTCACCACCTCCTGTGAGTAGAGAGACTACCCTGTCGGCGCACCAGTACGCCTCACCATGCAGCAGTTCTCCGTCAGACCCCATCAGAACCCAGGTGCACAACAGAGAAGAGCCCTGGATGAAACCATTGCCTCCTTATCCTGAACAGAGGCCGAGCCCGACAACCCAGCTTCCTTTCTATCAAGTATCAGCCACAGAGGCCTTTCCAGTACACAGGCAGTTTGCTTCAGAGTCTGAGCCGATGCCAAGAACTGTGTACCCAGTTACAACATCTCAGCTTAGGGCTGAGGTTCTACCCTACACTTCCCATCCCTCATCATACTGGGCTCCAACAGTAGAAGGCCCAACCTTCCCAGATTTTATTAAAGAAGACAGAGCTCAGTACGTGGAACTTAGGATCGCTCTGGACAACCTGCTTCACCCACAGTTACCAGAGCATTATAAGTACTTAAGCATGTGAAGGTGCCTAATGGTCACAGACTGGTGTTAGCACATGCAGAGTCAGTCATGCCTTACACTAACGCCCTGCAAGCCCTTGACAGAAGGTATGGTCGTCCCTACCAGTTCGTACTGAAGGAAATAGAGACTTTGGAGAGCCTGCCGCCTATCCGTGCCGGTGACGAACGAGCATTCGACGACTTTTCCCTCAGAGTCCAAGCAATAGTCGGCATGCTCAAAGCCCTAAAGGGGGACGGGATTGAAGAACTGCACAGTGGGTCAAATGTGAAACGTCTTTTGAATCGTCTTCCTCGTTCACAACAAACTCAATTCAGGAGGCATCACCTCAAGAGAAACCCAGACAAGACTAAGTTCTCCCTCCTCGAATTTGCAGATTGGCTGCAGCTAGAAGCTAACTGTATGGAATTTGATCCAACTGACGAGACAGGGACCACAAAGCGAGATCTAAGGGTAGCATTTCGAGGACAAAGTAAACACACCACCATATTGCATGGCGTGGAACAAAGACAAGTCATAGAACCAATAACCAAACCCAAGGCAGTTCATCTTAAAGTACCCACCAAGCCCAAAGCCATTTGTCCATACTGCAGTGCTGAACATTACCTTAGCCAATGTACCACATTCACAGCATTAACCAAAGAGCAAATGGTTGGCTGGATCAAAGACAATAAACGGTGCTGGAAATGCGCACGTTCCCACATGGCCAAAGACTGTGACCTAAAGAGGCCTTGCCACCTTTGCCAAGCCAAACACCTCTCCATACTCCACGACATCAACCAAAGGAAAGGTGATGTTACCAGTGAGAGCAATAACCTATACAACTCCACCACAGAAACTCTATATTTAGACCAACCTCGATGTGGTGGGAAAGTGTTTCTGAAAGTTGTTAAGGTTACCCTCCATCACCAGCACAAAGCTTTAGACACATTTGCTGTACTTGATGATGGCTCAGAGCGCACCATTTCGCTCGACTCGGCTGCACAACACCTCGGTTTAAAGGGCAGACCAGAGCAACTGAATTTACGGACGGTGCATCAAGACATCAGGACATTGCACGGTACTTCTGTGAATTTCAGCTTATCCACCCCAAGTAACCCAAGAAAAAAGTTCAACATCCATGGAGCCTTTACAGCAGATCAATTTGGACTAGCAGAATACAACTACCCGGTGAATACCCTGCAGGAAAGGTACAGACACCTCAGAGGGATACCAATACCACCTCTGGTCAAAGCTTGTCCCCTACTGCTTATTGGTTCAGATCATACTGAGCTCATAACCCCTATTGAACCAGTGCGATTGGGCCCACCTGGGGGTCCAGCCGCTATAAGAACTCGTCTCGGCTGGACCTTGCAGGGCCCCTCCAAGCATCTGCAGGATCAACTCCCAGTCTCACAATGTCTGTTCACATCTAACTGTTCCCCATCTGCAGAACTGTTTCATCAAATTGAAAGGTTATGGCAGATGGACATCCTGCCTTATCGCAGTGAAAAGATGGTGATCAGGTCACAACAAGACCAAGAAGCATTGAATATGCTGGAGACACAGACAGTGCGAGTGAAAGTGGATGGAATTGAACGATACGCCTCTCCACTTTTGAGAGTTAAAACCATGCCTCTGTTACATGCTCCAAAGGATGCTGTGATGGGCCACCTCCGTAACACTGAACGTCGGTTAGCTAAAGACCTGCCATTGGCTAACAAGTATCAAGAAGAGATCCAAAAACTGGAGAAAGCTGGTTATGCCATTAAAATACCACCTCAAGAGGCAGCCCAGTCTACAGAATCATGGTATCTGCCCCACCATATTGTGACCCACAATGGGAAACATAGAGTGGTGTTTAACTGCTCGTACACCTTTAATGGGGACAATCTAAACAAGCAGCTATTACCTGGACCTACGCTGAGCCCCTCTCTCCTTGGAGTGTTAATCCGCTTCAGAGAACATCGGGTGGCCATCAGTGGAGACATAAAGGGGATGTTCCACCAGATCCGGTTGCTCCCCAAAGACAAACCCCTTCTAAGGTTCTTGTGGCGGGACCTAAAGCCTGGGAACCCACCGGACGTGTACCAATGGCAGGTCCTTCCATTTGGCACAACCTGTAGCCCCTGTTGTGCGACATTTGCATTGCAGCAACACGTTCTCACCCATTGCCAGCAGGGTGATAAGAGAAGACAATCAGTTGAACGCTGTTTTTATGTTGACAACTGTTTACAGAGCACTCCATCCTCAGTTGAAGCCCGTGAGCTAATCAATGGATTAAGGTCCTTACTGGTTTCAGGTGGGTTTGAAATCCGTCAGTGGGCGAGCAATGAGGCCTCCGTGATTAGTCATCTCCCCAAAGAGGCTAGATCAGAAAACACTGAGTTGTGGATTTCCCGCAGTCAATCAGACCCTCAAGAAATGACCCTGGGATTAAACTGGCATTGCGTACCAGACACCCTACATTACCGCCACCGTCCTCTATCCTACCATGAGGTAACAATGAGAAACATATACCGGGTCCTCGCCAGCCAGTACGACCCCTTGGGTTACATAATACCTTTCACAACCAGGGCCAAAATCCTAGTGAGACAATTATGGGAGAAAGAACGGGAATGGGACGACCCCCTTCTTCCTTCTGAGCTGCTGCAGGCCTGGCAAAAATGGGAAGCAGAACTGGAACATCTACCACTAATCACTATACCCCGGTGTTATGTGTCAGCCACACTAGATGTCCCAGAGGTGGAACGAGAACTTCATATCTTCTGCGACGCCTCTGAATCAGCCTATGGGTCAGTAGCATACCTCGTACTGAACAGCAAGGTCAAGTTGAGCTGGCATTCGTCCATGCCAGATCCAGAGTATCTCCAAAAAGGCAACAGTCAATACCCAGGCTTGAGCTATGCGCTGCCCTCACTGGAGCACAGTTAGCCAAACTACTCCATAATGAGCTCTCACTGGAAATCGGGAACACATTCTTGTGGAGTGACTCAACAACAGTACTCACCTGGCTGAAATCAGAGTCCTGCAGATTCAAAGTTTTTGTAGGAACCAGAGTAACTGAGATACAAGAACTTACCGAAGGTCATTGTTGGCGCTATGTAGATTCAGAGAGGAACGCTGCAGATGACATTACACGTGGCAAAACCTTGCTTGAATTATCCCAACCTAATCGATGGAGTAAGGGGCCTGACTTCCTTTACCTACCACCTGAATCATGGCCAGAAAATCCTCCCATTGTACTGAATGAGGACCCTATTGAGCTTCGTAAAGCAAAGTTTTGTGGCCTCACTTTGACTGATCCTGTAACACCACTCCCAGATGCGACCCAGTTCTCGACTTTTGAGGAACTCCTGGAAGCTACCTCCAGATCCCTGCATGAGGCGACGGGAAAAACAGGTGACCCCAGATCACTGGAGTACCAGCAGGCTGAAACAGACCTATTACGGAAAGCCCAATTAGACAGTTTTCCAACAGAATACCAGGCTCTTACAACTGGTAAGCCAATCCCTTCATCTAGTCGTCTGCTCACATTGTCACCAGAGTTAGATAAAACGACTGCGCTCATCCGTGTAGGAGGACGACTACGTCAAGCTACCCACTTAAGTTACAGTACAATACATCCCATAGTCTTGGACCCAAAACACCCTATAACTCGCCTCCTCATTAAGCAATACGATACCAAACTCTGTCATTCTGGTCCAGAAAGGATATTCGCAGAAATGCGAAGATGCTACTGGATCCTCAGAGGGAGAGAAGCAATAAGGCACCATCAACATTCCTGTGTCGAATGCCAAAGGTGGAGAGCCAAACCTAACATACCAAAGATGGCAGAACTTCCTCCCGCCAGAGTCCGCCTACTGAAACCAGCCTTCTTTTCCACAGGGGTAGATTGCTTTGGCCCATTCCAGGTAAAACGAGGGAGGAGCAATGAAAAGAGGTGGGGAATCATTTTTAAGTGCATGACTACCCGCTGTGTCCACTTGGATCTACTGAGTAACATGGATTCAGATTCCTTTCTGATGGCTCTTAGGCGTATGGTTGCTCGACGTGGAACTCCTTCGGAAATCCTAGCGGATCAAGGCACCAATTTTCGAGGAGGTGATAAAGAGCTACAGACAGCTTTCACATCCATGAGTCCACATCTCCAAACCCAATTAGCAAAACAGAAGATACAGTTCCGGTACAACCCCCCAAATGCCCCACATTTCGGAGGTATGTGGGAGCGTGAAATTCGCTCAGTTAAAACTGCTCTACGTACCATAGTATGGTCTCAGATCCTTACAGAGGAAGTCCTCCGAACATTCCTTATAGAGGTCGAGGCTATACTCAATGCAAAACCACTGGGGTATGTCTCTTCCGATGTAGCGGATCCAGACCCGGTGACTACCTGTTGATGGGGCGGCCAGATGCATCACTACCACAAGTGATTTACCCAGAATCTGAAATTCTTAGTCGGAAAAGATGGCGGCACTCACAAGTATTGGCAGATCAGTTTTGGACAAGTTTTATTAAGAATTACTTGCCCACCCTGCAACCACGTCAAAAATGGATGAGTGACTGCAGCAACCTCACACCTGGGACTGTTGTTATGGTAATAGACCACCAACTTCCTCGTGCTCTGTGGCCTGTCGGCAAGGTAATAACCACATACCCTGGATCGGATGGCCGGGTCCGCTCTGCAAAGATCGAGGTAAAAAACAAGCACTACCATCGACCAGTCTCTCGTCTCATCACACTGCCTGCCATCCCAGATAATGACCCTACAACAGACTAACAAAGAATATGGAAAGTACATTTGCAAAGCAAATGTAGGGGCGGCTGATAAAGAGGAGGTCAGCAGTGCCATCTGCTGGACAACTATATTATCCATCCAACAAATATACTAATAAGCCGACATAGTGATCATGCCCCGATCACGCTGTCATGCCCCGATCACGCTGACGGACAGCCAATCACATCGTAGCATTGGTCAAATGACCGTGCACATAACTTTTTTGTTTCGTTTTCGCCTTATCGTTGAGAGATGGTTCGTGTGTTGTTTTTTGTTCCCAATTCCTGCCAGATTTGTGTGCATCAATGACTCAAAGTAAGTGTTAATTCATCTTACATATATTGCTGTTGCTACTGATCAAGATTAATCGCTGAGTTGTTTATATGTAAGATAGAGAGATGCACGAAAGACCCGCGGCTCTGTGTTGTGTAAACAGTATTGCATTATGTGAACTTGTTTATGCTATTGTAGCATATTTCAGCCTAATACAAATGTTAGTTAGATTAGATGTAGGATGAACCAGTCAACTGTACACTTTAATGTATATTGACCTGTATGCATATATGTAGATTTGGTTCATAAAGCCAAGAAGTTTAAGGATTCACATTATTTATGTATATTGTGTTACAGTGTCATGTACAGCTTTACATCTGTTATGTTATCTGGTAATTTACATGTGGTAATGTTGTGTTATCCTAGACTCGCTTAATTTATGTCATTTATTTCTTCTTTCCTTCGTTTAGACCACACACACTATTGCAATGTAACCAGTGAACTTGATGGACATTAAAGTCATTCAAATGGGTTCCCTGTCTCGGTGTTCTTACCGACACACCATGGCGATGACCAATTCTACTTAATAACCAGTCCACCTTCATTACACGAATATCTCCGATACAGCGCATATGCCATAGCGCCAGAAATGAAAGTAATCACTACATTACGATATTTGGCAACTGGGAAAATTCCATGTTTGATACATTAAAACCAACATTCAAACCACCACTTAAATAGACATGCCAGCAATCAGTGTAATTGGAAAGAGTGGAACAATTTTTATCATTCTAAGCCAAGCAAATACCTTATAGGAAATTAACAGCATGGTAAATAAAAAAATGGATTTATATATATAATGTGTGTGTGTGTGTGTGTGTGTGTGTGTGTGTGTGTGTGTGTGTGTGTGTGTGTGTGTGTGTGTGTGTGTGTGTGTGTGTGTGTGTGTGTGAGAGAATGGTCAAATAGGAAAAATTAAGCATGTAATTTCAACGTGAAGGCTTAGAAAAGACCCTATACTTAAAATCACTTTTTTTCCCCTTCTTGGACAACCAACCAATCACAGTCTTCAAAAGATTGTGTCATACATAGCAACGGGGTCAACCCCGCCTCCTCACTAAGATGAAAGTTTTTGTCTTTTCCTTACTCAGAGTTGCTCTCAGATCGGTCCCGAATCGCTTTTAAGCTATGACTCCTATAAAAGTTTTTAAGCTAAATTAAGAGTTTTCTGAGAGGATTCTTAGAATCTTTATGAATACGGGCCCAGGTCTTTTAATATCTAGTTTATGTATGGGGAAGCTTTCCTCAGAATAAAATAAAGCAAACAGAACAATAACAGTAAATTACAAGGCAGTATTTACAATATATACCTGGCATGTGTTTGTGACTACTGTTTAAAAACGTGTACTTTAATATGATCACACACTGGCAGTTATTTTCTGTTTCTATGATTCATATGCACACAATTTTATTTCTGAAAGCTCAGGCATGTGCCTGAATTTTCACCTGCAACAACCGATCATATTTACATGATTACTTTTTGAGAGTTGTTTACTCTCGCTTAGAACAAATCCGGCCAACGTTTAAATCTCTTATCACCTTTGAACGCTCAGACGTGTTTGTTTGTTTTGTTTGTTTGTTTTATTTGGATCCCCATTAGCTTCAGCATATTAAGCTAAAAGCTATTCTTCCTGGGGTCCTACAATCTACCATGTGACAATACAATTTATGACATCACATTACACACATACGCACAAGACATTACACAACTTTTAAAAATACATATTATACAATTAACCCCATAATCAGAAAAAAAAACATAAATAAAAATAAGATGTTGCTATTCCTAATAGATCTATATCAAAAATAAGATAACTAAGAACCCTATAACAGTATCTCCTTAAATTAAATTAATATTAACTATTTAAATTCCTTTGAAGATAATATTTCTTAAGTGATGTTTTGAAACCATACAGAGTGTTTTGTTGTTTGATAGTATTTGGGAGAGAGTTCCATTCACACATCGCTCTGTACCTGACTGAACGTTGAATTGATTTGGTTTTCACTTTGGGTAAAATAAAACTACCTCCTACTGCATGCCTCGTTGGATAATGATGTGTATCAGTACTAAAGGATAGTTTTGTATATAAAGTAAAAGGTGTTTTGTTTGTTATAACATTATATAAAAATACCATTAGTGAATACACCAATCAATTTTTAACTTTAAACCATGAGAGGCTTTCATGCATTTTATCAACATTTGATCTAAACCCACATGAGAGAGCCACACGTGCAGCTTTATTCTGAATCACCTGCAGTTTTTTTATATTAGTTGATGAAGTATTTGACCAAACCACAGAGCAGTAATCAAGGTGTGAAAAAAAACAAAGCATGAAGTACTTGTTTAACGATCTGTGGTGTAAAATGTTTTGCACACCTTTTAATAACAGACAAAGTGTTGCCCATTTTAGTTAACAGTTTCTGAACATGTCTGTCCCAACACAATCTATTATCAATCATCACTCCCAAGAGTTTAGCTTCTTCTCTTTGCTCAACAGAATTTTGCTCTATGCTGAGTTCAAGTTTCGGTTTGGAAAGTAAGGAAAAAGGAGTTCCAACCACTAAACAGGTAGTTTTGGATGCATTGAGAATCAGTTTGTTACTCCTTATCCAGTCCACCACTAACTGTAGCTCTCTTTGTAATTTTATATTTAAATCACCAATATCAGTTCCTGCTAAATATATAGTGGAATCATCTGCAAACATTGAAATGCTTGCCTTATCTAAAACAGATGGAAGGTCATTGGTAAAGATTGCGTAGAGGAGCGGCCCAAGACAACTTCCTTGTGGCACGCCATGTTCCACAACCCTTACCTTTGAAAAGCTTCCATTAAAGTAAACTAATTGTCTTCTATCTGACAAATAACTTTTCATCCATAATAATGCGGGTCGTGAAAAACCATAATATTCCAGTTTTTTTAACAGTAAGTCGTGGTCAATTATATCAAATGCTGCAGTGAAATCAAGCATTACAACACCTATTATTTTCCTCTCCTCCATATCCTTGAACCAGTCATCAACCATCTGAGTCAGGGCAGTGGCTGTTGAGTGTTTTCCTCTATATGCATGCTGAAAAGTTGTAATTAAATCATTATTCATAAAATAAGACTGAATCTGTTCATAAACAATTCTTTCCATTATTTTACCGAGAATTGGTAATAAACTTATTGGTCTACTGTTTGACCCAGACAAAGGCATTTTCTTATTTTTAGGTATTGGCACAACTTTACATATTTTCCATGCTTGCAAACATATATTATCCATAAAACACAAATTAATTATATGAGCAATAATAGGAGCAATGATTGCAACTATTGGCTTAAGCAACTTATGTTCAAGGTAGTCAACACCTGGGCCCGTATTCATAAAGATTCTAAGAATCCTCTCAGAAAACTCTTAATTTAGCTTAAAAACTTTTACGTAGGAGTCTTAGCTTAAGAGCAATTCGGGACTGATCTGAGAGCAACTCTGAGTAAGGAAAAGACAAAAACTTTCATCTTAGTAAGGAGGCGGGGTTGACCCCGTTGCTATGTATGACACAATCTTTTGAAGACTGTGATTGGTTGGTTGTCCAAGAAGGGGAAAAAAAGTGATTTTAAGTATAGGGTCTATTCTAAGCCTTCACTTTGAAATTACATGCGTAATTTTTCCTATTTGACCGTTCTCACACACACACACTCACACACACACACATTATATATGTGTATATAAATCCTTTTTATTTTTATTTACCATGCTGTTAATTTCCTATAAGGTATTTGCTTGGCTTAGAATGATAAAAATTGTTCCAATCTTTCCAATTACACTGATTGCTGGCATGTCTATTTAAGTGGTGGTTTGAATGTTGGTTTTAATGTATCAAACATGGAATTTTCCCAGTTGCCAAATATCGTAATGTAGTGATTACTTTCATTTCTGGCGCTATGGCATTTGCGCTGTATCTGAAATATTAGCGTGTCTCTAATAAGATCAGTCACAAACATGATCCCTGCACGATCTAATCTATAGCGTCTTATTAACTCACTGTTATTCATTGTCTGCAACACATTTCTTCTCCCTCTACGTCTTTCTGCCATTTTCTCCTCTGCTAAAGAAACTCTTAAGCCTCTTAAAAGTCCTCGTCCGTGCTCCTAACAATTTTGACCTTAAGACCTCTTTTAAGGGTTAAGATGCTTTCTGAATAACTTTTTTCTTTACTAGGATTTTTTCTTTAATTTTAAGAGTAAACGCCCACATTTGTAAGAATTTTCTTAGAATTTTGTCACTAGGAGCTACTCTTTGCATTAAGATTCTTTATGAATACGGGCCCAGGTGGTTTGTTTTTACAATTCATCAGAAGTAATTCCACTTTGGAACCACTGACCTATTGAATTTAAAGCTACATGTTCTACCTTCCATCATCTTATTTATCAGTGTATTTGATAAATCTGTCTTGTATGGCTGTGTAGTATTTTTAAATGTATTTATTTTATTTATGAAATAATCATTAAGATGTGTTAACACGCTCAGACGTGTTACTGTGTGTTACAGCTGTTCCACGATTGGCTGGATTCTCTGACGACACAGATGATGTGTGTTTCCAGTTTATAGTGATGCCTTACTCATATACAGACTTTTAAAACAGTACAATTCACTTTTCATGTCGTTGTCTATAAATCATGTTTATTAGAGATTGTTAAAAAAAAAAATTTGTACTGTATTTACTTTATTTGTTTCATATTATTTATATAGGTTTTGTGTATATGTTTATTTTGTATATTACTTTTTTTTCATACAGACCTTTCACAGTATTCAGCTGCATAACCTATTCAAATGATTTTTTTTAAGAATAACTCAAATGTCCATCTTAAAAACATATCTAATGTGGTCATAATTGTATATGCTCCTATACAAATACTGCATAATACATTATGTTCTTCCATTTGTTCATAGTTTCTTCATATTCTCTAGTTTCTTTTGCAGTGTTCATCATACTTCACCTGCATGTGGTTAACAAACTGCTAAAAACTTGGGCTGCATTTTCAACTTAACAACAGGACAACATTCTGTTCACTTTTATGGTAAATCACAATATAAATCCAACAGAATTGGGCTTTTCTGTATATGAAAATTAATGGTGTTTTGTCTTAAAAAAAAAGTGTTAAACAGAGCTTAGCTGGAGGGCACTATAAATCCTGTTGCTGAAACTTGCTTAAGAAAAACACGTACATGTACTCATACCCATCAGACAATTGTTTTATTTATAAATGACTTTTATCATTTCACGAGTTCACACTTACAAATAATCAGATTGCGTATTGCGATAGTATGCGTATTTGGCGTGCTTTCTGAGGAGAGGGCTCCGAGCTCTGTATTTTGGCCTGAACCCAGAGTACTTCCCTCGTATTTCTGGTTAGGAAATGTCACGGTTCATGGGTTCACTGACTCGCCCTCGCTATGTTGTGTGTATGTTTCTGTGTGGTGGGTGTGGCTCATTATCGTTCTGATGAGCGGATCAGCGGCAGCTGAGTTTCATGATTAGCTTCCTATTTATTGTCTGTGATTTCGTCCTGTCTTTGTCAAATCGTTTTGTGAGTTCTCCTGGATTACTCTCCGTGTTGCGGTTCCTGACACTTTGTTCCTGGTTCTCGCCTTCTGTGTTCCTGAGGATCATCTGAGTCGCCTGGATTTCTGCCCATTGAAACCCTGCGTTACCGAGCTCTACATCTTCTCTGCCCACGACGACTGACCAGCATCTCTATCTATTTCCTGCATTGTTTAAATTAGTGATGGCCAGATCGAGGCCTCGTGAAGCAATGAAACAGTTGAACCAAATGTGCCATATTGTTTCGAGGCTTCGAATCAATCCGACACCCGTCTCAACGGTGACACCTAGTGGTCACTTGCAGGTGTTGATCTGAAACAACCTTGACGAGCCATTAAAAAAATGAAGGCAAGGTTAGATAGAAACTGATCTTCTGCAGGAGCCAAGGTGACATCACTGCTGCGGCAGTGGAGAAAATTAGCCAGAGAAACTGAACTCCTGCGGGACATCACTGCTGCGGCAGTAGAGAAAATTAGCCAGAGAAACTGAACTCCTGCGGGACATCACTAATGTGGCAGTGGAGAAAATTAGCCAGAGAAAATTAGCCAGAGAACTGAACTCCTGCAGGACATCACTCCTGTGGAAGTGGATAAAATTAGCCAGAGAAACTGAACATCTTGGTTACGTATATAACCCTCGTTCCCTGAAGGAGGGAACGGAGACGTAGTCGGACGTACCAACTGATTGGGATCACGCTTAAGGAGCCTGTCATCTTCAAGTATTGATAAAACGAGTCAATGCACAGATTGGCGTGCGAGTTTTGAATCCACACTCCGCCCCGCAGCGTGGATATAAATACGGAAGTGGATGCATGCGCACCAATTGTTTTTCGCTGAGGAGCCGAGCGGAGCCCCGAGTCAGCGGTGGTTTAGCAATAGTGGCGACGGGACTGTTCGACGTAGTCGATAGATTTAAATGAATGAAAATACTTTAGAGAATAGTTCAGTGATATTGCAAGACGCATGTGAGACGGATTGCGTGGAGGAAGAGCATTTTTTCAAAATGCCTCATAAAAGGAAGAAGAGTAATAAAATATTTGATGCAAAAATAAGTAAAACAAGTGAAGTGCAAGATGATATGGATCAGGATACAGAAAGTGATGGTGGGTCTTCTGACTCTAGTGTGACACTTTCTCAGGGGGAGTTCATTGGTCGGGATTATGGACTTGATGATAATAAGTTATTCCTTAGCTTAGATCAACAAAAAATAAAAGAGGTGTGTGTGCAGGAATATTTTCCTGATATCAAACAGTTTGTTGAGAAAACAAGAACCCTAATGGCAGAGAGTTGCTTCACTAACAAAGACGTCTATCGACTAAAGAAAATTGTGAGGAATCTCAATACTGCTTTAAACAATGATGTCTGTTAACTTTAAAAGTAGAATGGCTGATGTTTTTTGGCTATTTGGGTGGTTTTTCTTTTCTTTTTTATTATTTATGAGTGATGTGCATGTAGCTACTTTGAATGTTAACGGTGCAAGAGATTCTACAAAAAGAGCTACAATATATGAAGTAATTAAACAAAAAAATATTGATGTTTTTTAACAAGAAACTCATAGCGACTTGAAAAGTGCTGTTGACTGGGTGAGGGAGTTTGATGGTATCCCTGTGTTAAGTCATAACACTTCAGTAAGTGGGGGGAGTTGCCATTTTATTTACAAATAATTTTTGTCCTATCCCTTATGATGTTGATGAAATAGTAAAAGGTAGGCTTTTAAAAGTTAGAGCTGTTGTTGAAGGTTATGTGTTTATTTTTATTTGTGTATGTGTTCAAACTGCACCCGTTGAAAGAATGTTTTTTTTAGACATACTTTGTTCAACTCTACAAAACTGTTGCCCTGAAGATTTATTGTTCCTATGTGGTGATTTCAATTGTACTGAGCTCAGTCTAGATCGAAATCACATTGAGCCTCATTTGGTTTCGCGTAAGCGTTTTATTCAGATTATTAAAAAGTTTGATTTATGTGATATTTGGAGATCTTTAAATGGTAATGAGAGACAGTACACTTGGGTTCACACACGTGACAATGTTATGTCATTAGCTAGGCTGGACAGATTTTTCAGTTTTAATCACCATCTTAGTATTTACAATAAATGTACACCAGTAAGGCTTTCAGATAACAGTATGGTGCACTGTAAGCTTATTTTAAGCTCAATAAAACCAAAAAGCGCATACTGGCATTTTAATACTACTTTGTTAAATGATAATTTTTTTAAGGAATCTTTTAAGTATTTTTGGGAAGTTCACAGAACAAAGTAGTCTTCCTTTTATTCATTGCAACAGTGGTGGGATGTTGGAAAGATACAAATAAGACAATTTACTCAACAGTTCACTCACAACGTTACTAAGAAGTTGACTCGTTCTTTAGAGTTTTTGGAAAAAGAGATAATTGAATCTCAAAATTTGGCTCAATCTACTGGTGAGATTCATTATTTAGAAGCCTGCTCAAAGAAGAAAGCTCAGTTAGCGGATCTACTGGGGCATAAAATACAGGGGGCTCTGGTCCGTTCACGCTTTCAAAGCATTGATCAGATGGATGCAACATCCCAATACTTTTTCAATCTGGAAAAAAAGAATGGAAACATTTTATTCATGCATTGCACTCCGAAGATGGACTCTTATAGTCAGTTCTACCAGAAAGACTCGGGAGATAAAATGATATAACAAGTGTAAATTTATTAATAGCTCAGCAAGCATAATTTTATAAAGTTTTTGGCGTAGGCCCCATCCTTAGCAAGCAATGCGAGGGTAACGGAATCTGCAAATCCCGCCTGAAGATGAAGGGAGGGGCGCAGCCGACCCCCTGGAGGTAAAGGAAGGGACCATCCTGGTGGTGGTGGGGAGGATGGAGGAAAAGGACCATCTAGGAGGTGGTTGGGGAGGATGGAGGTAATTGGCGCCGTCAGTATCTGCGAACTCATACGAATGTAAGTACCATTCTTTTATACTGAGAGTGTTAACACATGATTGGTTAGAAGTGAGTTAATACATGACGCGCTGATTGAATCTTCCTGGCAGAACTTAACGCAAAGCTTACATTTCTACCAGAAAGACTCGGGAGATAAAATGATATAACAAGTGTACATTTATTAATAGCTCAGCAAGCATAATTTGATAAAGTTTTTGGCGTAGGCCCCGTCCTTAGCAAGCAATGCGAGGGTAACGGAATCTGCAAATCCCGCCTGAAGATGAAGGCAGGGGCGCAGCCGACCCCCAAAGATAGGTGGAGGAACACCTCCGCCGGGACGGAGGAACACCTCCGCCGGGACGGAGCCCACCCCCAAAGATAGGTGGAGGAATACCTCCGCCGGGACGGAGCCCACCCCCAAAGAACTGTAAGTAGGAGTACCCACCAGTCGTGGATCCTGCAGTTCCTGGAATGAGAAAGAAAAGTTAAAAGAATAACGTGAAAAAGGCCTCAAATGGACCATAATACCAAATTACTGTGCATAGACATGATGTGATAGACAACAAAGACAAGGTCCAAGGACCACACATAGCTATAAAGCGCAAGGTCGTGATGACCACAGAGACAAAGCAGCGATGGACCACTTGACCCTGATAGGCTGCACATAAAAGCCATTGAGGCGCCAGGTCGTGATAGACCACATAAACACAGGGTCAAGCTTGACCACAAGGCCACAATGGACCGCACATAAACACAAGGTCATGCTTGGCCACAAGGCCACGATGGACCGCACATAAACACAAGGTCATGCTTGACCACAAGGCCACGATGGACCGCACATAAACACAAGGTCATGCTTGATCACAAGGCCACGATGGACCGCACATAAACACGAGGTCATGCTTGACCACAAGGCCGGCTCGACCACACATAACAGGGCCGCGATGGACCAACATACCTCGATGGGCACATGCAGACAAGCCATGCAGGCTACACGGCCATAATAGCCCACATATAGCTGGCCACGATGGCCATTAGACGCAAAAGACCTCAAACGAGACAGGCCACGATAGACCGGACGGCCATTGGACCACATAAAACCAAGGCCTCGATGAGCCACGAGGCCATAATAGCCACATATAGGACAAGGCCACGGTAGGCCACACGGCCATGGGAGACCACATAGACGGTAGTGGCGCAAGGGGGTGGTAGTGGCGCAATGGATAAGACACATGCCTTTGGTGTGAGAGACCCGGGTTCGAATCCACTGTGAGACACCAATGTGTCCCTGAGCAAGACACTTAACCCCTAGTTGCTCCAGAGGCGTGCGACCTCTGACATATATAGCAATTGTAAGTCGCTTTGAATAAAAGCGTCAGCTAAATGAATAAATGTAAATGTAAATGTAGACGAGACCGCTTAGGAGCCACAACGGCCGCTAATGCCACACAGAGACAAGCCTATAAGACAAGGCAACTAAGCCACACAAAACCAAGGCCTCGAGGACCACAGACCCCGATGGGCCACACACGGGACAAGGCCACGATAGGCCACACGGCCATGAAAGACCACGCAAAACAAAGGCCGCGATGGACCACAGACCACGAATGGCCACACATAGGACAAGGCCGCAAATAAGCCACAAAGCCACTAAAGGCCACACATAAACAGGCTAAACATAAACACGGCCATAAAGCCACATGGAACCACGACCTCTAGAGGTCACTAGACCTCGATGGGCCTTGCAGGACAAGGCCACGATAGGCCACACGGCCATGGGAGACCACAGAGACGAGACCGCTTAGGAGCCACAACGGCCGCTAATGCCACACGAAAGACAAGTTTCACAAGACAAGGCCGCTAGGCCAAACAACTATAATAGCTTACTTGGAACAAGACCATGCTCAGCCGCTAGCCGAGATAGATCACACAGAGACGAAAGACAGGTGAAGACGGCCACAAAAAACAGAGCTGAAACATAAATCAGCACAGTAAGCTTAATGATAAATGAATTAGAGCTACTGCTCAGATAAGCGTAATAAGAGCAGTGCACCACCACCAGTACTTGCATAAATTTACCTGATTGTTACAGGAGGGCTTGCTGAGCTTCGAGGACAATTGTTGAATCTGCTCTTATATATGATTCAAAAGCAGAAGAAGACCATCTTCCCATGATCTTAATGGCTGATGAAGAAACTCCTCGTTCAGTAGCTGTAGTGGCTACCCCAATTCTGAATGAATGACCAGTATAGAAGGAGGGGGATAGACCGCAGCTTTTGAGAGTGGAAGCTAAATGAGTCTTAAACCAGTTTTTAGAAAGAGGTGCTCCATTAGGTAAAATGAATAAAGGGGCGTGATTAGAAGTGCGGGGTCGAGTTTTAAGAAATCTAATCATCGAGAGAAAGGGACAGAAATTGTTATTAATCTTGGATAGTGTTAAGGTGACACCTGCACCTTGAGAGTCGTTCTTGGAGTGTTTGAGAAAGAGGGTGTAGAATTTAGGTGAGACGCAAAGATCGGAAAAACAAATACCACGGGCGGGATCGAAATTTTTAGTTTCTGATGTGAATTCCCCAGCTCGCATGAACCCATAAAAAGCGGATAAGAACACGGCTTCAAGCATGATGTTAAGATATGCGGAAAAGAGACCATTTCTAAGAGAGATAATTAGTCTGTGCAAGATAGGCAATGTAATTGGCAGGCGTTTGTCTGGTGTTTTAGTGGAAGATTTAGTTAAGCCTTTGAGTAATAAGCGGACTGAATATGCAGAAAAGAGACTTGGGTAGTTAGGATCATGGAATTTAGCGTAGAATTGAATACCAGCGAGCAATCTGCGTAGAGAAGAAATTTTAAGATTGCGATTTTCAAAATTGAATACTAAAAAAGAGCACACGGTTGAAATTAAAATAGGAAATAGCGGGATATGAAGAGAAAAACAAAACATTAAAAAAGCTGACCAAGCGGAAGTATATGCTTTCAAAGTAGAAGAAGCGACACCTAAGGAGATATAGCGTCTAGCCGATACAAGCAATTCTTCTAATTTAGCATTATGGCTGCTAGGGGGGGGCACGATGAAGGATCCGGATTGGCTGAAGGGCAGAGCCGCCTGAACGTCTGAAAACGAAACCGAGAAAGCGCATCAGCAATGACATTATGGTGACCAGGAATATGAGCAGCTTTGATAATGAAATTGAAGACGACGGATTGCCATATCAGACGCCTCAGAAAGGGCATGATCGTAGGACAAGAAGATCTGCCTTTGTTAATGATAGCAACTGTGGCTTCGTTATCGCAAAACATCATTATGCGTTTGCGCGACCATGCCGAACCCCAGATGACACTAGCAACGGCGAGAGGATAGATCTCGTAAAGCGCAGATGAAACAGAACCAGTATCTGATTGAGGAAAATCATTTGGCCATTTTTCAGCGAACCATAGACCTTGGAAAAAAAAAACAAAGCCAATGGAGGGGGCGGCGTCGGTGAAGAGTTGTAATTCGACGGACGATTCGAATACGTCATTGTAAAAGAAAGAAATCCCGTTCCATTCATTAAGCAAGTGAGTCCAAAACCTGAGATCAGACAAACAGCCTTCATCTAGTTGAATCAAATTGCTTAAATTCGGAACAGAGTGAGCCAATGATAACAACCGGGAAATGAAAGCTCTGCCTTGGGGAATAATGCTCATAGCAAAATTAAGGTGTCCGAGCAGAGACAACATGTCACGCCTAGATACGACGCGAGAAGAAGAAAAAGATTCCAAGAATAACCTGATTCTTAAAAGCTTTTCGAGAGGAAGAGAAGCTTGCATGCGGATCGAGGTTAATGCCAAGAAATTCTAACGAAGTAGAAGGGCCCATGGTCTTTTCAGCAGAGAGGGGAACGCCAACGTCGCTGAAAATCTGTTTAAGTGTGTCTAGAATCGAAGATTGAGGGGATGGAAAATCGATTAGCAGAAAATCATCGAGCAGATGCAAAACAAAAGGCAGCTTACTGACGTTCAGCAAAATCCAACAGAGGGCTTCTGAAAGGTTGTTAAAAATGTGAGGACTGCTTCTACACCCGAAACTGAGTCTTACAGCGAAATAGAATTTGGAATTCCATTTAACTCCGAATAGTGGCCATTCTGAAGAATGAATTGGCAAGGTCTTGAACGCATCTGTGATGTCGGCTTTAGCTAGCCACGCACCCTGTCCGGCTAACTTAATGAGATGGATAGCATTGTCGACCGAAGCATAGTGTAGAGAAAAAGGCGGAAGAGGAATACTTTCGTTAACACTTGCTGTGTAAGAGGAATGTGGGGAAGACATATCAAAAATGAGCCGTTTTTTGCCCGAGTATTTACGTGTTGCAACGCCGATGGAATTAACCCGAAAAGGAGAGAAAGGAGGAGTAGCAAAAGGGCCAATGACATATCCTTTATTAACTTCACGTTCTAGCAGTGCAGAAATCACATCTGGTTCTTTAATAGCTGATTGCAGGTTTTTTGCTACAAAAGTCGTAGTGAGTTGAGAAAGGATGCCCACCCGAAACCCGGATCCCTGCAGAAACTACGAATGTGAGCATATCTACAATTAGAAAATGTGCAAACAGATTCATTAAAGTTTTGGCAGATGATGATGCCGTTAGGACCTACAGCAGAGCGATTACGTCGGTCGTTAGGGAGCCTTACTTTTTCAGCACCTTGGACAGCGCCTTGCGTGTCGCTGGTAAAAGCTTTGGGGCAGAATTGAGCTGCATGACCATGAGAGCTACAGATAGAGCAAGCCAGAGTTTTTTGACCGCCAAAATGACGAATGAGCAGTTCAGTGTCGATAATGGACCAGTCTAGTTTTGAATTATACAGCGTGATAAAGGAAGCTGATTTCGCGGAAAAAGACTTGTGATATTCGTAGAAAAGGGTGCCCCCGTACCTTTGATTAAAATCAGCCATCATAGCTAGGTAGAGATCGAGCTCTTCCCTTCTTTCGGGAAAAGACTGGCACAAAATGTCTCTGAAAATGCTAAAAGCGATAACAAATTCAGAGAAAGCGAGATTGCGTTGAAGTCTGGGATCGGAAGTCTTGAGAAAGACTGCCACGTCACGGTCGACTGCCGGCGAAGGCAGGAGAAGAGAAGCCAAATTATATATATTAGCTCTTATGTTTGGAGACATGGTAGCTGCGGCTGGAGAAACGAATCTCCTACCGAATGACTGAACAGGGGCTGCCGTAGAAAGGTTGAAGGCTGAAGTAGTAACAGGAGCGGGAGCATCCAGATATGGAGTTTGAGCCGTGTAAGAGAATGCTTGTTGGTTAGATGTTGATGGCCCACTGAATGGATCGACAGATCTAACGTTTGAAGATCCGGATGAAGGAATAGCTGAATCATTCGTGACTGGCCGCAGGCTGATGAGAGGATTAGCAAGTTTATTTTCCATATTCGCCATTTTAGATTCTAAACCTTTAACAGTCTGAGTGAGACTTTGAACCGCTTGAATGAGAAGTGAACTTGGGTCAGCGCTGACAGGAGTATGCAGAGGAGAAGGGGCCCGAGCGAGCGACGTGGATCTTTTGGCAGAATGAGATGGCGAAGATTTAGCTGTTCTCTTCCGGCCTGCTTGCTTAGGCTGGTTCATTAGTCGCTGAAATCTGAACCGTCGGAGTAGGAGGATTGCCCAGAGTGTTCTGGGCCAGAAGAATTAAATCCTCTTTGGACAGATCATGATTGAAGGGAATGCCGGCTGCCTCGAGGGTACTAGATATATTGTCCGAAGACCAGAGTGCCCATGGAGAGTCGCGCCATTGAATACGTTTACTGCGCCGTGCAGCAGAAGGAGATGGCTGGACGAAATCCTCGTCGGAATCGGAAAAATCACAGAAGGTTTGATCCTGAGACATAGCG
Source organism: Leuciscus leuciscus (assembly GCF_965113295.1). Taxonomy (NCBI): domain Eukaryota; kingdom Metazoa; phylum Chordata; class Actinopteri; order Cypriniformes; family Leuciscidae; genus Leuciscus; species Leuciscus leuciscus. The sequence continues at coordinate 36,328,942 of NC_138732.1, forward strand.
GTAAGCAACTGATAGCGAGCAAATAATTGGCGCCGTCAGTATCTGCGAACTCATACGAATGTAAGTACCATTCTTTTATACTGAGAGTGTTAACACATGATTGGTTAGAAGTGAGTTAATACATGATGCGCTGATTGAGTCTTCCTGGCAGAACTTAACGCAAAGTTTACATATCCTGTTGGTTTTCGGGGAAGAGCAGTTCATTTTTATCAAAATCTTTATAGAAGTGAGCTCAAGTCAGGGTGTTGTGTGGAGAACGTTTTCCTTGACAGCCTACCAAAGGTGTCAGAGGAGGCTAATAACGATCTCGAAGAAGTGCTGACCCTGGAAGAGCTCTATAAGGCCCTGCAAAGCATGGCGTCTGGGAGGCCACCAGGATTGGATGGCCTCCCGGTTGACTTCTATAGGGCTTTTTGGTTGGAGTTGGGTTTAGATCTTCTGGATGTACTTAAGGACAGCTTGTCGAAGGGCGGGTTGCCGTTGAGTTGCCGAAGAGCGGTGATCACTCTCATTCCAAAAAAAGGGGACCTTACAGATATTAAGAACTGGCGCCCTGTCTCGCTTCTCTGCAGCGACTATAAAATACTTTCTAAGGCATTGGGTAACAGATTGGCTGGAGTGTTGGGTCAGGTTATCCATCCGGACCAGACATACTGTGTCCCTGGTAGATCTATAATCAATATTTCTTTAATTCGAGACTTTTTTTTACGTCTCTAAATTGTTCAATTTAGATTGTGGTTTGATATCTTTGGATCAGGAGAAGGCTTTTGACCGAGTAGAGCACTCATATTTGTGAAGTGCTTTAACAGCTTTTGGTTTTTGCAAAAACTTTGTAGACATAATTAGGGTACTCTATTGTGACGTTGAGAGTACACTGAAAATAAATGGTGGCTTATGTGCTCCTTTTCAGGTTCTCAGAGGTATCAGAGAAGGTTGCTCCTTGTCTGGAATGTTGTATTCCTTGGCTATTGAGCCATTGCTTCAACAAATAAGAGGTCAGTTAAGTGGTTTGTTTTTACCAGGTTGTAATACTAAGATTTGTTTGTCAGCCTATGCCGATGATATTATGATGATGATCAACAGACAAAGTGATGTGCAGATTTTCCTTAATTTAATTGAAGAATTTAGACTGTTCTCTTCTGCCAAGATTAATTGGGAAAAAAAGTGATGTTTTATTGTTAGGACAATGGACTGATGGTAAACCTTGCCTTCCTGATGGGTTGTGTTGGGGAAATGGGGATATAAAATATTTTGGAGTTTATCTAGGGGATGACAGTGTGTTAAAGAAAAATTGGGAGGGGCTGATGGAAAAAGTTAAAGGACGCTTGGATAAGTGGAAATGGTTATTACCGAATATGTCCTATAGGGTGCGAACTCTTATCATCAACAATTTAGTGGCATCTTCACTTTGGCATAGATTGGCATGTGTAGACCCTTCACCACAGTTTTTAGCGGAAGTTCAAGCTGCTCTTGTGAACTTTTTCTGGGACAAATTGTCTTTTTCTGGGTCCCACAGAGTGTTTTATACCTCCCCAAAGATGAAGGTGGGCAAGGTTTGATTAACTTACAAAGTAGGCTGCCTTTCGGTTACAGTTTTTACAAAGATTACTTTATGGTTCTACAGATTTCAGCTGGTGTGCTCCCTAGTTGCACTATTTTGCGCACTATTGGGGGATTTGGACTGGATAAATCCTTTTTAATGGATGCTTAAAGTTTTTTTCGTGTTCAAAAAACTGAGAACTCATTTTCGCTCCACTGGCTTTTGCAGGAACCACTGATACTTGGGGCCCGCTTGGACATTGCTACTCACTGCTATTTGCCGGGGTTTAGCACCATATTTCAGAAATCCAAGTTTTTTACTTTGGGACATTTGTCTAACTGGGCCTCAATTTGAGAATGTTGATGAAATATCCAAACATTTAGGAATCAGATCTGTTCATTTATAAACCCATTTTTTGGTCAAACTTAAATCATGTTTTACAGTTGAAGAAGATCACTTGTTAAGAGACTTTTTTAAAGGGGTTTGTACTCCTGATGTTGAGGATCCCTTTCCGTATTCAACCCAATTTTGAAGAGGGTATAGGTTTTTTGCTAAAATCAGGTGAATTTTTGTTTTTAGATTTCTTGTCAAGTGAAGGAAAAAAACTGAATAGAGCCTGTGTTTTGGTTTTTAATAAGAAAATGTTAGAAAAAAAATTTGATACACCATGGCGTTCTGTTCTCAAACTGAGAAATGATGCAAAACCTGAATGGAGATCATTAAATAAGCCACCATTGTCAAAAAGGTTTGGTGATATACAATGGAGAATTCTCCATGGTGCCATTGCTGTCAATTCTTTTATTTTGGTGTTGAATCCAGAAGTTAATTCTGCGTGCCCTTTCTGTCTTCAAAGGGAAACGTCTCGGTTACATATGGTAACCCTCGTTCCCTGAGGGAGGGAACGGAGACGTACGTCGTGGTGAACGACGAATAGGAATCTCGCTAGAGAGGCCAATCTACTTCGAGTGAAACTAAAACAAGCCAATACAGATTGGCGTGCAATCATTTGCATCAGCTGCGCAGCCTCGCAGCGCGGGTATTTAACGAGCAGCTGGTGCGATTGCACTTCAGTTTTTTGCTGAGGAGCCAAGCCTGAAAAGCTGGTCGCCCCGGCGGGTAGCAGCAGATGTGGCGACGGGACGTACGTCTCCGTTCCCTCCCTCAGGGAACGAGGGTTACCATATGTAACCGAGACGTTCCCTATAGTCCGGTCACTACGACGTACGTCATGGTGAACGACGAATAGGAATCCCTACTAAAGCGCCACAGCTGCTGCACCCCATCCAGCGCCCTGTGTAAGCCTCCACTCCTTCTTGCCTGGAAGGACGATAGGAGAGTGCTTACACCGAGAGTATCCGTCACTGTTGTTCCATGATAACCCATACAGAGAGATTATTGGATAACACTGGGAAAGTGTGCCTGATCTGAGGGAGGGGAACGCTGCGGGAGCCACATTCTTAACCCCCTGAGGTCGGCTGTATCGCCGGCGATACCAGCTCGCTTTTTTTTTATCAGTGTAAAAGAAACTCATAAATACTCTGTTGATTTTCCATAGGAGTTTCATACATCAATCGATTCTGTTAAATGTGTATTATTTTTGTGTATACTCACAATAAAAACAAAGTGTTGTGCTTTTTGCCAAATAAAGAAAAATAAACACAAAGCGAGTTCTGCCTTCTCTCTGCCAGTGAAGTCCATTCTGAAACGCGTCCGAAAATGAACAATAACTCAGCGAATACTCAGTCAAACAGGCATACAGACACACAGGCATGAAGCTTGAATTCTCTTCTTTTAAATGAAGTAATTTATATAAAAAACGTCTCAGGTTACGACTGTAACCTATGTTCCCTGAGAACAGGGAACGAGACACTGCGTCGAATGACGCTTTGGAAACGCCTCAGGCGTGACAGGTGTCTGAAATCACTATCAAATCACGGCAATCATAATGACCGGCGACAGCCCGTGAATCATTAACGTGAATGATTAACGTGCGACCTGCAAGTATAAAAGGGAGCCTTGCCAACATGACAAACACCTTATCGTCTGAAGGGACTGTTTGGTAGGCAGGCCCCGAGGCATGGCAAGGAGACGCAGTGTCTCGTTCCCTGTTCTCAGGGAACATAGGTTACAGTCGTAACCTGAGACGTTCCCTTTCGAAAGGGAACTCGCACTGCGTCGAATGACGCTTTGGGGAACGATATACCAACGCCACCATGCTAAGGGGAGTGCCTGCCAGGCGGCAGTGACAACTGTCAGAACTAGCAAATTCAAATGAAACGCTAGAACCACTCACCCTCAGGTCACACTGGGCTGTCAGTGACAGCACTCCCTACGGTCATAGCCCAAGCTATATGATACCACAGAAAACCTCCATAAACATAGTTTAGTGAAAGGTCTACCTGGGCCTGCTCCAGGGCCTAGGACCACAACTTCAATCTTAGAAGGGGACCTTTCTAGGGAATGTGGCTAGGGAACCCAAGGGAACCTCAGCCAGTCACTATTCAGGGGAACGTGCCACCTGAAATGCCACCAGGCAGGCCTGACCTGGTGTCACAACATAAGACACTACAGTCTGGCCACTTCCTGTCTGTCTGAAGACAGAGCCTCTGGACACTCGCCTTTAGGAAGGCATCCAACCCGAGGAACTGCGAAGCAGGCAGTGAACCACTCGGCCCGGATCTCAGAGACGGGATATCCTGGAGAGTATGACTCAGCATAGTGCTTAACAACCCTTGCCAGCGAGGGGAGTTTCTCTACTCGATCCCTGGATTGACCCAGTGTTTGTGTTTCAAAACACTGAGGAGGCCTGTGAGGGCCTAAAGACTGATCTAACTGGGAGGCCTCATAAGAGGCCTACGACCGACTGACCAGACTCAGGAGACCACATACTCATACTGACCCTCAGTGAGGGGAGCATTAGATCTACCTGGTAGGCAACCAGGCTGTAGCAGGATAAAGAGGTTCCAGGAGGGAACCCGTAGCAGAGAATAAAAACTTGAGTCGAGCCAGGGCGCAAGCTCACCTACGGTAGCTGCCTGATAAGGACTGCTAAACTGATAGTAAGCGGCCACTAGCTTACAAAACCCAGCACCACTGTGAAACTACTCTCAGGGAGACCTGGAGAGGCCTACTACCTGACAACCATGACATGAGGGAGCTCACTTTCAGGGAGGCCTGGTAAGGCCTACCACCTGATAGTCACAATATGTGGAAGCACACCTTCAGGGAGGCCTGATGAGGCCTAAAAGCTCATAGCTCAAGAACGGGAATTCAATTCCAGGGAGGCCTGTGGGGCCTGCCACCTAATAACCACAGTATGTGGGAATTAACCCTCGGGGAGACCTCCTTCAGGGAGGCCTGAAGAGGCCTACTACCTGAAAACAGTCTAACAACTGGATGCTAAGAGCCCTAAATCCGGGTGCTTACAGTCCCAGGGCGGGCTGCTAAGGCCCGCCAGACTGGGCTACATGGTGACTACTGCTGGGGACTCGCCTAACAGGGAGGCCTGGTCGGGCCTACTAGCTGATAGCGAGTCTATTCTGCTACTCTAACGAACACTGCTGGAAGCATACCGAATTAAAAAACGTATCTATAGTTTTTCCCTTAATGTATGTTCCACAATGTTGGGACCCACCTCCGAGGAGGCATTTTAAGGCCTACTACTCGGCAGCGAGCCTTCCGCCAGAACTACCAGGGCCAACCAACAAAGGTGAGCTGGCCTAGGAGCCCTTTTTGGGGGCTACCCGGTCAAGGAGGCCTGCTGGGGCCTACTACCTAACCATGCAGCCTTCGTGGCAGAAACTGTTACTACAGCGCTTACAGCATCCTGGTACCTAATCACATTGCCAAAGGCAGTGTACTCAGCAAAAAGCAATACCCTTATAGCAGGGGAGTACAACATACGCCACTCTGCCTAGTGGAGGCCCCATTTTAAGGGCCTACCTACTATATGCATGGGCGTCAGCTCATGGCAATGCTCTGGCTTCAAGGGAGCGGAGTTCAAAAGACCGGAATGAAATGCAGTTAGAACTCCCTGCTCAACCGGAGCCATCGTGGTGTGAGGTAGATAATACAGAGCTGAGAATGGACTACTCAAAACTACCCTGAGTTAGCAGGGGAGTAACACCATATGCCCCTGAAATGTTAGACAGGGAGCGGGCCTGCAAGTGGCTCCAAAGGGTGACAGGGATTTGTCCTGTGCCCAGCCTAGGGGAGCGGGGGGCTTGCTTGCAAGCCAACCAACTTTCACCCATCGTTCGAGCGGTTCAGCTCAACGGGCTGAGTGGAGCCAGCTGTGGCCTAATAATGAGTAGCTCTGTTCAGCAGGGTCTGGCAAACTATCACATCGCAGAGCGAAAGACAGCCTAACCCTGCCTTGAAGGATCATACCTCAACTACCACCCTGCATTACTCTATCACCCCTGAATGCAGTGAAAGGGGCGGGCCTTGGCCAACAACTCCCATTTAAGGGAGGAGGCTGAAATAAAGGGGAGGAAGCCTAACACCTGATGAGTGCTGCAGCTATACTTAGCAGAACGCCTCCAATACCCCTAGCATAGCCTAGGCCAGCTACAGAGGCGGCCCGGGTGAGGGCCGACCTACAAGCATAGATCTACCTGAGGGCTCGGAGGAGCCACAGCCTACTAGATTGAGAGGCTGTAAAACACTCAGCCTACTGAAACCTTAGAGCTCAGGGGAGCGAAGTACTCAGGATACCAATGTCACAAACCGATAGGTAGGACATAAGATCTATCTGAAGCGCCAGCGTCAGTCTAAACCTAAAGCAAAAAAGCTCTTTTTTTTTATTTACTTTTTTTAGGAAGACCAACTACTCTACCCCTGGGTGGCTAAAAACCCTGAGGCTAAAATAGAAATGAGTGGTGGCCCACCACGCATATCAAATGTTATGACAGGAAGGCCATCACATACTCAACACGGGAGCCAAATCTTTTTTGAGCTTCTCCCTAAATCGTTCTAGCCAGATTCTGGGGGGAGGCTTCAGGGCCCTGAAGTCCAATACCTTACCACATTGCTCCTCTAGGAATGACCCCCTAGATCTATACAGGGAACAAGGTCTGTAGAGAAATACAAATCAGTGTTAGTATACACACAGAAATTTGTTTAAAAACCAACCAGTTCACCTGCGGCGTGCGGAGTGAAGACTCGCCAGAGAGTTCTTTATGAACCTGGGGTCCATCACCTTACATGCCTGAAAGAGGCGCTCTCACCAACCAAGCCGAGGCGGGCCATCAGAACTTTGTTCTCATTATAGGCCCAGCCCCAGGCCTGGTGTAAGAAACGCCTGGGGAGTCGGGAAAAAGAGGAGAGGCTGGGATTGTACCGCCCTCCAGGAGATGATCCATCACTAACGCTGTGATCGTTTTTACTGGATCACCTCCCTCAGATCCTTCTTTTTCCTGCGGGAGTCACGCCTCCTCTGTGACCTGTTCCTACATGGAGGGGGTGCACGAGAGGCGACACTAGCTCTCTGGCCCTGTCTACGGCCCTCAGGTCGTGAAGGGCCAGGCTCTCCCGCCTGTCTGGGCTCGGACCCGGATCTCAGCGGTATACAGGTCCTAAATGCCGCTGAGCGCGCCTTCGCCTCCCTGTACTTTCCGACCACCACCTCCACGGAGGTGCGAAGAAGTTCAGAGGGCGAAACCGGTGCATCAAGGAGAAAGGCCTTCTCTTTCTCCCCGATGCCAGCCAGGTTCAACCACAGATGCCTCTCCGTGGCCACCATTGCCGCCATCGAACGACCGATCGAAGCGGCAGTCTGTTTAGTGGCCCAGAGAGCAAGATCTGTGGTGCGGCGCAGCTCAGCCACCGCCTCAGGGGACAGCCCTGCCCCCTGGTCGAGATCCGCCAGCAGGTCGGCCTGGTACGCCTGCAACACCGCCATAGTGTACAGGGCGGCACCGGCCTGACCTGCTGCCGTGTATGCTCTGCCATTCAGACGCGCTGTGGTCTTGAGCGGTCTGGATGGCAGGGCTGGAGCACTCAGCGTCGACGCCCGCCCAGACGCGAGATGGTTCGCAAACGTCTCGTCAATGGGCGGCATCGACACATACCCATACTCGCCGATCCCCTCAACATCAGCGAAACTAGCCCGCTGATGTCGGTGGATCCGAGCAGAGTATGGGTTCTTCCATGCCCTCTCGATCTCCGTACGGAGATCGGGAAGAAATGGAAGGCTCGCCTGAGCTGGTGGTCTATGGCCGGGGAGAAATCGATCGTCCAGCCTGCCACGAGCAACTTCTCCCCTAACGCGCCACCATGGCAGTTGCAACCTGTCAGTGGCGCGTTCCATTACATCCAGCAGCTCAGCATACACGGGGCAGGGTGGCTGAGAGGGTTCAGGGTCCACCTGAATGACCTCCTCCTCATCCATCACCTGCCCGTCCTGAAGAGCACCTGTTGCAGGAATAGTCGGAGAAAAATCCTCTTCGTCATCCACCTGCATCCGCCGAATCATCTGAGAGGTTAACACCCCTCTCAAGGCGATCGGCGAGATCCCTTTGGGAACCCCATGACGCGAGTCACCGCTCTGCCTCAGCGCGAGCGGGACCTGAGCCACGAGGTACAGATGGTAAGCCCTCTTCACTCGAGAAGAGGGCTAGACGAGAGCGGAGCGTTTTCAAAGCAAAACGCTCACAGTTTGCACAGACGGCTCCCTCAAGAGCCGCCTGTGCGTGCTCTTTGCCCAGACAGAGAACGCACAGTTTGTGTGTATCACCCGGCGTCAAATACCTTGGGCACGGATCTGCACACTTCCTGAAGCTTACAGCCTTCTCCGTGCGTTTCATACTTTCTTCTTTGCCGACTTTTTTCCCAGCGATAATCAAACAGACAGTCCCTGAAGACGAAAAGATATTTGTCATGTTGGCAAGGCTCCCTTTTATACTTGCAGGTCGCACGTTAATCATTCACGTTAATGATTCACGGGCTGTCGCCGGTCATTATGATTGCCGTGATTTGATAGTGATTTCAGACACCTGTCACGCCTGAGGCGTTCCCCAAAGCGTCATTCGACGCAGTGCGAGTTCCCTTTCGAAAGGGAACAAATATTCTCATCTTGTGAAATCTGTATTAAAAGAGAGCGATTCCAGTCGAGCTCATTACAGCTCATTCAAATGTAATGTGACTCCGCCCACGGAGAGCGCGCGCTATTCAAACGCAAATGAATGAGGCAATCCACGCAAACCTGTGAACGCCCCCATATCAGCTCGAGAAAACACAAGTTTATTCAGATCATTACTTGTTTACACCGTCTCGCAGCGCTGTGAGGAATAATAATAATGGAAAATGTCCCTCAGAAGTGCGAGTATATCGAGGAGCAAGGATCCGACTGAGCTGAGGAAAACTGTAGTACGTTTTTTTCCTTCTCACGTGAATCGCGTTTCTGTTTTGTGAATGAATGAAAGGCAAAGATGCGTGCTGTTTACCACAGCTCGCAAAAAGACAGTTTAAATTTAAATCGCGTGTGTGAATGAATGATGATGTTTTAGCAAACTGTATTGCTATACTGAGATGAGTAAAAATCGAAATGTAGGCTATTTGTATAAACAACGTATCAAACTGCAAATTAACATTTATATGCCCTAATATTTCATAAAAACAACGTTACAGTCAGGCGAAATCTGAAAGACAACATTTTGTTGACTAGATTTGGGTACAGTTTTTACTGTAGAATATACTGCCACATCAAATAAGCTTTTGTTTAGCCATTTCTATATATATATAAAATGTTATTTTTGTCAAAAATAAAGTCATCAACTAAGATGTTAGCTGTTCCAATGTTGGCTATATTAAAACTAATGAATACATAGATAAAATGTAGGCCTATAATCATTTTTTTTACAAAGAAAGAGTACACTTGAAATATTGTTGAAATTGTAATTATTGTTGTAATTGTAACCTTTTTAATAAAATAGCAAAACATATTTACAAGATAGATGTAAGCAAAATCTTAAATGGTCAATATAAGTCTTCTTCTAAATATATCTTTTGTCCTTGCATTGTGGCTCAGTCAGTGTCACACCTGAATGAATGGCTAATTATGCAGAGTGGGTGGGACATTGTATTTTCAGGTGTAAACCACTCCTCTTTCACGCCCCCCTCGCATATTGGCTTTCCAAGCAAAACCTGTTTTACATCAATTTAAATCAATGTATAGTTTTATGTGAACGATAAAGCAAGACTATTTTCACATAAGTTTGAAGCCAGAACTCGAAGGAACAACATCCATTAGTCAAAAGTCTTATTGACACATATTTATTATGAGTTTTGTGGTCATATTTCAGCAAATTTTTTTTTTTTTCAATAACCACGCATAAACATTATTCTCTTAAAAATTAAAAAATATACATGCATGGTGATCACATATTTTGGTAGCCCTGTTTGTGCTATATAGAGTGAATTTACACCTTTGCCATTAACATGTTTATAAATAACTGAAAAAAGCACTAAAGTCAGAGCATGTCAGAACACCTCCAGGGCCCAGAAAACCGCTCAGACTCCAGAGGGTTAAGGAGAGTTATGTGGGAATAGACATATGGACTAACCCGAGGGTTGTACTGCATATGAGTAATGGGTGACTTAGCCCAAGGGAAAGACACGGGCTTCCATTTAGGAGCAGCCGTGGAGAATATGCACATATGGGATCCCCGTAGGGTCACACATATGGGACCCAGCCTAGACCCGGTTCTCAAGGATTCAGCGGACAAGGCCTGGCACGGGACACTCCACCATGTCCGGGCCGAGGGTGTTTGGAGGACTCAACAGGTTTTGACTCTGGAGTAATAAGGGTGCACAGTAGGATGCAGCAAGCCGACAGAGCCAGTACTCACAGTGCTCTACCCGTTTAGGGTGAGAACACGGGAGGACAAGGGCTCTACACGTAGGCTATTGAATCTAGCGAACGTGTTAGGTGTCGCCCAGCCCGCAGCTCTACAGATATCTGTTAGCGAGGAGCCACGTCCCAGCGCCCAGGAAGATGCAACGCCTCTCGTGGAGTGTGCATGCAACCTGAGCGGGCAGGGCACGCCTTGAGCTTGGTAAGCCAAGGCGATGGCATCCACTATCCAGTGGGCCATCCTCTGCTTGGAGACAGCCTTTCCCTTCTGCTGGCCTCTGAAACAGACAAAGAGCTGGTCTGAGGTCCTGATGCTTTGAGTTCTGTCCACGTACATACGCAGAGCGCGAACGGGACAGAGCAAAGCCAGGTCTGGGTCTGCCTCCTCCAGGGGCAGCGCTTGCAGGTTCACTACCTGATCTCTAAAGGGAGTGGTAGGAACCTTGGGCACATAGCCAGGCCGGGGTCTCAGTACAACATGGTTGTCACCCGGCCCAAACTCTAGGCACGATTCGTCGACCGAAAATGCTTGCAGGTCCCCTACCCTCTTGATCGAGGCCAGTGCAATCAGCAGCAAAGTCTTCAAGGAGAGAAGCTTTAAGTCTGCTGACTGCAAAGGCTCAAAGGGAGCCTCCTGAAGTGCTCGAAGCACCAGGGAAAGGTCCCAAGAGGGTATGGAGGGAGGACGAGGAGGATTTAATCGTATCATCCCCCTAAGGAACCTGACGACCAGGTCGTGCTTTCCTACTGTTTTGCCATCTATGTGGTCATGATATGCTGAAATAGCAGCAGCATGTACTTTAAGGGTGGAGGGAGACAGCCTTCGCTCCAGCCCTTGCTTTCAAGAAGGAAAGCACTGACCCTATCGAACATCTTCGGGGGTCCTCTCTATGGGAGGAACACCAAACGACGAACAGGTTCCACTTCAAGGCGTACGCACGTCTCGTAGACGGCGCTCACGCAGAAGTGATGGTGTTAAGTACGTCTGGGGGTAAGTCACCTAGAACCTCCGCGTCCCGTCCAGGGACCAGACATGGAGTTTCCAGAGGTCCGGACGCGGGTGCCATAGGGTGCCCCGTCTCTGAGTCAGAAGATCCTTCCTCAGAGGAATGGGCCAGGGAGGGACTGTCACGAGGAGCATGAGTTCTGGGAACCAAGTCCGGGTGGGCCAATAGGGAGCCACCAGAAGGACCTGCTCCTCGTCCTCCCTGATTTTGCACAGGGTCTGTGCAAGTAGGCTCACTGGGGGAAATGCATATTTGCGGAGGCCCCGGGGCCAGCTGTGTGCCAGTGCATCCGTGCCGAGAGTTCCCTCGGTCAGGGAGTAAAAAAAACTGGCAGTGGGAGGTCTCTGAGGAGGCAAACAGGTCTACCTGAGCCTCTCTGAACTCCATCCAGATCAGCTGAACCGCCTGGGGGTGGAGTCGCCATTCTCCCGGGAGCACAGCTTGTGATAGCTCGTCGGCCACACGGTGGAGCACACCGGGGACATACATGGCTCGAAGCGACCTCAGATGCTTCTGACTCCAAAGGAGGAGATGGCGGGCGAGTTGCGACATGCGACGGGATCGTAGACCACCTTGACGGTTGATGTACGCAACGGTCGCAGTGTTGTCCGTACGGACCAGCACATCTCTGCCCTGAAACGCCTGCCCTGGCCTTTTTTAGCAGCTCAGAGTGAGTCGTACTGCAAGCAACTCGAGGCAGTTGATGTGCCAATGCAGTTGGGGGCCCGTCCACACCCCTGATACTGCATGCCCGTTGTACGTGGCACCCCAGCCGGTGGCAGAGGCATCTGTGAACACCACAGCATGCCTGGACACCTGTTCCAAGGGGACTCCTGCCCGAAGGAACGAGGGGTCTGACCACGGACTGAAGGTCTGGCTCCAAGACACAGGAGGAGGAGAAAGGCTCCCTCCGTAACTGTTCCGGTGGTCCCGAGTCCGGTGGTCCCGAGTCCGGTGGTCCCGAGTCCGGTGGCTCCTAACACGGAGACCATTCCGGAGGTGACTACCGTCCCTGACGCGCCGCCCAGGCGTCTTGCTCTGCCCGCTCCGCCCAGGCGTCTTGCTCTGCCCGCTCCGCCCAGGCGTCTTGCTCTGCCCGCGACGCCCAGGCGTCTTGCTCTGCCCGCGACGCCCAGGCGTCTTGCTCTGCCCGCGACGCCCAGGCGTCATGCTCTACTGGCCCCGCCCGAGCTGCTCGCACGGCCTGCACCACCCCAGCGATCCGTCACGTCTGCCCAGCCAGAGACTGTTCACGTCACGTCTGCCCAGCCAGAGACTGTTCACGTCACGTCTGCCCAGCCAGAGACTGTTCACGTCACGTCTGCCCAGCCAGAGACTGTTCACGTCACGTCTGCCCAGCCAGAGACTGTTCACGTCACGTCTGCCCAGCCAGAGACTGTTCACATCACGTCTGCCCAGCCAGAGACCGTTCACGTCACGTCTGCCCAGCCAGAGACCGTTCACGTCGCGTCTGCCCAGCCAGAGACTGTTCACGTCGCGTCTGCCGGGCCTGTGTCTTCGGACAAGATGGCCGCCACAGAGACTGTTCACGTCGCGTCTGCCGGGCCTGTGTCTTCGGACAAGATGGCCGCCACAGAGACTGTTCACGTCGCGTCTGCCGAGCCTGTGTCTTCGGACAAGATGGCCGCCACAGAGACTGTTCACGTCGCGTCTGCCGAGCCTGTGTCTTCGGACAAGATGGCCGAGCCTGTTCACGTCGCGTCTGCCGAGCCTGTGTCTTCGGACAAGATGGCCGCCGCCGAGCCTGTGTCTGTTCCTGAGCCAGTGCCTGTGTCTGTTCCTGTGCCTGTGTCTGTTCCTGAGCTGGTGCCTGTGTCTGTTCCTGAGCCGGTGGTGTCTGTTCCAGTTCCTGAGCCGGTGTCGGCTGTTCCTGAGCCGGTGGTGTCTGTTCCAGTGCCTGAGCCGGCGGTGTCTGTTCCAGTGCCTGAGCCGGTGGTGTCTGTTCCTGTGCCCTGGCCTCCTGAAGGGTCGTCTCCGCCCTGGCCGCCCGAGGGAAAGTCTCCGCCCTGGCCGCCCGAGGGAAAGTCTCCGCCCTGGCCGCCAGATGGACTGACATTTCCGTCCTGGCCTCCCGAACTCTGTGGTCCGCCCTGGCCTCCCGAACTGTCCAATTTCCCTGCCCCACCCTGGTCTGTCCTTCCTGTTCCCCCTGTTTCACCCTGGTCTGTCCCTCCCGTCCCTCCCTGGTCTGTCCCTCCCGTCCCTCCCTGGTCTGTCCCTCCCGTCCCTAGTGGAGCGTCTGGTAGCCGCTCCTTAAGGAGGGGGTAATGTCACATGCCTGTCCTGTCTCGTGTAGCACATGTGGTGTTTGTGTTCCTGTCTCTGTTTTGACCCCACCCTCCTTGTTATCTCATTATTGGTTTCATTTGCCCCACCTGTTGTTCCCTCATCACCTGCCTGATTTGTCCCTTTTATAAGTTCCTTTGTGTTTGCAGTCTGTGTCGGATCGTTGTCTTGTACACGTCTCCTGTTCTCCCGTGACCCTTTTTGGTATGTTCGTTTTTGAAGTTGTTGTTGTTGTTTTGTATTGAGTTATGTTTTCCCCCTCGTGGGTTTTGTTTAGTGTTTCTTTTGTAATAAATATCATTTTTCCTTTGCATTTGAGTCCTCCCTTAGTTTTCTTTAGTTAACGTGACACATGGTGCTTTGTGCGCAGTTTGTGAAGGTAATTTGTTTTTTCTTTGTAAATTCATTCGGTATTAATATCCTCTATGTAATTTATTGAATGTATTATATGGTTAATTTATTGTGAAGAGATACTGTTAAAATTGTAAATAAAACTTTTTCAAAATTCAAATTCTATCCATCTATTATAGCACATAACAATCTGCAATTGTGAATGCTAAACAAATAACAGAAAAAGAACAACAACAATAAGCAATCAATTAATCTGACAAATTAATTTTAGAAATGACAATTTGCAACTATACTAAACATGATGATAAAAAAGCATACCAAAAATGATCTATCTATCTATCTATCTATCTATAATAAACTGTATATCTATCTATCATAAACTATCTATCTACATTCACCTAAAGGATTATTAGGAACACCTGTTCAATTTCTCATTAATGCAATTATCTAATCAACCAATCACATGGCAGTTGCTTCAATGCATTTAGGGGTGTGGTCCTGGTCAAGATAATCTCCTGAACTCCAAACTGAATGTCAGAATGAGAAAGAAAGGTGATTTAAGCAATTTTGAGCGTGGCATGGTTGTTGGTGCCAGATGGGCCGGTCTGAGTATTTCACAATCTGCTCAGTTACTGGGATTTTCACGCACAACCATTTCTAGGGTTAACAAAGAATGATGTGAAAAGGGAAAAACATCCAGTATGCGGCAGTCTTGTGGGTGAAAATGCCTTGTTGATGCTAGAGGTCAGAGGAGAATGGGCCAACTGATTCAAGCTGATAGAAGAGCAACTTTGACTGAAATAACCACTCGTTACAACCGAGGTATGCAGCAAAGCATTTGTGAAGCCACAACACGCACAACCTTGAGGCGGATGGGCTACAACAGCAGAAGACCCCACCGGGTACCACTCATCTCCACTACAAATAGGAAAAAGAGGCTACAATTTGCACAAGCTCACCAAAATTGGACAGTTGAAGACTGGAAAAATGTTGCCTGGTCTGATGAGTCTCGATTTCTGTTGAGACATTCAGATGGTAGAGTCAGAATTTGGCATAAACAGAATGAGAACATGGATCCATCGTGCCTTGTTACCACTGTGCAGGCTGCTGGTGGTGGTGTAATGGTGTGGGGGTTGTTTTCTTGGCACACTGTAGGCCCCTTAGTGCCAATTGGGCATCGTTTAAATGCCACGGCCTACCTGAGCATTGTTTCTGACCATGTCCATCCCTTTATGACCACCATGTACCCATCCTCTGATGGCTACTTCCAGCAGGATAATGCACCATGTCACAAAGCTCGAATAATTTCAAATTGGTTTCTTGAACATGCCAATGAGTTCACTGTACTAAAATGGGCCCCACAGTCACCAGATCTCAACCCAATAGAGCATCTTTGGGATGTGGTGGAACGGGAGCTTCGTGCCCTGGATGTGCATCCCACAAATCTCCATCAACTGCAATATGCTATCCTATCAATAGGGGCCAACATTTCTAAAGAATGCTGTCAGCACCTTGTTGAATCAATGCCACATAGAATTAAGGCAGTTCTGAAGGCGAAAGGGGGTCAAACACAGTATTAGTATGGTGTTCCTAATAATCCTTTAGGTGAGTGTATCTATCTATAATAAACTGTCTGTCTGTCTATCTATCTATCTATCTACTGTATCTATCTATCATAAACTATCTATCAATATATATATCTATAATGAACTGTCTGTCTGTCTGTTTCTCTATCTATCTATCTATCTATCTATCTATCTGTCTGTCTGTCTGTCTGTCTGTCTGTCTATCTATCTATTATAGCACATAACAATATGCAATTGTGAATGCTAAACAAATAACAGAAAAAGAAGAACAACAATAAACAATCAATTAATCTCACAATAGGCCTTTTTCACACTTCCGGGTTTTGTGTTTCTGGTGCTCACCAACGCCGGGTAAACTTACTTCCGGTGACAACAACAATGGTCGAGTCCAAGAATAAGTGTTGCTGTAGCGTCTCTCAGTGCAGCAATTCTAAGCAAAAACAACCTTATTTAAGTTTTCACGGGTATGCTTTGAACGAAGACCAAAAAAAGAAATGGGTCATCGCTATTAGACGGGACGAAAAGGGTCTACGTTCGTCATTCGGAGAGTATGTCTGCAGTCAGCATTTTACCGCTGACGACTATATTCCAGGAAGTTCGCGGCTGAAGGTTGGTGCCATTTCCAGTCGTTTCCCTTGGAACAATTTCTATGTACTCCCTCAAAGGCTGTCAGCTTTTGAGAGATCTGCCGTTCGATTTGGCGCGGATGTACGTGTTCAGGAGCAGCCGGTTGTCTCAGAAGATGCACCCAATGAATCCAGTCGTATTGAGGAACATGACTACGCGGCACGCCCACCTGCCGGTAAGCACTTATGTTGACTTTGCTTGTGTATTTCGGTGATGACAGTGTAGACTGTGCTGTGACGTGAAATAAAAATAATAATTTAAAAAACAGCATAATTAGTTGCTAACTATATTATTTACATTTTTATAGGTGCATTAGATGAGGTTCTGCAATACATCGAAGAACTGGAGGTTGGCTGCAGAAAATGTCACTAGAGAAACAAACAACAATGAGCAGATTTTGTGTTTCTGATCACACAATCAAATACTACACAAAGTTTCCCTCACAGGAAGTTTTCCAGGTGTTCTGGGAATCTGTTTGTCCATCTGCCAGCAATCTTGTGTACTGGACTAAGGCACAGAGGATGGGACAGGAAGCATCCCCAAGCCCTAGCCCCGCATGGAAGATCCAGCTCATGTTCAACTGTTCATGTATTCCTGTCGGGTAGCTGCTGGACTGAGGGAACAAGTAATCGCTGACATTTTCGGGGTAAGCGTGGCCACAGTGAGTAGGGCCATTATCACCTGGGCTAACTACCTGTTCTTTGTGTTGGGTTCATTGCCCATTTGGATGTCCAGGCAACAAATATGCTTCTCCATGCCAAATAAGTACAGTTTGTTCTGTCCAAACTTGCGAGTCATCCTGGATTGCACAGAAATCCGCTGTGAGAGCCCCACATCTCTGACACTCCACTCAGAGATCTTCTCCAGCTACAAGAGCACTACAACATTTAAAGGACAAGTTCGGTATTTTACACTTAAAGCCCTGTTTACAGATCGTATCTGATGAAATAGAACGGTTAAGATTAAAATTTGGACACATGCTGCTGTCCCGAGAATTTTAGGTTTATTTCGCTTCACCCCCCCACCCCCACAATGGTTGTCTATATGCACTGGAAGATTCCGACCTAAAAACACATTAAACTTTCGTTTACAAAGACGTGAAACTCACAGAGTGGTCAGGGGTGTTCACTGATATGTTCCCTCAAAAATCGCTGAAAAAGATGCATTCCAACAGGTTTTATCGTAGTTTTTGTCCAACTCCATTGACTTAATAGGACGTGCTGTGAGACCGCAGCACCTTTACGGTATTACTCCGCCGCTTCTTCTTCTGCTTCTTCTGTGTATTCAATGAAATGCCCGTGGTTTGCTTGCAATTGGCAAAGGTGCATTATCGCCACCAACTGGGCTGGAGTGTCTATTATTCAAGCTCTCAACGGAAGAATCACGGGTGTGACGCGTTTGGCAAAATAGGTCCACAAAAGCGAAATAAACCTAAAATTCTCGAGACAGCAGCATGTGTCCAAATTTTAATCTTAACCGTTCTATTTCATCAGATACGATCTGTAAACAGGGCTTTAAGTGTAAAATACCGAACTTGTCCTTTAAAGGTCTGGTTGGAGTAGCTCTGTGTGGTGCAATGACTTTCATCTCCCAGCTTTACACAGGTTCAATCTCCGACAAAGAGATCACAAAGAAGTCCGGCATTTTGGACCTGCTTGAACCTGGAGTTGAGGTCATGGCAGACAAGGGGTTCACAATCGAGGATATGCTCTCCAGTGTTGGTGCTAGACTGATCATTCCACCTTTCAAACGTGCTACGCAGTTCAGCAAACAGGACTGTGAAAAAACACAGGCCATTGCACACCTCAGAATTCTGGTGGAAAGGGTAATTCGAAGGGTCAAGGAAAACCACATTTGGGATTCTGTTGTGCCACTCACCTTGTCAGGAAGCATCAATCACATAATTGCTGTTTTATGGTTAATTACCAGGGACCAATGTTTCTTGAGCAGTGAATGTATAGTACAATAGTATATATGTATAATATAATAAATATTAGATATTTACACTGACAGTGTGATTGATTGTTACAATAGTAGTGATAGACTTTCAATATTTAACATCATTAAATATCTTGTTTTTACTTTTTTTTTTTTTGTACTGTAACATTTGATCAAATGTATATTGTCATTATTTATACTAAGTTTCCTGAAAATAATTTGACAGACACAATGAAATAGTTGACAACAAAATACCTTTTTTTAATAAGAATTAATAAAAAAAAGTCAACTCAGTTCTGCTGTTCATTGTTATTTCACACAATATAAATACATATACAGTTAGTAAATGTGTATGCATTTGTGTATATATATATATACAGTTGTAAGAATATGTAAGGTCATGTACTATAATATGAACAGAAACTGTTCATTTATACTACTGAAAGATACACATCCATATAAACACTATAATAGTACATGTCTAGCTTGTCTTTAATTGATGCTATGAAGGCATCATCTCGCCAGATCCTCTGTATTGTGAAATCTGATTTTGTGTCAGTCACAAAGTCACACCACTGTAGACCAGTCACTGCAAGCTGGCCTTGAATCTGCCAGTAGTACTTGTGGGTCTCTTTGAGTTTGGCTTGTCCTCTTTGAAGTTTCATAAATGGAACCTGGGCAATGTTATCAGCAGATGTGCTTTTTACCTCCACTAGTCCAAATTGGAAGGTTTCAGATGGATCATGCACTCGTCCATCTGGACTGGCTCCTAGATGTGGTGCTTCTGGATTGATAATAAAACCACATGGTAGGACACTAACACTGGCTGTCTCAGAATATTTTCTCAAAATATCTGGCTCAAGTTCGAGGCCACATTTCATAGCACTTGTCTGCCTCGTGCCCTTGATGATTCTTACCGCTAATGACTGACCAGATGAATCCCCAACTACATGACAAACCTCCCGGAACCTGCTTGCAGTAACCCTTGATTGCCGCATTTGTCCCCAAGCAGTACATTTTGACTGTAGTCTTGTGGCCTCTTCAATCTGACAAGCGGATACAGCCAAACTGATAGCCAAGCACAGGTAGTGGGGGGAAATTAACAACAGGAACATCTGCAGCTATAGGGGGACATTGGTATGAAAGTGGACTACCACGAGGTACAGGACCAAACTGTGAGGGGACCAACTCTATTTTTGACATGCCCTCTAGTATGTGTGCCAGCAAAGGCCGGGGATGGATCTGACTCAGTTTTGTACCAGAAGCCAAGACATCAGGATCTGGAAGGGGACCTAAAGAAATTAATACTATTAGTCTTGAACACATTAAGTTGTAGCTGAGATTCCAGTCCTCCCAACTGACTTTGGCTTCAGGACAACAAGTTCACTCACTGCCTCTGGATGGACTCCCTTAGTATAAAGCAAACAAATGCAGTGTTAAAGTATTCTGGAAACACTTTATACGGTTATATACATTGACATTAGTTTATGCATTTAGTCAATATGAAATAATAAAGAGTAATAACAGTTAACAGATTGTATTAATCTTGGGTGATGTTCATTTATACCTTTGTTACTTAATCTGCACTCTTGTGCATTATTAGTCCATAATGCTTTGATGTCAACATGTACTTGTTTGAGTTGATACTATAGTGTTCTTACCAATTGCAGAAAAGAAAAAAATACATGCCTGTGTTCTTGGACGATGCCATCTCTGTGGCTCACTCGTGCAGGCCAGTGGTGGTAGGACAGACTGTAAATTCAGCTGCACATATAGTGGGCCGTCTGATACACAAGTGCTGTCAGATGGTTGCACAACCCTTTACCAGCTGCACAGCTGCACATATTGTCGTGAGGCCTGGAGTAAAATATGAGGAGGACTCAAATGCAGTGAGGAGAAGTGAAAAGTTTATTAGAAAACTTCGTGAACAATATAATAAATTCCGTGACACAGTGAATAATCGTGAAGCCTCTCCGATCGGCGGTTCCAGAGAGAACAGGCCGCAATCCTGCGGACGTGAAGATAAGCAGAGACCACCGTCAGACAGAGAGAACCCAGGAATGTCCAGCAATAGACGAGGACAGGGACCAGCAGGTGAACAGTCCTGCACCGATCTTCACGTCTAGGAATCCTGAACACAGATCACTGGTAAGTAGCACAGCTAACACCAGCAGACCAGAAACACACACGCGACATAAAACAATCCACTGACAAACACTGGTAGACACAGCTGGGGATATATGGGGTAGAGGAAACGAGCGACAGGTGAGGAAGATCAGCTTGTGATTGTGCTAATAGCCACCCTCACAAGCTGCAGAAATGACAGGACCAAAACAAACAACAGAGAGGGACCGGTGACACACCCTGACCCGTGACACATATAAGCAGAAATACAAACAATCTCTTCTGTCTCCAATGACACCTGTTTGAGAAGACAAATAGTTTAGCTAATGAATTGTAATTTTATGCTGTGAGCTACATTAAAGGGATAATACCGAAAAAGTTTCTGTTGTCCTCATAGTATTTGTTGCCATATTTGTCAACACCCACTAAAGGCGGCCGCACACCGGAAACGCAGCTCAGCGCCGTGCCGCGCCACATCTAGGACAACTCTCACCTGAAAATCCGATAACATCAGCAATTTTCTGATTTCTGTAAATAAATATAAAACTAAATGTATATTGCAGCACAGGGTGAAGTCCGTATATACATTAACTACGATTTGAGACACATACATGTAAATTTAATATAAAACTATTAGGGGTGTAACGGTTCACAAAATTCACGGTTCGGTTCGATACGATACACTTGTGTCACGGTTCGGTTCGGTATGTTTTCCATAGGCTACAGCAAAAATAAATAAATGCCAGAGAAATTTCCTTGAATTAAATTTTTTTTAATTATTATTTTGTTTAATGAAACTAACATCATAAAGTATGATTTTTTTTTTTTGATTTTTTTCTGAGCAATAATGGAGCTATACTTGACTCTTCTTATGAGCATATAAAACAAAACAGCTCCTTGGACAAAATGAAATGTAATATTGTAGTAGTAGGCTAGTTATAAACACAGGTTTATTTTAGTTCAGATTAACATTTGAGGGCAGCAATTGTATTCATAATGTCAAAATAAAACAGACGTAATGTTACTTGAAAGTATTATAGCCCACTATTCCTGACAAACTTCGAAACCTTGCAGTTAGTGTTACTACAGTAAATCCATGGTGAATGTTGCTGATCTGTGGACACCGGCCAGTTCATTCATGGCACGATGTTTCTTCCTGGTTTCCATGTCAGCGCTGTTTGATCCGTTAATAACAGAGAAATGTGCATGTTTCTCACTAGATCTCGCAGCGATGTTATTACTTCAGTGGCGAATTTAAAAAGCATTTGAAATTCAAATGCTTTCTTTACTGGTCTGGATCTCTTAGCGCTGTGTGGTGTTGCTTGATCAGGCTCGCGCATAGGGCTCGCGAGTCCCTCTTCACAGGTCAAAACTGATAAACGGTCCACACAAACACAATAAGAGTAGCTCAGTTTCGTTCCTTACATTGCATTTGCCAGCTGATGTTGTGGTCGCGCCAGCCTCTATGAGCGCGCTTGCCACCCGCGACGCGCCTTCATTTGAAATAACGAAATTTTGGTCGGCAGAAAAAAATGGTCCAACGAACCGTTCGGTACGTAATGCGTACCGAAAACCGAACCGAAAGCCTCGTACCGAACGGTTCGATACGAATACGCGTATCGTTACACCCCTAAAAACTATGTAAATGGCGCTCTGTGGCGCGGCAGGATTTTGAACACGGTCCTGAGCCGCCGCGGACAGACGCCGAAAGGCGCCGCCGGTGTGTGTACTCTCATAGAGAATAGTGTGTTCGAATTTAAAAGAGCTGCGCGTCCGGTGTGCGACCCCCTTAAGGCTCCTGTCTTGATATAATTTACCCTGAGAAAGACATTTCAATTATGTCTTAAATCCCATTGACTTCCATAGTAGGAAAGAAACAATACTATGGAAGTCAATGGGACCAGTAAACTGTTTGGTTACTGACATTCTTCAAAATATCTTCCTTTCTGTTCAGCAGAAGAAAGAAATTCATACAGGTTTGAAACAACTTGAGGGTGAGTATATGATGACAGAATTTTCATTTTGAAGTGAACTATCCCTTTAAGTGCTGTTAATTGAAAGCTGCAAACAGCAGCAAAAGCAAGAAATACAGCTGTAATCTGCAACCGCAGAAGCAATGAAAGAGACATAACTAAAAACCAACAAAGAAAACCTTAAGTGTTGTGCGATACCAGTCACCTCTGTGGAAGCACTGGTATAACTGTCTTTTATAATTGGTAATCGTTTGTTTTTAGTTTTTTTAGGGAGGGGTTGGGTGTCTGTAATGTTGTATGGTTTTCTAATGGACCCTGAGTCTGACAATAAAGTTGAACTGAGCTGAACTGAATTTAAGACAGGTGCAACTAAAATAAAGGGAAATAAAAATCTGCAACCGCAGTAACTTGATATCAGAACGATCTGACTAACTCATATAAGCCAACAGGCATATTACATCTAACCTTAAGTGTGTGGGGCTCCTCATTTTCCTCATAACACCTAGCGCCTCCAGGGCCGTGCACAGACATTTTGAGGGGCAGTGGCCTAAACCAAAAAAAGGGGCACTAAGGGGGTAGTTGCTTGTTAACACAAATTATCCAGTTATTCAGTTATTACAAAATATACAATTAAAAGAGAAGACAGCACACGCTCAAATACATTTTAGACTTCATTGTAGATGTTTTGATAGAACATCACAATCAGGGGCGTAGCACAAGATCCCGGGCCCTATGCATAGGCATTCCTGATGGGCCCCCAATCCCCCATGTTCCTCAATTTGTATATATAACTCCCAATGTAGGCTATAAATTTGTAGCCTGGTAATACCAAACTCTGCTACTTCGCTTTGCTTCGTACTAGACAGAGTCTGGAAGGGCATAATTGAAAAGCGTTTTCTTTCTCGCGGGGCGCTTGTCTGAAGTTTAAAATCATTGGTTACCCGTAAGCCAATCACATAACGTTTGGTTATGACGTGTGTTATGTGCCTGTTCAGCCACATCCAACTTCCACTGTAAACACATGTATGATGCGAAAACAAAACCATCGAGCGAAATACCGGAGTGAACCTGGCTGTGAACGGCTTTTGCAGATTATGTGAAGTAAATCTACGCATCCACGGTACAATCAGGGTCTACGGCTCTCAGCCCGCCCTCTGTTCGTTGATTGGCCGGCTGTTTTGAGGCCGGAGGAAAACTGGGAGATAGGTCGCTATCTCAGACTGAGTACAGAAGCGAACTGAAATTGAGCAGAAGTACGAAGTCTGACGTAGTCAGGCTAATAAATTTGCTAATTATTGCTAATTTTAGATATTATAGCCTATTAATTTAAAATTAAACTGGTTTCAATTTAGGCTATTATAATGGTGTGTTGTGCAAACAGCATTGTTAGTGTACAGTTTATTTATTTAGCCTTTACCTCAGATTACAAATAATCATCTGAAAGTGTATGTTCTGCTCTTTCAATGGGTTGTCTCAGTTGATTTTTAGCACAAACGATCGCTGAGATATTCAAGCAGTTTAGCACTGTAGATTTCGTGTTAGTTTGTGCTCACCTTTCTTTGAAAAGAAGTCAGTTACCAATTGTTTCCCCTCATTTTGTTTTCTTTCCTTCTCCTGTCTTTCCTTTCTTTTTTGGTGGTCTGAATTGGCTTTCTTTGAGAAAGACATTACTACAGCAGAAGTTTGCGCTCCTCCAGATGCTGAACTAACAAACATAAACAAAATGCGTGCAGATGGACTAAACCATTTGGCGCATTAGCAAGAGGTGGGACCAGTCAGTCAATCAACCAAGTTATTCAGCCAATACACTAACTTTACATTTCATCTGACATTCATTATGAAATTTAATTAGGAAATGAAAATTCCTGACTTTTCAAGGGCCCTCTCTCCCCTTGGGGCCCTGGTAATCAGTACTGGTTTTACCCCCAGTCCGACGCCCCTGATCACAATTACACATTGCTGATAATAACATAAACTATTTTCTGTTTTACATTTTTATATTTACCTGTTCCATTTACAGCAACACTTTTTTATTTGGTACCATGTCCTGAAAGATCTTGATAACCTAATTTTTTTATGATTCACAATTACACATTTGGTGAAAATAACAGAAACTATTTACCATTTTACATTTTGGTATTTAGCCTACCTTTTCCTTTTAGAGCAAAACCTTTCTATTTGGTACCATGTCCTGAAAGATCTTAATACCTCATCTTTTATGATTGGGATGTCTTTTTCAATGGCCAGATTTGATTAGACAAGCAGCTAATTCTAAGAATGTGGATTAGCACTAGTACAAGACCAAGAGCAAAACATTACCGACATAAATAAAAAAAATTAAATAGCAAATGACAAATTTAGCAGATTCAACCACTGTCTTGCATAGCCTAGACCTACCTGTTAATGCGACAGCTTTCGTGAACTGTCGTGTTCACTCTCAGTTTCAAGAGAGCGCCGCAGACACATATACGAGTGATGCTGCGGAGCGAGCTGGAAAACCTGGAGCGGATTAGCGGAATCAGCGGAATGCTTTGAGCGGAGCGGTGGGGAAGAGGGGCACCTCAGTTGATAAGGGCAGAGGGGCAGTGGCTCTAGCCACCGGGCCACCCCCCTGTGCACGGCCCTGCCTAGCTCTCACTACCACCTTGCGATCAACAACATTAGAGACTGAACACATAAAAATGGATAGCAATTAGCTTTCATAATGTTGCAAGTGCTAGTGCCAGATAGTTGTCAACTTACCTTGGTAATTGTGAATAAATTCCTCAATGAACAATTTATAGCCCTTGCTCAGCCTTGCTTCCTTTAACTGTTGAGTGCCGTCCAACAATTCTGTCAACATCCTCAAATCTGAGTCGTGGCAGTGTCGAGAGAGAAGTTGTGAAATAGAGCTCCATTTTCACTCTATATGAAAACACCGTAGTTTCAGCTCTGGCGGAAATCTGTTTACCCGACGTGACGTAGTTTCCGGTTGCGTGTGAAAAAGGCTCATTAATTTTAGAAATGACAATCTGCAACTGTAAATACTAAACATGATGAGAAAAATCTGTCTGTCTATGATAAGCTATCTATCTATCTATCTATCTATCTATCATAAGCTGTCTATCTATCTATCTATCTATCTATCTATCTATCATAAGCTGTCTGTCTATCTATAATAAACTGTCTATCTATCTATCTATCTATCTATCATAAGCTGTCTATCTATCTATCTATCTATCTATCTATCTATCTATCTATCTATCTATCTATCTATCATAAGCTGTCTGTCTATCTATCTATCTATCTATAATAAACTGTCTGTCTATCTATCTATCTATCTATCTAATTAACTGTCTGTCTGTCTGTCTGTCTATCTATGCACACCACTACCTCCTTCACTTGGAATGACTCTATCTATCAATCAATCAATCAATCAATCAATCAATCTATCTATCTATCTATCTATCTATCTATCTATCTATCTATCTATCTATCTATCTATCTATCTATGCCCACCACATCGTCCTTCACTTGGAAGGACTCTATCTATCTATCTATCTATCTATCTATCTATCTATCTATCTATCTATCTATCTATCTATCTATCTATCTATCTATCTATGCCCACCACCACTACCTTCACTTGGAAGGACTCTATCTATCTATCTATCTATCTATCTATCTATCTATCTATCTATCTATCTATCTATCTATCTATCTATCTATCTATCTATCTATCTATCTATGCCCACCACCACTTCCTTCACTTGGAAGGACTCTATCTATCTATCTATCTATCTATCTATCTATCTATCTATCTATCTATCTATCTATCTATCTATCTATCTATCTATCTATCTATCTATCTATCTATCTATCTATCTATCTATCTATCTATGCCCACCACCACCTCCTTCACTTGGAAGGACTCTATCTATCTATCTATCTATCTATCTATCTATCTATCTATCTATCTATCTATCTATCTATCTATCTATCTATCTATCTATCTATCTATCTATGCCCACCACCACCTCCTTCACTTGGAAGGACTCTATCTATCTATCTATCTATCTATCTATCTATCTATCTATCTATCTATCTATCTATCTATCTATCTATCTATCTATCTATCTATCTATCTATCTAGGTCTATCCATCTATCTATCTATAATAAACTGTCTGTAGGTCTATCTATCTATCATAAACTATCTATCTATCTATAATAAACTGTCTGTCTGTCTGTCTATCTATCTATCATAAACTATCTATCTATCTATCTATCTATCTATCTATCTGTCTGTAGGTCTATCTATCTATCTATCTATAATAAACTGTCTATCTGTCTATCAATCTGTCTATCAATGATAAACTATCTATCTATCTATCTATCTATCTATCTATCTATCTATCTATCTATCTATCTATCTATCTATCTGTAGGTCTATCTATCCATCTATCTATCTATAATGTCAATTTCAATGTCAATGTCACATTTATTTATATAGCACATTTCCAAGGCCAGGGCCTACCAAAGTACTTCACAGTAAAATACACAAAAATATTAGTCACACACTGATACAATAAAAACAATGAAATAACAAAAATACTAAGAATAAAGGTACACATAAAATACAACATTCATCAAGGCGGCTCCCCTGTGCCAAAAGCTACTTCAAACAAATGAGTCTTCAGCAATGATTTAAAAGTGGACAGGCTACTAGCAGTCCGCACAGCTACAGGCAGTGAGTTCCAGAGAGTGGGAGCTGCCACTGAGAAGGCTCGATCACCACTGGATCTCAGTTTCGATCTAGGAACCTCCAGGACCATCAGACTGGCTGAACGGAGGTCTCTGGAGGGCCTATGCAACCTGACAAGGTCTGTAAGGTACTCTGGGGCTAGGCCATTGATACATTTAAAAACATCCGATACTTTACTGGAAGCCAGTGAAGCAATGAGAGCACTGGAGTAATGTGCTCCCGCTTCTTCCTGCCGCTTAAAAGACGAGCTGCTGCATTCTGTACAAGCTGCAGACGATAGAGCTCAGACTTCCCAATGCCTGTATACAAGGAGTTACAGTAATCCAGGCGAGAGGTAATAAAAACATGAATAACTTTTTCTAGGTCAGCCTGTCTCAGATACGGTTTGACTTTAGCTATCAGTCTAAGCTGAAAAAAGCTAGCCTTAACCACAGCACTGACCTGCTTATCCAGTTTAAAAGCACTGTCAACAATCACTCCAAGATTCCGGGCATGGGATCTTAAGTGAGGTGCTAGTTGGCCAAGGGAGCTGGTAAGAACCTGAACCAACTCTGGACGACCAAACAAGACAACCTCCGTTTTATTCTCATTAAGTTTAAAAAAGTTTAGGTCCATCCATGTCTTAATATCGCTCATGCAGTTTATCACGGCCTGCAAAGATTCTTTAGCTGGAACCTTTAGCGGTAGATACACCTGTCTACCGCTAATAATAAACTGTCTGCTATCTATCTATCTATCTATCTATCTATCTATCTATCTATCTATCTATCTATCTATCTATCTATCAGGGACGTGCGGTCAGGGTATAGGCAGGGTAGGCAGTGCCTCACCAAAGGAAATGTTGACATTACATTTATTAATTCCAAGAGCTTTATTAATTCACCACATTATTAATTGCATTTATTTTATTCCAAATATAAATTTTTGTAACAAAAAATTTCAGGAATACACATATAATATACTCATTTTGCCATTGTTTGCTCCTAAAACCCTTGTTTCATGCAGGAAATTCAAGGCCATGGCCATTGAGGCAGAGGTTAGCAGTGCCTCTTTGGTCCATAGAACGTAGTTTACGTAGATTTGCGCATGCGCAGTCAGTTCTCATGCTGTCTTGAATTATCAACATTGGCCCTGTCCCAAATGGCACACTCCGGACTTGTGGACTTCCTCAGAGTCCACACTTTGGTGACATCATGTAGTGCAGACCTATAGGGCCCTTGGCGCGAGTCCACGAGGGCGCATTGAGAGATATTTTTGGGACAGACTCGATCGGCATGACGGAAATAACGGTCTGGTTGTTGTTGGACAGGAGAAATCACATTTTTGCGCTCCAGCGTCTTATCTGCATGTCAAGTGAAGTCAAGTCAAGTTTATTTGTATAGCGCTTTTCACAATACAGATTGTATCAAAGCAGCTTCACAGTATTAAATTAAAATAATACAACAAAGTTTGTTTCAAGAGGAATTTATTGATTGATAAAATTAAATTAAATATCCCCAAAATATCCCCAACTGAGCAAGCCAAAGGCAACAGTGGCAAGGAACCAAAAAACTTCATCAAGTGACCTAATGGTGTCCTAAAACTCCATCAGGCGACCTAATGGAGAAAAAAAAACCTTGGGAGAACCCAGGCTCAGTCGGGGGCCAGTTCTCCTCTGGCATTTATGAGCTAGAGGCCGGATTGTAGTTTGAACTGTAGGATTATATGAATGCCTGGCTGAAGAGATGAGACTTTAATCTAGTTTTAAACTGGGAGAGCGAGTCTGAGCAACGAACAGTATCAGGAAGACTATTCCAGAGTTTTGGAGCCAAATGTGAGAATGCTCTCCCTCCTTTGGTGGTGAATAGAACCTGTGTAGCATGTCCACTACACAGCCTAATTTTACAGTTCTGTATTTTGATATTGTGCATATCACCTGGGCATTAGACAATAGCTAAATCATGCTTATTTAAATGATGTATACAGTTGTACATAATAATACATAACATTCCATTTGAACTAAGATTACAATTTTAAAACATAATTTAAACATTTTTTTTTTCAATTTACAGGTTTCAATATTCATACTATGTTTACATATGACTCAGTAAAGCCCTGCCATTCGGTTCTATTTATTTAATGAATCATAATGCGATTGTATTATTAAATGCGCTATTATTATGTTTGAGACATCAACCACTGCTCGATGACCATAATGTTTATAAATTTAATACTGTCTTCTCTTTTGCTCTCAACGAAGGCGGTCGCATTTTCTTACCCTCCTCTCCCTTATCTCCCCTGCTTTGCTCGTCTCGTGTCGTCTAGTCTACTTGTACTTTGAGAGACTCTCTCCGCACTGTTCTCCAAACTAAGAAATTATGGATTTGATCAACTGGTCTCTCAATGCAATTGACACCATCTTCTCGACGAGAAGCTTGGGTTCGGGGGAACCTGACTGCCCTGCCGGAACGTTCGCAGCTGGCTACACGATGGACGCGTGGGAGAGGTGGCGGGTCGTGTGTCTGGCGGCTCTTTCCGTGGAGGACATTGAAGACATCTACCTATTCGGAACCATGATAACAGGTTTTCTGCTGTTTGGATTAGGCATTGCCCTGGTTTATCGAGGAATTAAGAAGACGGTGACAGCTGTCCAAAACCCCATAAGGCTGCCCGTCATGATTGAAGCAGTGGGCAGAGCTGTCAGCACTCAGACTGTGACTTTGGTGACTTTGAACCAAAATATGGATAACATCTTGGAGAAGCTTACAGCTTTGCAAAGGCAAATGGATCGTTTCGGAGACCAAAATGGACCAGGGGCTGCGTAAATTGGAATGCAGCTACTCGTCCCAAGACCAAACAACCCCAATCTTATCTGCTTTCGGCCCCCCTCAACCAGCACTGGCCTTGGCCGAGGCTGCTGCTGGAACTACAACTCC
The DNA here is from genome assembly GCF_965113295.1 of Leuciscus leuciscus. Taxonomy (NCBI): domain Eukaryota; kingdom Metazoa; phylum Chordata; class Actinopteri; order Cypriniformes; family Leuciscidae; genus Leuciscus; species Leuciscus leuciscus. The sequence continues at coordinate 36,358,906 of NC_138732.1, forward strand.
CCCCGTGGAGCACTGCAGCGTGACGCTCTTGCGTTCCTTCCCCCATCCCCCACAGACACCTGCTGATTGTTGACTCTGTCTGGGACCTGATCAAGGCTGTCTCCATAGCAATTGCTGTGTTTCGCAATGAAATCCTGCGGACTGAGGCTAGATTAGGATGCCAGACGCAGCGGCTCTCCAGGCCTACACATACACGCACTACATATATACAGATATGCAATCACCACCCCATACCCCCATCCCTCGCCTTCGACGCTACATACCACCAGTCTGGCAGGCGGGTCCGTCCAGCGCCGAAGAATGGCTGCAGGAACCGGATGGCTGCTTGTTTGTGCTGGGTTACCTCCATCCCCAACTATCCTCCCCTTTTGCAAGTCTTGTGTGTTCATGTTGTGTACTGATTATGTGCAAATGTTGCTGAGGTGTTTTTTACTGTTCCCAAACTGTACTCCTTACAGGAGCGTAGTCTGGGGGTGGCCTTTTTTTTCTCCTCACCTCTCCTCATGTTATGCTGTATTCTTTCCTAAAATGCTCTGTCTTCCTGTCCTGTCTACCCCCTTGTCATATTGTATGTATGTTTGTATGGACAGGTTGATGGCGGAATTTCGCTGGTACTTGTGACTAGTGACCAATAAAGCTATTCATTCATTCATTCATTCATTCATTCATTCATTCATTCATTCATAAACTGTAGGTAACAACTGGTAAAATGTACATTTAGGTCATAAAAACAGTAATATTTTCTTCTCAGCCATGTCAACAATTATCCGTGAGTGAAATCTCCTCCCATCTGTTGTCTGATTGGCCTTTCGCAAGGATTCCTGGGTAGTTAAAGTGCGTGGAGCCTGCGGGCTTCGGGCGCTGCTGAGCACACTTCAGAGCGGTAAAATGCTGAATGGGACGGCCTACGGACTCGTAGACTCAGCGAGCACGCTCAATTCAAGTCCACGAGACCGAAAGTCCGCATGAAGTGCGCCATTTGGGACAGGGCCATTGAGGCAGAGACCGAGCTTGCTTCATGTCACGTGATCCACTCGCTCTCACTCAATCCGCGCTTCCCGATACTTAGCATCTAGCGGCGCCTAGCGTTGGCTGTCAACAGGCCCGGGGTGGGTAATCAGGAGAATCGGGAGAATTCCCGGTGGGCTGCTTCACTTTTGGGCCGGTCGAGGATTTATAAATTTTTTCAAATTTGTCATGTTAGTTACATTAGGCTACACACGTTCTGCATTCTGACACCGCAGCGCGCAGCCTCTGCATGGGTTGTACCATGAGAGGGAGTTCTCCCCTCCCCTCCTATAGAGTTGGTTGGGTCCATAGCCCGTCTTTTCCAAAACGTTTTCTCAGGTAGGCTACCTACCGCGAGCTGGGCCGGCCCGAGAGGCATCCAGCTGCAGCCCCGCAGACTCACTTCTTGCTAGACACCAGTGGCTGGACACCAGTGGATGGACAGCAGACGTCATTTCCTTATCGTCATTCACATTTCAAATTGACGTCATTTCCGTATCGTCATTCACTTTTCAAATTTGACGCGCCATGCAGATGTCAGCGGTAAGAAAAAATAATAAACTGTCGATGATTTATAGGTCATGTCAGAATTCAAATGCACAAACTAGCTAGTTAAAAAAAATTGTCTTGTTTTCAAGGTACTGTTTCGTGTTTTTTAAAGGTATTAGTGAACTAGATTTTCCAATTAAATCGTTCTTTGAGGGGTATGATTTAATGTTGTAAATACGTTTTTTTTCACTTGGATGTGTGAAGATTGTACCCAGTTAACGAGATCTCATAGAACAGTCTTGGCAGAGAATAGTCTAAAATGCTAGGTTGTCTATGCACAAATATGCTAAGTTTTTAATCAATTTTTCATTTCTGTATTGGCCTTGAATCAACACTTGTACTCTAATATAGTTAAATATAAACATGCTCATTCTAATCATATTGTACATCTGTTCTTGCTTTAGGTGTGGTGAATGTCAAAAAACTGCCCCAGGCTGTAAGAGACATGTGTGTCCCTTTTAAAATTGTACAATGCAGAAATTGCAGATGTTTTTTCAAAGACTGGGTGGGGTACTGTGGAAACGGAAGACGTGGAGACCTGCGAGGGTTTTATACAGACCCTGAATTTCCTGAGCATTGCCCAGACTGCCAGTTTTAGGGGGCAGGAATGAGGTGTGGTGTGCACAGTGTGCAATAGTTTATTTGGAACTTTTCATGTTTTATTTTCTCTTGAAATAGGGACTTCCCCCACAACCTTACGGGCCTGACTGTGGCATCTTCATTCTGATGGTCAGATTTGACTAATTTTACTAATTAGATTGTGTAATTTCCAATAAATATTGCAAAACCATGAAGTGTTAATTTGATCTGGATTGTTTGGTAAATTGTCTGATCATGTGAATCTACGTATATTTTAAAAACAGAAGTGGTTACATTTACAAAAAAAAATAAGAATTGAATATCCAAATGGGCAAGGTAAAAAACTGTGGTCAATTAACATGTACAAGTCTGTTGTATCGACAAAACGTTATAGTCCATTGATCTAGGCTGAATTTAAGTCACAAAAAAAATATATTTTCAAGGTGGTTCTTGTGAATGCAGTTTGCATTAATTATTGATGTTATAATATTAAGTATATTATTGAGAATTGTTTTATGTAAAGAGATATGATAAAGATCATATTTCAATTTGCACACAGCTTTTATATTATATATTTTAAGTCATAAAAGTAAAATGACAATACGGAAAAGACGTGTGCAATTAAGCCTGCAAAGAATGCTGTCTATCCACTGGTGAAAACAGAAAATAAATATGCTGTCTATCCAGAGGTGAAAATATAAAATAAATATATGGCCAGCAGCCATATCACCCTGTAGCCCAAGACCGGTTGCCCACTGAAGCTAAGCAGGGCTGAGCCTGGTCAGTACCTGGATGGGAGACCTCCTGAGAAAACCAGGTTGCTGCTGGAAGAGGTGTTAGTGAGGCCAGCAGGGGGTGCTCACCCTGTGGTCTGTGTGGGTCCTAATGCCCCAGTATAGTGACGGGGACACTGTACTGCCAAAAGAGCACCGTCCTTCGGATGAGACGTAAAACCGAGGTCCTGACTCTCTGTGGTCATTAAAAATCCCAGGATGTCCTTCGAAAAAGAGTAGGAGTGTAACCCCGGCATCCTGGCCAAATTTGCCCCTTGGCCTCTGTCCATCATGGCCTCCTAATCATCCTCATATACTGATTGGCTTCATCGCTCTGTCTCCTCTCCACCAGTGAGCTGGTGTGTGGTGGGCGTTCTGGCGCAGTATGGCTGCCGTCGCATCATCCAAGTGGATGCTGCACATTGGTGGTGGTTGAGGAGATTCCCCCCTTCCATGTAAAGCGCTTTGAGGTCTCAGAAAAAGCGCTATATAAATGTAACGAATTATTATTAATTATATGTCAATCCAGAGGTGAGAACTAAATATGCTGTCTATCCAGAGGTGAAAATATAAAATAAATATATGTCAATCCAGAGGTGAAAATAGGAAATAAAATTGCTGTCCATCCAGCGGTGAAAACGGAAATGACGGAGAAAATGGAAATGAAGTAGACTGTCTATCCACTGGTGTCCAGCCAGTGGTGTCTAGTGCTGCGTTCCAGTCCACTTTTAGACATGCACTTGCGAACTTCCCTAAGCACTTCCCCTCGGGGGAATCCCTGCCGCCATTTTGAAGTGCGTTCCACTTCGTGAAGTGGACGAGGGAAGTTTAGATGGACAGACCCTCGTTCCCTCGATTTTGACCGAGGGAGCGAGTCTACTTCATATGTACACTTCAGGCACCTATATGTCCCACAATGCAGTACGATTGTGACGTCACCACAGATCTCGTTTTATCACCACCACAACAGACAACTCTATGATATTATATAGGCTATATATATATATATATATATATATATATATATTTATTTATTTATTTAAAACAACCCAAACACACATATAAACATTTGGATGCTGCATTAAACAAATTCTTAAAGGGAAAAAAATGTAAATAATAAATCAACTACATAGCTGATTCCAAGTGATCAAGGGCTTAGGACGTTCCAATTCAGCCCATTGCAGTTTCCGCCAGTAGTGGGCACTCGCAATGACGTACATCCGAGTGAACGAGACGGAGGGAAGTTAGCAAGTGAAGGGCATGACAACTTTGGACTGGAACGCAGCCTAGCCGGAGGTGAGTCTGCGGGGCTGCAGCTGGATGCTATTGGAATCTGCTGCATCGCGCGACATCAGAGGTAGGAAAAACTATATTTACATTATTTCGCCATTAGATGGCGGCAAATACTGTCTTTATGAGACAGTCTGTCAGACGCAGCGTGTCAGGGCACGGAAAACCCCTTAACTGCTAAAAGTTCAAGATATCGCAGACATTCAAACAGATTTTTATTAGGAATATATGACTGAGCTGAAGGAAAATGCTATATCAACTGTAAATGCAGGTACTCTCGCTTACTCAATCTCTCACAATACTCTATAAGCTTCAATGAACAATATCAGTGAGAATATTATGTTTACGTTGCTAAGATGTTTGCTAGGGGTGTTGTGCAGTGAAACATTGAACCATTGAAGCGATCATTGCCGTGTTTTATCGTGAAAAAAACCCACTAAAGTTAATCAGAACCAAGGACTGGAACTACCCGTTTTATATAGATAAATATACTGCAGATAATGGCTTTATTGGTCAATTATGTTGTTTAGCATTTATAATTGCAGGATGTTTTTTCCTTACATTTTCGCCTTGATAATTTCTCTTGTTTTAATATTTTTTTTAATTTGCTTTGGCAACTTACTATTTTCACAATTTTCTAAACTCGTAGCTCAAAAATCCAAACTGATAACACTAGTAACCCAGCTAACATTAGTCATTCTTTCAGAACCTGATCCCATGCTTTCATTACAGTTATGCACATTTTCAGTCGACATTATCATTGTTTCAAAACACAAAATGATCTTATTTTGTGTTCAGCAGGACAGAGAAACCCTACAGGACTGGAACAACTTGAGGGTGAGTAAATAATGACAGGATTTTCATGTTTTGGTGAACTAGCCTTTCCCTTTAACAGCCGTTAATTTTAATAGCAAACAGTGCAATATTCATGTTTTAATATTAATTAATATTCACCCTCTTTCCTGAAATAAGTAACACAGGCTACAGGTGCCACTTTAGAAAATACATTTAACGTTACATTACCTAAATTACGTAACAAAATCCATAATATTTATCTATCATGTGTGTTATCAAAAGATGTGATGAAGTTATGAAACTGCCATGAAGTTTTGTGCTAGGACAGTTTGCTGCCAATACAGTAAATGTTCTCACTGTGCCATATAACTGAATCTGTATTGTAGTTGACCTTTATAAGGGTGAGTTACAATAATGGGTACTATCAGAGCCCGTCTACGGAGAGCCTGTCCACTCCCTATTAAGCCCTATTGTACCGAATTTTGGTTGTAGTACCACCAGAGTTCCACTGGGGGCGCTTGCCATGAGTGCAAAATGAATGGGAGTCAATGGGGCTAGACGGCTAAATTTGTCTCTTTCACCCGATTGCCGTTGAGAAATCTCAGATGTGATTGTAGATTTTGCAAGTTCAACATGGGTTTTAGGTCGAAAGTTGAATGAATGAGTACTTATGTCGTTTTGATTTCTTACAGGTTGAGTTGTTGTTGCCCATAACACGCTAGCATTCTGCTAATGACGTCAGCATTCTGACGTCATTGACATTTTGAAAGACTTTTTTAAATCAAATAAGTGACTCTAAAAAATCTAACACCCAGCAATGTGTAATTTCTTTGCATCTCCTTTCGAATACAACATTCAAATTACTAGACAAAAAATTATATCCTGAGAAAAGTGGATTTTGAGGGGTATACCGCCATTGACCTCCATTCATTCTGCACTCGTCCTGTGAGCGCCCTCATATGGAATCAGAGTGGAACTGCAACCAGTTCAGAAGCCGGAAGTGTAGTGAGAGTGAAACTTCTCGCCATATTAGACATTCTCTGGTACTATACGCTTATCCGGACCACACGATGGCCTACCCCTAACCCTGCCCCTAAACCTACCCGTCACTGGGGTTAAGACCAATCAGGGATGACTATACGGACTATACAGGACTAAAAGACACATGTGTGGTCCATTGAGAAGTAATTAAGATTATTCTACAAACACTTTTAGTGTCCTGGTCCTCCTTCTCCTGCCCCGGTCTTTTGGGCTGAGCGAAGTTTTAACAAAGTGTTGACTGTTTGTTTTGAACATCAGGAGTGAGAGAGAGCTTCAGCACAACCAGATCTAGCCTAGTTTTCCTGCAGATTAAGGTCTAACATTTCTGACATTAAACATCATGATCTATCTAACTATTATGTAGTTGAGTATGGTAAGTATGCTTATAGCAAAGGGTTTTGTACATTTTAATGTAAAAGACAGATTATACTTAATTGGTTTTCAGTCTTTATTCAGGAAATTTGTCAGTAAATATAGATTTTGTAACTGACTAAATAGACTCTTTAGACTGAATGTCGCTTTAAAGGGCACCTATTATGCAAAATTCACTTTTACATGGTGTTTGAACATAAATGTGTGTTGGCAGTGTGTGAGCAAAACCACCCTAGAATGATACAAATCCACCCAGTGTTTTTTTTACAATCTCAATAAATCATAAGCACTGTCTCAGAATGAGCTGTTCTCAGATTCTATGCAATATGATGTAGAATTGCACAGGCCCCTCCCACGACTGTTGATTGACACAGCAGTTTGAGCATAGACCCGCCCTGAGGGAGTGGGACACAGTCCTCCAATGTTTTTGAGCAGCTGTAGACAAGAATGTCTCCTAAGCGATTGAGGTGTTTTGTTGTTGGATGTAAGAATGAACATATCAGTCTTCATTTACTCTCGTTGTTACTCGAGGATGGATCTCAGCATCTCACCAACTGTTCGTGATCCAGCTTACACTCTCCGGAGCGACAGGCCTAACGCTACTGATCACGGCAGAAATGAAAGTGAGAGCGCGCACTTTATGACAGCTCATCGAATAGTTTTACGGATTTACAGTGTACCAGTTTATTAAGCACAGATTGAAAAGGTGTGTTTATATTTGTTTACTGTTAGTTGTAACGAGTGTTTTGTGTACTTTCGCTGTGTATGTTCCATGCTAATGAAAGGGAGAGAGAGAGAGAGAGAGAGAGTTTATGGATAAGACATAATGCTCACATCTTATACTGTGTTTATTTAGCTGCTCTTCCAATGATTTTCTGGAGTAAAACTAACGCTTCCTCTTTTGTGTCATGTACAATAAACTTAATTGAACTCATCAGTATATTTTGGTCATCATTCGGACGAGGCCTCCTACAGCAGGCTTGTATTAATAGTGGATAAAAGCAGATGACAAATAAGTTATAATCATAATTAAGCTAAACTATACCTGTTCAATCTCCATACAGTATATATTCTCTGGCTCTGTGGGCATTATTGTCCGACTCCGAGTCAAAATGAACACCGCAACTGCATAGGCGTAATTTGCGGGTGGGACGGGTGGGACATGTCCCCACCACTTTTTGCTAAGGTCGATATTGTCCCCACCACTTTTGAAACATCTCGCGGCACGAATGTACCGATAAAAAAACAAAAAAACATCTCCAGTTAACTAGCAGAGCATTCATTTAATTCGTTTGTTAAAGGACAAGTTCGGTATTTTACACTTAAAGCCCTGTTTACAGATCGTATCTGATGAAATAGAACGGTTAAGATTAAAATTTGGACACATACTCCTGTCCCGAGAATTTTAGGTATATTTCGCTTCCCCCCCCCCCCCCCCACCCCCACAATGGTTGTCTATGTGCACTGGAAGATTCCTTCCTAAAAACACATTAAACTTTTGTTTACAAAGACGTGAAACTCACCGAGTGGTCAGGGGTGTTCACTGATATGTTCACTCAAAAATCGCTGAAAAAGATGCATTCCAACAGGTTTTATCGTAGTTTTTGTCCAACTCCATTGACTTGTAGGACGTGATGTGAGACCGCAGCACCTTTACGGTATTACTCCGCCGCTTCTTCTTCTGCTTCTTCTGTGTATTCAATGAAATGCCCGTGGTTTGCTTGCAATTGGCAAAGGTGCATTATCGCCACCAACTGGGCTGGAGTGTCTATTATTCAAGCTCTCAACGGAAGAATCACGGGTGTGACGCGTTTGGCAAAATAGGTCCACAAAAGCGAAATAAACCTAAAATTCTCGGGACAGGAGCATGTGTCCAAATTTTAATCTTAACCATTCTATTTCATCAGATACGATCTGTAAACAGGGCTTTAAGTGTAAAATACCGAACTTGTCCTTTAAATAAGAGGCGATCTAGCCCTGAAATGTGTTGTTTCTGAAATAAAGTGATCAGAGTGCTCGTTGCCGATGCGATCAGTGACGCGGATACTGTGTTCTCTAGTGGCTCGCGCACAGTCTTCACTCAGACGCGCGCTTCAATCCATTGTGGAGACTCTCTATTCGTTCCGGTGAAATTACAAAACAAAATGCGTACAAACGTATCCTTGCCTGATATACAACCACTGATAAACATAATCGGTTTTGATGAGGAGAAAAAAAAAACCGATATGAGTGCGGATTAGAAGTCAAGTCAAGTCAAGTTTATTTGTATAGCGCTTTTCACAATACAGATTGTATCAAAGCAGCTTCACAGTATTAAATTAAAATAATACAACAAAGTTTGTTTCAAGAGGAATTTATTGATTGATAAAATTAAATTAAATATCCCCAAAATATCCCCAACTGAGCAAGCCAAAGGCAACAGTGGCAAGGAACCGAAAAACTCCATCAAGTGACCTAATGGTGTCCTAAAACTCCATCAGGTGACCTAATGGAGAAAAAAAAACCTTGGGAGAACCCAGGCTCAGTCGGGGGCCAGTTCTCCTCTGGCATTTATGAGCTAGAGGCCGGATTGTAGTTTGAACTGTAGGATTATATGAATGCCAGGCTGAAGAGATGAGACTTTAATCTAGTTTTAAACTGGGAGAGCGAGTCTGAGCAACGAACAGTATCAGGAAGACTATTCCAGAGTTTTGGAGCCAAATGTGAAAATGCTCTCCCTCCTTTGGTGGTTCTGGATATCCTAGGTATGACCAAAAGCCTTGAATTTAGTGATCTTAAAGAGCGCGATGGATTATAGGGTGATAGAAGATCCGTTAAATAGACTGGAGCTAAGCCGTTTAGGGCTTTATAAGTCAGTAGCAATACCTTGTAATTAATACGGAACTTTATAGGTAAGCAATGCAGTGATGATTAAATCGGTGTTATATGATCATATTTTCTTGATCTCGTAAGAACTCTAGCGGCGGCATTTTGGACTAACTGTAGCTTGTTTATTGAGGATGCAGGACAACCAGCTAATAAAGCATTACAGTAATCCAGTCTCGAGGTCATGAATGCATGAACTAACTTTTCTGCATCAGAAACTGATAGCATATTACGTAGCTTAGCAATGTTTCTAAGGTGGAAAAAGGCTGTTTTTGTAACATATGAAATATGATTTTCAAAAGACAGGTTGCAATCGAGTATAACACCCAGGTCTTTTACTGTAGAGGATAAAGTAACAGGACATCCAATGATGTTAAAGTTGTGTTGTGCGAGGTTTTGTGGGCGGTTTTTTGAACCGATAAGTATTACCTCTGTCTTGTCTGGATTTAATAAAAGAAAATGACGCGTCATCCAATCTTTTATATCTTTAACACACTCTGTCAATTTGGAAAATTTAGCGTTTTCATCCAGCCGTGATGAAATATATATTTGAGTGTCATCAGCATAACAATGGAAACTAATTCCATGTTTCCTTATAATATTTCCAAGTGGCATCATATATATTGAAAATAACAGAGGGCCTAATACAGATCCCTGCGGCACTCCATAGTTTACTGGAGTTATGATCGATTTTTCTCCATTTAAATAGACAAAATGGTAGCGGTCAGATAGGTATGATTTGAACCAGCTTAGTGCTTGTCCTTGAACACCAGTATAATTTTGTAGTCGATCTAAGAGTAATGTATGATCTATAGTATCGAACGCAGCACTAAGATCAAGTAAAACTAGTATTGAGATACAGCCTTGGTCAGAAGCTAAAAGCAAATCATTTGTGATTTTAACAAGCGCAGTTTCAGTGCTATGATGCGGTCTGAATCCAGACTGAAACTTTTCATAGATATCATTTTGTTGCAAGAAAGAGCCCAGTTGAGCGGACACCACTTTTTCTAATATTTTAGACATAAATGGAAGATTTGAAATGGGTCTATAATTTGCTAGATTATTATGATCTAATTGTGGTTTCTTAATGAGAGGTTTTATAACTGCCAGTTTAAATGTTCTTGGAACATGACCTAAAGATAAAGACGAGTTAATAATATTGAGGAGAGGCTCTTCCACTATAGGTAACACTTCTTTCAGTAGTTTAGTTGGTATAGGATCTAATAAACATGTTGTTGTTTTAGATGAAGTGATACGTTTATTTAACTCTTTTTGTTCTATAGTTGTAAAGCACTGTAATTGTTCTTGCGGGGTGATAATTGAAGCTGAATTATAAGGCGCGATTGAAGATTGAACGTTTACAATTGTGGTTCTGATGCTTTCTATTTTCTCAGTGAAGAAATTCATGAAATCATTACTACTGAACTGTAACGGGATATTTTGTTCGGGTGACGTCTGTTTATTTGTTAGTCTAGCCACGGTGTTAAATAAAAACCTTGGATTGTTTGGTTGTTTTCTATTAGTTTGCGGAGGTGCTCAGCCCTGTCCGCTTTTAGGGCCTTTTTATAACGTGACATACTGTCTTTCCACGAGATTCTAAAGACCTCTAAATTAGTTTGTTTCCATTTACGCTCTAAAATACGGGTTTCTCTCTTTAGAACATGCGTAGTATTGTTGTACCATGGTGCTTTATTTTTCTCTCTGACCTTTTTTAATTTAATAGGTGCAACCACATCCAATGTTCTAGAGAGAATGGTGCTCATAGTGCTAGTTAGTTCTTCTAGTTCATCTGTTTGTTTGGGTTCAGGCGGCAGCTGAGACAGATTAGGCTAGATAAGCAATTTGAGAAATTATCTATGGTGGATGGGAGGATTGTTCTGCCTGGTTGATAACGCGACGCCGCATGACATATTACAGCAGTACGTAATATGCAAGTTACCATGTAGTGATCAGTGACTTCATCACTTTGTGGAATGATATCTATATCGGTTGGATTGGTTCCATGTGATATAATTAAATCGAGTGTATGATTAAGACGATGTGTTGGTCCGGTGACGTTTTGCTTGACCCCAAATGAATTTAATAAATCTGTAAACGCAGCTCCTAACGCATCATTTGGATTATCTACATGTATGTTAAAATCTCCAACAATTAATGCTTTATCGACATTGACTAATAGGTCTGAGAGAAAATCTGCAAACTCTTTTAGGAAATCAGCGTAAGGCCCTGGCGGTCTATATACGGTAGCCAAGGCTAGAGATAATAGGGATGTTTTTCTAACATCTAAGAGCGTAACATTTAGTACAAGTACTTCAAATGAAATAAACGTATAACCCGTTTTCTGAGTAACATTTAGAAAATCTTTATAAATGGTTGCAACACCTCCACCACGACCAATCAGACGGGGCTCATGCTTATAACAGTATCCAGGAGGAGTAGACTCATTAATACCGAAATAATCATTTGGTTTAAGCCAGGTTTCAGTAAGGCAAAGTACATCGAAGCTATTATCTGTGACTATTTCATTTACAATAGCTGCCTTAGGTGTGAGTGATCTAATGTTTAGAAGACCTAGCTTTAGAAATAGTTTTTGTTTACTAATAGCAACATTTTCTGTTTTAATAACAATTAGATTTTTCCTAGATCCTGCATTAGATTTATTATTTGATCTCACTAAACGAGGAATAGACACGGTTTCTATGCAATGTTCTACATTAGTATTTATATCAGTTGAATTGGTGCAGCAGAGACTATGATTTGGACTTTTGGTTACTAGTCAAAGGGTATTTACCCAGAACCTCTGCTCTGACACGCTTGGCAAAAGTTCTACCACTGGACCATTTAAATGTACTCTTCACATAACGGATCTATGTATTTATTCACGTGAAAATTCTCACTACAAACAACATCAAACCTATACCAAACATATACCAAATTAAACCCGATGTACTATTTAAATCGATTGCTGGACATCGTAATGTTATTGTACATACATCTGATTTATGATTTTGCATACCCCATCTCCCCCTATGTTTGCAGCGTCAGTATAAAATTGCTTAGTAACTAATTCCACAACTATTCCTATTATCATATAGGCCTAACAAATAAAATAATAAACAATAAAAAAATTTTTGGGTAATTTGTAATTGACAGAATCTTCACACTAGATTTCTAAATGTTGGACTAAATAAAACATCTCAGTTGAATGAACTATGAAACTATTTGAGCAAACATATTTTAAAAGATATTTTAAAACAAAAGTCAATGGGCCAACTAAAAAATTATAGGCTATGTATTCTTTTTGATAATATTCAGTGTTGGAATTGATGATGATGAATGAATACAAACAAATAATATTTTAAATTAACTACTAACAAAATTATCTTTTTATTTGTGCATAATTTGACAAAAATAGCAGAATAAAATATTTTATATGTGAAATGTACCTGGTTTTTATGTATACTGTTCACCTCATTTCATTTTGTTGGCTCTTGGGTAACTGGAAACAATAACTTTTGAAGAAATCATTTTCACTTGATAAATAGGCTATTCAAATGTTATATGTTTATTTATTTTCGGTTTATCATAGTTTTACAATGAATTTGATTGATTGAAAGTCTAGAGCTGGCAGGGTAAATCAAAATCTATAAACAAATTTAAAACATTCACACGTGATAGAAAAGAAAAGATTAATCTAATTGTTTGAATCAACAACTAGAACATTTAAATAATAACCATTTCCATCCTCAGGATTTCTGGCGCGGCCTTTGTGACGCCATAAGCACTCAGTCAAGAGTTCGGTGAGTGAATGCAGTGTGGAGAAGTGAATCTGCTGCATCGCGCGACATCAGAGGTAGGAAAAACTATATTTACATTATTTCGCCATTAGATGGCGGCAAATACTGTCTTTATGAGACAGTCTGTCAGACGCAAATGACTAGCGTGTCAGGGCCTATTTTTTACAGTCTATGGTCAGGGCACGGGAAAACCCCTTAACTGTTAAAAGTTCAAGATATGGCAGCGGACATTCAAACTGATTTTTATTAGGAATATATGACTATATCTACTGTAAATGCAGGTACTCTCGCTTACTCAATCTCTCACAATACTCTAACGTTACTCTATAAGCTTCAATGAACAATATCAGTGAGAATATTATGTTTACGTTGCTAAGATGGTTGCTAGGGGTGTTGTGCAGTGAAACATTGAACCATTGAAGCGATCATTGTCGTGTTTTATCGTGGAAAAAACCCACTAACTTTAATCAGAACCAAGGACTGGAACTACCCGTTTTATATAGATAAATATACTGCAGATAATGGCTTTATTGGTCAATTGTGTTGTTTAGCATTTATAATTGCAGGATGTTTTTAACTTACATTTTCGTCTTCATAATTTCTCTTGTTTTAATAATTGTTTTTATTTGCTTTGGTAACTTACTATTTTCACAATTTTCTAAACTCGTAGCTCAAAAATCCAAACTGATAACACTAGTAACCCAGCTAACATTAGTCATTCTTTCAAAACATGATCCCATGCTTTCATTACAGTTATGCACATTTTCAGTCGACATTATCATTGTTTCAAAACACAAAATGATATTATACAGAGAAACCCTACAGGACTGGAACAACTTGAGGGTGAGTAAATGACAGGATTTTCATGTTTGGGTGAACTAGCCTATCCCTTTAACAGCCGTTAATTTAATAGCAAACAGTGCAATATTCATGTTTTAAATCACCCTCTTTACTGAAATAAGTAACACAGGCTACATGTGCCACTTTAGAAAATACATTTACATTACCTAAATTACGTAACAAAATCCATAATATGTATCTATATATATATAAATATCTATATCTATATAAATACATGCATACATACACACATACACACACATGGCTCAGGAAGAGACATACATACACACATACACACACACGCCTTAGGAAGAGACACACATACACACACACACACACACACACACACACACACACACACACACACACACACACACACACACACACACACACACACACACACACACACACACACACACGGCTCAGGAATATACATACACACGTGTGTGTGTGTGTGTGTGTGTGTGTGTGTGTGTGTGTGTGTGTGAGAGAGAGAGAGAGAGAGAGAGAGAGAGAGTATGTGTGTGTACTTTCAAGATAAAGGTGTGTTAAAGACACATTTGACTTCCAAAGAAACAGGACTAGAGGCTTCGTTACTCGCAAAGCCTGTAAAAATGAGACTGTTTATGAACTGTACATTTGAAATAGGGATGCACTGATATGAAAGTTTGGCCGATATGAATAACGCCTCGGTTACGACTGTAACCTCGGTTCCCTTAAGAGGGAACGAGCGTTGCGTCGAGAATGACGCTATGGGGAACGCTTTGCGTGATGACGTCTTGAAGCACATGTAAAATCAGTCCAATGGTGTGGCGGAACGTCAGAGGCGGGTGACGTCACGTACCAGGAAACTATAAAAGCCGGCCCGAAACAGAAAACGAAAGCTTCGTAAAAGTCTGAAGTCGAGCTGACAGGCATGAAGGAGATATGGCAAGGCGACGCAACGCAACGCTCGTTCCCTCTTCAGGGAACCGAGGTTACAGTCGTAACCGAGGCGTTCCCTTTCAAGGGAACTCCCGTTGCGTCGAGAATGACGCTATGGGGAACGTCTATACCAACGCCTCCATAGCTACAAATGTCTGTCCTGTGTGAAATCCGTAGAGCAGCACTAGGAAGACAAAACATGAGACCCTGGAGCAGAGTCTAGATCCAGAGAGTAAAACCTGACGAAAGTGTGCGGTGAGGAACAGCCTGCCGCATCACAGACGTCCTGTAATGAAACTCCTGAAATAAGGGCCTTAGAGGCCGCCATACTCCTCGTCGAGTGCGACCGGACAGCCAAAGGAGAAGGCTGCCCAGCTGCCTCATAAGCAAGTGAGATAGCCTCGACCACCCACTTGCTCATCCTTTGCTTAGACACCGGGCCCCCTTTGTTAGGGGACCCAAAGCACACAAATAATTGATCACTTTTACGCCACAGGGCAGCTCTGTGGACGTAAGCGTCTAACGCCCGCACAGGGCAAAGCAAATTATTAGCCTCCTGGTCAGCATTTTGAAAGGGAGGAGGACAGAAGGCCTGCAGAACAACAGGTCTGACCACATTAGTGGGGACCTTGGGGATATAACCCGGTCTTGGATGAAGGAACGCTTTAACCATACCCGGAGCAAACTCTAAGCATGACGGAGCAACCGACAATGCTTGAAGATCCCCTATTCTCTTGAGAGAAGAAATAGCCAGAAGGAAAAGAGCTTTCAGAGTAAGAAACTTCTCAGGAACCTCCTTAATGGGCTCAAAGGGGGCCCGGGATAAGCCTTGTAGCACAAAGGACAAATCCCAAGGTGGCACCCTAGAGCGAACTGCAGGCCTCAGCCTCCAAGTGCCACGAAGGAAACGAGATACCAGAGGGTCTTTCCCCACAGACATTCCACCCAAAGGAATGTGGTAAGCACCTATGGCCGCCACATAGACCTTTAAAGTGGACGGGGTCAGACCTGCAGTGAACCGTTCCTGCAGGAACTCCAGCACTGTACCAATTGGGCAGTGGACTGGGTCCAACCGACGGTCACTACACCAAGAAGTGAATACTCTCCACTTCAGGGCATAAAGTTTCCTCGTGGAGGGAGCTCTGGACTGTAGAATGGTCTCAACAACCTCGGTTGAGAGACCTGACTCTATGAGCTGGGCCCCCTCAGAGGCCAAGCCCACAGGTTCCACAGTTCTGGCCGAGGGTGAAATATCGAGCCCTCTGCCTGGGACAGAAGGTCCCTCCTGACGGGTAACTCCAGAGGATGCCCGTCGAGGAGGGACACAAGATCGGGAAACCATACTCTGCCCGGCCAGCGCGGGGCTATAAGAAGTAGATGGACCCGGTCCCTGCGAACTCTTTCCAGAACTCCCGGGAGCAGAGCAACTGGGGGAAAGGCGTACAGACGTAGCCTCGGCCACGTCTGTACCATAGCATCCAGTCCCAGAGGAGCTGGATGCGTGAGGGAGAACCAAAGTGGACAGTGAGACGTCTCTCGAGACGCAAACAGATCCACTTGTGCTTGGCCAAACTCCCTCCATATCAGCTCCACCACCTCGGGGTGGAGCCTCCATTCCCCGGGCCTCGGCCCCTGCCTCGACAGAGTGTCTGCTCCTATATTCTGGACCCCGGGGATGTAAGCTGCCCTGAGTGACAGTAACTTCCCCTGGGACCACAAGAGGATATGGCATGCCAAGTTGGATAACGGGCGCGAGCGCAAACCCCCTTGGTGGTTGATATAGGCGACTACCGATGTGTTGTCCGTATGTACTAGCACATGGTGCCCCCTGAGATCTGTGATAAAGCTCCTCAGAGCCCGGAAGACAGCTAACATCTCTAGGCGATTGATATGCCAGGAACGATGATGGTCTTCCCACAGACCTTGAGACGAGCGACCCTCCAGGATCGCTCCCCAGCCCGTGAGGGAAGCATCCGTCGTTAGCAATTTGCGACGACAAGGAGCTCCCAACACTGGGCCCTGGGACAGGAACCAAGGCTTCTTCCACATAACCAAGGCACGTAGGCATCGCCGCGTGACCTTGATTGTGCGAAATGGGTTGCCCCTCGGGGAAAACCCCCTGGTCCTGAGCCACCACTGCAGGGGCCTCATGTGTAGCAGTCCAAAAGGTATCACGTTGGAAGCTGCTGCCATGAGACCCAACAGTCTCTGGAACTGTTTGACAGTGAGTAGCTGGCCTAGCTTTACACTTTTCACAGCTGCAAGGATGGAATCTATCCGTGGCGGTGACAGGCGCGCCTGCATCGACACAGAATCCCAAACCACGCCTAGAAAAGTGGTCCTCTGGAGTGGAGAAAGCACACTCTTCTTGGCGTTCAGCCGTAACCCCAACTCTTTCATGTGGGCGACAACAACATCTCGATGTTGAACCGCCATCTGATGCGAATGAGCTAAAATCAACCAATCGTCGATGTAGTTCATAATGCGAATACCCTGGAGGCGCAGTGGCGCCAGAGCTGCATCCATGCATTTGGTGAAAGTGCGGGGTGATAAAGCTAGGCCGAATGGAAGAACTCGATATTGGTATGCTTTGCCCCCGAAAGCAAACCTCAGGAACTTCCAATGACACGGACGGATGGATATATGGAAATATGCGTCCTTGAGGTCTATCGTGACAAACCAGTCCTCGGACCTGATCTGTGGCACGATCTGCCTCAATGTTAACATTTTGAACTTGAGCTGCATGACTGACTCGTTCAGAACTCGAAGATCTAAAATGGGACGCAATCCCCCGTCCTTTTTTGGAACTATGAAGTACCGGCTGTAAAACCCGGTTTCCCTGCTGGAGGGAGGTACATATTCTATGGCCCCTTTCTCTAACAGAGTGATCACTTCCTGTTCCATAACCAGAACCTGCTCGGGGCCCACCACTGTGGGCAGGACCCCCATAAACCGAGGTGGGCGTTTCTTGAATTGTATCTGATACCCTTTTTCCACGGTCTGCAGGACCCAACGAGAAACATTTGACAGTAGCTTCCACGCTGTCAAAGATTCTACTAGAGGTACCAGCCTCTCGAGACTGGTTTCTGGATTTTGTTGCTGTTGAGTAGTCGGTTCGACGCCCTGTAACGGCGTACCGGCAGGGAACGACCGAACAGACTGCTCTAGCACCCTCCTCAGAGGGGGCGGGCATCCCGAGGCCACTACGTTT
Source organism: Leuciscus leuciscus (assembly GCF_965113295.1). Classification (NCBI taxonomy): domain Eukaryota; kingdom Metazoa; phylum Chordata; class Actinopteri; order Cypriniformes; family Leuciscidae; genus Leuciscus; species Leuciscus leuciscus. Next base: position 36,376,950 of record NC_138732.1, read on the forward strand.
CCGGGTGGACCTTGAGATATGTGCTCGCCGGAGACCGCTGCGCCCTGTAACACCAGAGGTGGCAGGGTTGGCAGAACGGTCCCCTGAGGGCACCGAAGAGAGACGGGCACCGTAAAAAGAGGTGTTAACCGCTCTGCTTCGGGGGGAACTACCCTCATTTGTCCTGGGTCCTCGGACGTCAGGACTTTTTCCCAGCAGCCTTCTTGGCAGTAATAACGGTCCGCAGATCCGTTTTACCCCTCGAAGACTGCTGGGTTTGAGCGCGCCCTCCGTGTCCCCGAGGTTTTTGTGGGGGAGCACGGGAGGAAACGCTCTGTTTCTGAGTGGCACGGTGCTCAGCGCTCTTTTTAGAGGAGTGAGGCTGCTCCCGCTCAGCAGCCTCATAGAAAGAACGGCGGGGGAGAAGTTTTTGGAGAGCAGCTGCTTGTTTGGCAGCTTCTTGTGATTTTGCTACTGCACTATTAACTGCATCGCCAAATAAACCAACCGTGGAGACCGGAGCATCTAAGAGAACATTTTTTCTTTGTCTTTAATGTCGCTCAGATTGAGCCACAGATGCCTCTCAGTGGCCACCAGGGCTGCCATAGACCGCCCAATTGATCTGGCGGTCTCCTTGGTGGCCCTGAGAGACAGATCTGTGGCTCTGCGTATTTCAGCCACAGTGTCAGGACCAATACCCCCGCCCTCCTCTAAATCACCCAGCAGTTCAGCCTGATAGGCTTGCATAATAGACATCGTATGCAGACACGCTGCAGCTTGACCAGCGGCTGCATGCGATTTATGAACCAGGGAAGATGTTGTTTTAACTGGTTTAGATGGAAGTGTAGGAGTCTTCAGGGAAGATGCCGTTGCTGGAGAGAGATAGCTCGCAAGCGTCTCTTCCACCTTCGGCATCTCCCCATAACCATGCTCTTTATATTTATAAATGGAAGAGTAGTGGGATGTGTGTGGTGAAAATACTCTGTATGACACTGGTTTCCCCCACGATCTCGACACCTCGGTGTGGAGATCGGGGAAAAACGGAAGACTCCTGCGCTGGGGCTGCGCACGAGATGGCAGGAAGCGTTCGTCAAGCTTGCTTTTTGAGCGAACGTCCTGCCTATCCTCTGGCCACTCAATAGAAAGTCTGTCAACTGCTCTAGTGATAACATCGAGCAGTTCCTCAAACGCGTGAGACTGAGGTGGCGAATCCTCAGACTCAGCTTCAATACTCACAACATCCAACTCGTCAGAGCTGGACAATTGCAGTATTGGTGCCTCTATCGGGGGGGAAGAAACCGCAACGCGTGCTTCCACACCCTGATGAGAGGCACTGGATCTGTCAGATTGAGGCTGAGATAAGGCAGAGCCCGTCTCAACATCCACTGACAGATCCATTTGCGAACCCCAGGTCTGAGATCGCCGCCGAACCTCAGCCGCGGCGGGACCCGAGCCCTGGGGAACGTGGTCGGGATTGAACCGAGCCAAACGGGATCGGAGCGTACGCAATGGGAATGCTCCTCTCCCAAACAAACAACACAAAGAGTGTGTGTGTCACCTCCCGTTAAATAACGCGGGCAGGGATGGACACACACTCGATACTGCTGCTTGCTCGCCATAACTGAATCAATATATATATATATATAGACAGACAACACCAAATAACAAGGACAGATTTCAACACAGAGCGCAACTGAAGACTCAGAAAGCTTTCGTTTTCTGTTTCGGGCCGGCTTTTATAGTTTCCTGGTACGTGACGTCACCCGCCTCTGACGTTCCGCCACACCATTGGACTGATTTTACATGTGCTTCAAGACGTCATCACGCAAAGCGTTCCCCATAGCGTCATTCTCGACGCAACGGGAGTTCCCTTGAAAGGGAACCGACAATTCTTTATGTTTGAAAGCCGACATGAAGGCAGATAAATCTAAATCCAAATTTTGATGTAATTTTTGAGAGCCTGATTACAAAAACAAAAGTCTCATTATTAAAAGCCAGGTCCCAAACATACAATTATAATGTTTCCATTATAATTTTATGTAGCCTATATGTCAGACTTGCTCTGCACATGTTGCACTTTACTCTATTATCCATTTTTGAAGTGATTAAAAATCATATTTCAAGCAATTCAAAAACATGGTGAACAGTGCGCATCTGAAGTGTCTCAGCTGAGGGGGATTATCCATTATTTATCGGCTTTAATATATCAGCCAAATTTTCTTTTCGGGCCGATAACTTAAAAAATTTACATATATCGGCCGATACCGATATAGTGGTCGATATATCGTGCATCCCTAATCTGAAACAAATAGACTGTTAGCTTTTAAAGAAAGTGAAAACATTTTTAGACCCTCCCTACACATGTACATAAAGACACTTATATTTAGCTTGATGATCTAATTAATTTCCTCCTTATTTTCTCTCTCCTCTCTTTCTGTTCAAGCATCAGAACCATATGTCTTCATGTGACACTGGGTCCAGACAACACTCAGAGCTTGACCTTCTGCATCAGCCATCATCACTGGAGGAACTGAAGGATATCATCTGTCACAAACTTCAGATTGAGTTTTTTTTTACTGCATATATTTTTATTATTTATATATCTTTCAGTTTTTATTTCTTTGCTCTTCGATGTGCTTTACACTCTCTACATTGAGAATCCCAAACAATTCTTTAAAGCTGCACAGAAAAGTGAAAGTTTCCTGCTCAAACTGAAGCAGCTGCTCCTCAAAAGTTGTTTGAAGATCTAAGGACTAAAAAGTAATCTGTTGTGTCTGTGGCTTTAAAGGGGTCTTAAAAGCCGTTAGGGCGGGCGTACACGGTGCGAGTTCGGACACTTGGGAGGTCGTGAGATATTGCACACGTTGCGAGTCAGTTTAAAGGTACAATATGTACGAATTTTGCATTAAAATATCCCAAAATCTCAAGGCCAGTGTTATATATTTTGTTAAGTTGATTACTTACAATATCCCAAATGTTTCCAACTATTTTTAAATAATGAGAAAATTGCGATTTTAACCAAGGAAACGGGGCGTTAGAGCAGGGGGAGCTGGGAGTCGCCAGTCAATTGCGTCATATCTGCGTTACCCTCGGTTTCCGCTCGTACTGCGTGGAGTCCTGGACAAATGCGGAAGTTGTAGTTGTAGCGTCTATCAAGCAACAAACGTTAGCTTGTTTCGTGCAGTTGTTATGGAACACAATTATTATTTACTGATTGCAGCTGGTTCTGTCGACAAAGCATGCTTAATTTTATATTTTCCAAATGTAGCATTCGGTAATAGTTATGTTTATGCAAGGAAAGTATTATTGCTTTAGGTTTGTGTTTAGTTTATTGACATTGTTTATCACGTCTGGTGTTTATGGCCATGTAAATAAATATAGCATGTGTTATACATAAAGATTAATCAGTATTTTGGCAAATGATGTGGGCATGTTCGAATGTACTTTTACAACAATTGTTTAGAACACGTAAAACTGCGCAGCGTTATCACAACAATGAATTCGACAAATACAGTAACATCTATGATAACCAATTTAGTATTAAACCTTACTTTTCTTGCTGTTAATTCATTTTAATGAAATAAAAGTGTGATGAGGTTCAAGAGTCAGGAAGAAGACGGGTCGGCGTGACTGGGACTCGTACTTTATTAAAATAAAACAAAACAAACAAAAGTCGCGCACAACGCGCATTCACCGTGGCGACGGCACAAAACAGTTCAAAAATGAGAGCTCGGATCCACCGGTTTTCTTTCTCTGCGTCCAATTTTCTCTCCAGTCTCTGATTCCAGCACGGTCTCTCCACGCCAATAATACTGCAAAAAGACACAGGTGTTCGTCATTTGCACTTGACCTGCTTAGTCCCGCTCGTCTTGTTTCTATCTCTCCCGTTACAGACCGCGCTGAACCACGCCCCCCCTCGCCACAAAAAGCATGTCATTAAACGCAACATTTATAAAAATAGAACATCCATGAACATGATTTTTCGATTCCCGTCTGACTGATTTACATCCACGGTGGAGTTGAAAACAACAGTTCCCATCATTCTACGCTCCTTTACATGGTCATCAAGCTACGCCGTTGTTGTTGTTTGGAATGTAGCGCCCTCTAGCGGCAGACAATGTTGCATATTGTACCAAGCGTGCCGCACAAGCCCTGAAAAGTGAAGTCAAAACGTCTCGATCGCCCCCCCGGTGACTGGTCCTAGTATACATCGTAAGCCCTGCCTCCCTGTGTTATTCAACGGGACGTGAGCCCAACTAAACAATTAAATACACTTCAAATATCTTTTTTCCAAAGGTGGTTTCTTTCATTTGCTGTCGTTTTTATCACGCTGATGTAAGTTCAAGTGTCTGTTTAAAAAATAAGTTGGTTTTTAGTTAGTTACGTGATGCGGTGGTGTAACGTCATGATTGACAGCTGTGATTGACAGGTTCTCTGAGCGAAGTAGTCACTGAAGCACCAACGGACATTTTTTTCGGGATCTTCGGAGGACTGAGGAGATTGTATTTACTTTATTTTAACAAGCCTCTTGTCGTACTGCAATCAATTTCTTTTAAAGTGTGCAGAATCCACTCTCCCTCAGTGCATTCTGCGAGAGTGAGGGCGGAGCGTTGATTTCACGGCTTTACTTCCTGCTCACTACTGCGCAGGTCTGGTCCAGAGATCGCTACTGCGCAGACTCAAGTTCCAATATGTCAGCGCCATATCGGGACTCTGGCGGCTTCAGTTCTCATCAATGGAAGAGAGCGAAGGGGCGTCGTCCATCTTTTTTTACAGTCTATGTATTGTACCTTTAACTTATAATCGCGTCAAAGCAGCTGGTACACGGCACGACTGTCCTGCATGAATTTTATCCCGAGCCGGCAGCAATCACGTGGGCTTTCGCGCTAAACACAGAGACCGTCATGTTGTATGCATGCAGGCAAAGCTTCAGATAGAAAAATGACATAAATGTGTGTGCAAATGATTTGTTGAAAAGCAGAGAACAGTAGCCATTCCTTTCAACATAAAAACTTGAGAGAGAGAGAGAGAGAGAGAGAGAGAGAGAGAGAAGTGTACGTGTGTGTGTGTGTGTGTGTGTGTGTGTGTGTGTGTGTGTGTGTGTGACAGTGACAGTGTATGCGCACGCTGTATGGTGGCTGCCACTGAGGTATAGCCCCATCGACGTGGTTGTGTATGATTTGGCAATAGGGGACAGCTGGTGAAAATCGGGCCGACTCCCCGAATATCGGGAGGTCGGGAGGTGCTCGTAACGTGCTGGGCTCGGCTTGTAATTCCTCTCACACGCTGCGAGCCGCGACCATGCGAGCATCACCGATTCCACTCGATTTCTCCTGAGTGAAAAAAATCATCTGCGAGCAAAACAAAAATAGTGTCTGTGACTGTTTTGTTGCAACTGATAAGACACAAGTTGTTTTTGTGATTGTGTTTCATCCCAAAAAATAAATGGAGATTCATTTTGCTAATTAAAAAAACATGATATATTGTGAGTTATTACTGATAATATATCGATTATCGCAGTATCGCCATATCGTGATATTATCGGTATCGTGAACAAAGTATCGCGTATCGTATCGTATCGTGAAGTACCCAGTGATTCCCAGCCCTAATTTCCAGTATTAGCATATTTCCCATATTAGCATATTTCCCCCTCCGCCATATGTATACTGTCCGCCAAGGCAACACTTTGCATGTCTTGTGTGGACACCCCTCATGGGTGAGCAGTTGCTCATTATCATTTAAAGAGACATGCACTGAAACGGGTCGCTGTGAACAGAGCTGTTTTGGAGGAGGTAAAAAGGGTGTTGTTTTACACACCCATTGAGGAATTTTAACCAAAGTATACGTTACACACTTTACATGAAGACCCTAAAGAATCATACCAACTTGTGGAAAATGGGCATCCGATGACCCCTCTAAGAGAGCAAACATACATCTGCATTGCCCTTCATTCATGCTATTTGAAATCTTTTTTCATATTACTTTATCTCTGTCATATTACTTTCTATATCAGTCATTTTTTTCTTTACATTATTTTTCTCAAATTTTACTGTATGTTTTCTGCTGTGTTGTACAAATATGTCTCAATTTGAAGGTGTTTAACGTCACGGGATGATGTTGTGAAGCAGTAATTTTCCATTGTCTTCATGAACACTTGTTGAATTTGTGCTGGTCAGATGAAGTCCGACTGAGCATTGAGAAGTAATTAAGATTATTCTACAAACACTTTTAGTGTCCTGGTCCTCCTTCTCCTGTCCCGGTCTTTTGGGCTGAGCGAAGTTTTAACAAAGTGTTGACTGTTTGTTTTGAACATCAGGAGTGAGAGAGAGCTTCAGCGCAACCAGATCTAGCCTAGTTTTCCTGCAGATTAAAGTCTGACATTTCTGACATTAAACATCATGATCTTTAATGTAGTTGAGTATGGTAAGTATGCTTATAGCAAAGGGTTTTTGTACATTTTAATGTAAAAGACAGTTTATACTTAATTGGTTTTCAGTCTTTATTCAGGAAATTTGTCAGTAAATATAGATTTTGTAACTGACTAAATAGACTCTTTAGACTGGATGTCGCTTTAAGTCTATAATGGTGTCTTGATAACAGTTCTACAGAGGTGAAGTGAACTGTACATTTTCATTTTTTAAGATGACATTTTTTTAAGCTAGATTTTGCATGAAGAGAGTTTGTATCTTAACAAATCAGTAGTGTTTAAGCACATTTCAATTGAGTACATTTTAATTTTGTATTTGTATTTCAACATGCGTATGTCAAGCATCTGTTGATTGAACTATTCCATACTGAGAAAAAAAAACGTAATGTTTTTTTTTTCGTGTGCTTTAAATGCAAATAATTGTATGTATCTTTTGGCAGTTAAGTATTTTATGTTAGCAGCGTCAGTACAAAATTGCTTAGTAACTAATTCCACAACTATTCCTATTATCATATAACATGTAACAAATAAAATGATAAACAATAAACTGTTTTTTGTCATTTGTAATTGACAGAATCTTCACACTAGATTTCTAAATGTTGGACTAAATAAAACTTCTCAGTTGAATGAACTATGAAACTAGTTGAGCAAACATATTTTAAAATTGAAGTCAATGGGCCAACTAAAAAAATTATATGTATTCTTTTTGATAATATTCAGTGTTGAAATTGATGATGAATGAATACAAACCAATAATATTTTATATTAACTACTAACAAATTATCTTTTTATTTGTGCATAATTTGACAAAAACAGCAGAATAAAAATATTTTATATGTGAAATGTACCTGGTTTTTATGTATACTGTTCACCTCATTTCATTTTGTTGGCTCTTTGGTAACTGGAAACAATAACTTTTGAAGAAATAATTTTCACTTGATAAATAGGCTATTCAAATGTTATATGTTTATTTATTTTCGGTTTATCATAGTTTTACAATGAATTTTCATAGTTTTAGATTGAAAGTCTAGAGCTGGCAGGGTAAATCAAAATCTATATATAAAAGTAAATTAAAACATTCACACGTGATAAAAAAAAAGAAAAGGTTCATGTAATTGTTTGAATCAACAACTAGAACATTTAAATAACAATTTCCATCCTCAGGATTTCTGGCGCGGCCTTTGTGACGTCATAAGCACTCAGTCAAGAGTTCGGTGAGTGAATGCAGTGTGGAGAAGTGAATCTGCTGCATCGCGCGACATCAGAGGTAGGAAAAACTATATTTACATTATTTCGCCATTAGATGGCGGCAAAGACTGTCTTTATGAGACAGTCTGTCAGACGCAAATGACTAGCGTGTCAGGGCCTATTTTTTACAGTCTATGGTCAGGGCACGGGAAAACCCCTTAACTGTTAAAAGTTCAAGATATGGCAGCGGACATTCAAACTGATTTTTATTAGGAATATATGACTATATCTACTGTAAATGCAGGTACTCTCGCTTACTCAATCTCTCACAATACTCTAACGTTACTCTATAAGCTTCAATGAACAATATCAGTGAGAATATTATGTTTACGTTGCTAAGATGGTTGCTAGGGGTGTTGTGCAGTGAAACATTGAACCATTGAAGCGATCATTGTCGTGTTTTATCGTGGAAAAACCCCACTAAAGTTAATCAGAACCAAGGACTGGAACTACCCGTTTTATATAGATAAATATACTGCAGATAATGGCTTTATTGGTCAATTGTGTTGTTTAGCATTTATAATTGCAGGATGTTTTTAACTTACATTTTCGTCTTGATAATTTCTCTTGTTTTAATAATTGTTTTATTTGCTTTGGTAACTTACTATTTTCACAATTTTCTAAACTCGTAGCTCAAAAATCCAAACTGATAACACTAGTAACCCAGCTAACGTTAGTCATTCTTTCAAAACCTGATCCCATGCTTTCATTACAGTTATGCACATTTTCAGTCGACATTATCATTGTTTCAAAACACAAAATGATATTATACAGAGAAACCCTACAGGACTGGAACAACTTGAGGGTGAGTAAATGACAGGATTTTCATGTTTTGGTGAACTAGCCTATCCCTTTAACAGCCGTTAATTTAATAGCAAACAGTGCAATATTCATGTTTTAAATCACCCTCTTTACTGAAATAAGTAACACAGGCTACATGTGCCACTTTAGAAAATACATTTACATTACCTAAATTACGTAACAAAATCCATAATATGTATCTATCATGTGTGTTATCGAAAGATGTGATGACGTTATGAAACTGCCATGAAGTTTTGTGCTAGGACAGTTTGCTGCCAATACAGTAAATGTTCTCACTGTGCCATATGACTGAATCTGTATTGTAGTTGACCTTTATAAGGGTGAGTTACAGTAATGTCTCTACCATGGTAATCTGTTTACGGTATCACATGACAGACTGCTGACATCTGTCTCCCTTCTTCTGATGCATCTCTGATCAATCTGATGTTATACACATCATTCATTGACTGTTTCTGTCCCTAGTCTATCCTGCTCTGTTCACAAATTGCTAATCTCTCTGTCACACACACACACACACACACACACACACACACACACACACACACACACACGGCTCAGGAAGAGACACACATACACACACACGCCTTAGGAAGAGACACACATACACACACACACACACACACACACACACACACACACACGGCTCAGGAAGAGACACACATACACACACACGCCTTAGGAAGAGACACACATACACACACACATGGCTCAGGAATATACATACACGTGTGTGTGTGTGTGTGTGTGTGTGTGTGTGTGTGTGTGTGTGTGTGTGTGTGTGTGTGTGTGTGTGTGTGTGTGTGTGTGTGTGTGTGTGTGTGTGAGAGAGAGAATGTGTGTGTACTTTCAAGATAAAGGTGTGTTAAAGACAGATTTGACTTCCAAAAAAAACAGGACTAGAGGCTTCGTTACTCGCAAAGCCTGTAAAAATGAGACTGTTTATGAACTGTACATTTGAAATAGGGATGCACTGATATTAAAGTTTGGCCGATATGAATAACCGACAATTCTTTATGTTTGAAAGCCGACATGAAGGCAGATAAATCTAAATCCAAATTTTGATGTAATTTTTGAGAGCCTGATTACAAAAACAAAAGTCTCATTATTAAAAGCCAGGTCCCAAACATACAATTATAATGTTTCCATTATAATTTTATGTAGCCTATATGTCAGACTTGCTCTGCACATGTTGCACTTTACTGTATTTTCCATTTTTGAAGTGATTAAAAATCATATTTCAAGCAATTCAAAAACATGGTGAACAGTGCGCATCTGAAGTGTCTCAGCTGAGGGGGATTATCCATTATTTATCGGCTTTAATATATCAGCCAAATTTTCTTTTCGGGCTGATAACTTTAAAAATTAACATATATCGGCCGATACCGATATAGTGGCCGATATATCGTGCATCCCTAATCTGAAACAAATAGACTGTTAGCTTTTAAAGAAAGTGAAAACATTTTTAGACCCTCCCTACACATGTACATAAAGACACTTATATTTAGCTTGATGATCTAATTAATTTCCTCCTTATTTTCTCTCTCCTCTCTTTCTGTTCAAGCATCAGAACCATATGTCTTCATGTGACACTGGGTCCAGACAACACTCAGAGCTTGACCTTCTGCATCAGCCATCATCACTGGAGGAACTGAAGGATATCATCTGTCACAAACTTCAGATTGAGGTTTTTTTTACTGCATATATTTTTATTATTTATATATCTTTCAGTTTTTATTTCTTTGCTCTTCGATGTGCTTTACACTCTCTACATTGAGAATCCCAAACAATTCTTTAAAGCTGCACAGAAAAGTGAAAGTTTCCAGCTCAAACTGAAGCAGCTGCTCCTCAAAAGTTGTTTGAAGATCTAAGGACTAAAAAGTAATCTGTTGTGTCTGTGGCTTTAAAGGGGTCTTAAAAGCCGTTAGGGCGGGCGTACACGGTGCGAGTTCGGACACTTGGGAGGTCGTGAGATATTGCACACGTTGCGAGTCAGTTTAAAGGTACAATATGTAAGAATTTTGCATTAAAATATCCCAAAATCTCAAGGCCAGTGTTATATATTTTGTTAAGTTGATTACTTACAATATCCCAAATGTTTCCAACTATTTTTAAATAATGAGAAAATTGCGATTTTAACCAAGGAAACGGGGCGTTAGAGCAGGGGGAGCTGGGAGTCGCCAGTCAATTGCGTCATATCTGCGTTACCCTCGGTTTCCGCTCGTACTGCGTGGAGTCCTGGACAAATGCGGAAGTTGTAGTTGTAGCGTCTATCAAGCAACAAACGTTAGCTTGTTTCGTGCAGTCGTTATGGAACACAATTATTATTTACTGATTGCAGCTGGTTCTGTCGACAAAGCATGCTTAATTTTATATTTTCCAAATGTAGCATTCGGTAATAGTTATGTTTATGCAAGGAAAGTATTATTGCTTTAGGTTTGTGTTTAGTTTATTGACATTGTTTATCACGTCTGGTGTTTATGGCCATGTAAATAAATATAGCATGTGTTATACATAAAGATTAATCAGTATTTTGGCAAATGATGTGGGCATGTTCGAATGTACTTTTACAACAATTGTTTAGAACACGTAAAACTGCGCAGCGTTATCACAACAATGAATTCGACAAATACAGTAACATCTATGATAACCAATTTAGTATTAAACCTTACTTTTCTTGCTGTTAATTCATTTTAATGAAATAAAAGTGTGATGAGGTTCAAGAGTCAGGAAGAAGACGGGTCGGCGTGACTGGGACTCGTACTTTATTAAAATAAAACAAAACAAAACAAACAAAAGTCGCGCACAACGCGCATTCACCGTGGCGACGGCACAAAACAGTTCAAAAATGAGAGCTCGGATCCACCGGTTTTCTTTCTCTGCGTCCAATTTTCTCTCCAGTCTCTGATTCCAGCACGGTCTCTCCACGCCAATAATACTGCAAAAAGACACACAGGGTTCGTACGTTTTGAAAAAAACCTGGAAAAGTTATGGAATTTGAAAAATGCAAATTCCAGGCCTGGAAAGGTTTTGAAAAAATAAAAAGACCCAGAAAGTTTTGGAAAAGTCATGGAATTTTTTTTTAACACAGCATAATATGTGATTAATACCAAAACTGTTTAATAAAAAATATATATTTCACGTTGTCTTAACGTCCTTATATTCGGGCGGCATAACGTTCAGTTCACTTCCGATTCACTCACTTGTTGCGATGTTGCCTGAGGCGAAGTTATTATCTTATTACATTTTAAATGTTGAATATCAAAATATTCTATTGATATTTTAAAATTTGATTTTTAAATATTTTTTTATTTTAAATATTTTATATTTTATGGAAATGTTTCATAATAACAAAAGAAGAACATTTTACTTGCAACATTTTGAGCATATTTTGGTAATGTTGTTTAAGTTAAAGTTTTTACAATGATCTCAAAATAACATTGTCCCAATGTTTCATAATAACACAATTAGAACATTTTACTTGCAACATTTTGAGCATAATGTAAATACAAATCTTCAGAATCCGTATGATTGTGAGGAACAGATTCAAATTCAGTCAGAGACCGTTAACGTCAAATCCCGCTTAAATTCAAACATAAATTTGCATAAATTAGAAATAAAAAAAATTAGCACCTAAAGAAGCTTTAAGACCACTGATCTCTAAGTAGATCAGTATTGGATTGTACCACATAAATTGTCATCCATTTTATTGTTAAACCTCTGAGGGTAAACTTTAACACATATTTTTATTCTTATAATGTCGACTGACATTTTCAGGAATACATAGTCATGGAAATGTGCCGAAAAGTCATGGAAAAGTATTGGTTAAAATGTGTATGAACCCTGGACACAGGTGTTCGTCATTTGCACTTGACCTACTTAGTCCCGCTCGTCTTGTTTCTATCTCTCCCGTTACAGACCGCGCTGAACCACGCCCCCCCTCGCCACAAAAAGCATGTCATTAAACGCAACATTTATAAAAATAGAACATCCATGAACATGATTTTTCGATTCCCGTCTGACTGATTTACATCCACGGTGGAGTTGAAAACAACAGTTCCCATCATTCTACGCTCCTTTACATGGTCATCAAGCTACGCCGTTGTTGTTGTTTGGAATGTAGCGCCCTCTAGCGGCAGACAATGTTGCATATTGTACCAAGCGTGCCGCACAAGCCCTGAAAAGTGAAGCCAAAACGTCTCGATCGCCCCCCCGGTGACTGGTCCTAGTATAGGTCATAAGCCCCGCCTCCCTGTGTTATTCAACGGGACGTGAGCCCAACTAAACAATTAAATACACTTCAAATATCTTTTTTCCAAAGGTGGTTTCTTTCATTTGCTGTCGTTTTTATCACGCTGATGTAAGTTCAAGTGTCTGTTTCAAAAATAAGTTGGTTTTTAGTTAGTTACGTGATGCGGTGGTGTAACGTCATGATTGACAGCTGTGATTGACAGGTTCTCTGAGCGAAGTAGTCACTGAAGCACCAACGGACATTTTTTTCGGGATCTTCGGAGGACTGAGGAGATTGTATTTACTTTATTTTAACAAGCCTCTTGTCGTACTGCAATCAATTTCTTTTAAAGTGTGCAGAATCCACTCTCCCTCAGTGCATTCTGCGAGAGTGAGGGCGGAGCGTTGATTTCACGGCTTTACTTCCTGCTCACTACTGCGCAGGTCTGGTCCCGAGATCGCTACTGCGCAGACTCAAGTTCCAATATGTCAGCGCCATATCGGGACTCTGGCGGCTTCAGTTCTCATCAATGGAAGAGAGCGAAGGGGCGTCGTCCATCTTTTTTTACAGTCTATGTATTGTACCTTTAACTTATACATATAACTTATACATATCGCGTCAAAGCAGCTGGTACACGGCACGACTGTCCTGCATGAATTTTATCCCGAGCCGGCAGCAATCACGTGGGCTTTCGCGCTAAACACAGAGACCGTCATGTTGTATGCATGCAGGCAAAGCTTCAGATAGAAAAATGACATGAATGTGTGTGCAGATGATTTGTTGAAAAGCAGAGAACAGTAGCCATTCCTTTCAACATAAAAACTTGAGAGAGAGAGAGAGAGAGAGAGAGAAAAGTTTACGTGTGTGTGTGTGTGTGTGTGCGTGTGTGTGTGTGTGACAGTGACATTGTATGCGCACGCTGTATGGTTGCTGCCACTGAGGTATAGCCCCATCGACGTGGTTGTGTATGATTTGGCAATAGGGGACAGCTGGTGAAAATCGGGCCGACTCCCCGAATTTTTTAAACATGTTTAAAAATTATCGGGAGGTCGGGAGGTGCTCGTAACGTGCTGGGCTCGGCTTGTAATTCCTCTCACACGCTGCGAGCCGCGACCATGCGAGCATCACCGATTCCACTCGATTTCTCCTGAGTGAAAAAAATCATCTGCGAGCAAAACAAAAATAGTGTCTGTGACTGTTTTGTTCATTTTGCTAATTAAAAAAACATGATATATTGTGAGTTATTACTGATAATATATCGATTATCGCAGTATCGCGATATCGTGATATTATCGGTATCGTGAACAAAGTATCGCGTATCGTATCGTATCGTGAAGTACCCAGTGATTCCCAGCCCTAATTTCCAGTATTAGCATATTTCCCATATTAGCATATTTCCCCCTCCGCCATATGTATACTGTCCGCCAAGGCAACACTTTGCATGTCTTGTGTGGACACCCCTCATGGGTGAGCAGTTGCTCATTATCATTTAAAGAGACATGCACCGAAACGGGTCGCTGTGAACAGAGCTGAGGTAAAAAGGGTGTTGTTTTACACACCCATTGAGGAATTTTAACCAAAGTATACGTTACACACTTTACATGAAGACCCTAAAGAATCATACCAACTTGTGGAAAATGGGCATCCGATGACCCCTCTAAGAGAGCAAACATACATCTGCATTGCCCTTCATTCATGCTATTTGAAATCTTTTTTCATATTACTTTATCTCTGTCATATTACTTTCTATATGTGTCTTTTTTTTTTTTTCTTTTTTTTTCTCTAATTTTACTGTATGTTTTGTGCTGTGTTGTACAAATATGTCTCAATTTGAAGGTTTTTAACGTCACGGGATGATGTTGTGAATAGGGATGTCCTGATACCACTTTTTCACTTCCAATACGATACCGATGCCGCAGCTTTGGCTATTTGCCGATACCGATATCAATCCGATATTTTTATTTTATTCTTGAACTAATACTAATAATAATAAAATATATGGAAGCACTTTGCTCAATTAGCCACATAAAAACATCTCACTCAAATGGAGAACAAATACTTCTCCAGTATATAGTCCACACCAACAGTTGATAATGAAAGACTGCCACCCTTTATTCAACCTTGAGATATGTTTGGTAATTGTACCTGAATGAATTTAAAATTAATTTGCTATATTTCAAATCACAATATTTTTTTCCTTAAAATTTTTATTAACTTTAACGTTATTCTCATCTGAATTATAAATAATTTATTTCTGTATAAAATAATACTACCATTAAAAACACATTTGATTTTCTTTTTTAATCAATGTAGAATGTGTAACTTCAAAATAAACAGATTAGTGCTCTGTTTTAGGACAATAAATGAAAACCAATGCAATATGATGAATGTCCAAAAGATGAGATCATTTTTGCTTTTAAACAGTGTGTGTGTGTGTGTGTGTGTGTGTGTGATTTTGGTTGGGTGACAGTTGTAGGTTACAGTTTGACAAGAGTTTACAGTTTGACAAAAGCACAATGTTGTGTTTTACACAAATATAGTAGGCTAAACACTTTTTGCAGTTTTAATGATGTCCTGTATGAACAAAATGAACGGAGTATGTTTTTATGTTTCCACTGTTCTATCGCGCTCGTGCCTCTCTCTCTCTCTCTCTCTCTCTCTCTCTCTCTCTCTCTCTCTCTCTCTCTCTCTCTCTCTCTCTCTCTGACACACACAGACACACACACACACACACACACACACATTCCAGCATTGCAATCTTGACATCGCAGCCTGTTCATTTTGCTGCGTTCACACCAAACGCGAATAGAGTGTCAAATTCGCGTCTATCGCGTCTAGTTCGATGCTTGAACATTTTGAATCCATTCGCGCGTCCAAAGCGAATAGGACGTGCCTATAAAGCGAGCGTTTGAAGCGAAATAGACGCGCGTTCAGAGAGGTGTTCCTATGCTCCTATATGTCTATGCGCGTATCTAACAGTAGTTCCGCATTATATTAATTAATGTGCACGCAAATTTTATTTATTTTTATACCGTGTATTCTCCGTGTATTTTCATTTTTCATTCATTTTTCAGCAGTCATTTTTCATTGTCTTCATGAACACTTGTTGAATTTGTGCTGGTCAAATGAAGTCCGACTGAGCATTGAGATGTAATTAAGATTATTCTACAAACACTTTTAGTTTCCTGCTCCTTCTCCTTCTCTATCCTATCAGCATGAGAGGAAGCAGATAGATAGATAGATAGATAGATAGATAGATAGTTAGTTAGTTAGTTAGTTAGTTAGTTAGTTAGTTAGTTAGTTAGTTAGTTAGTTAGTTAGTGGGCATAGATGTCTACTATCGGCCGTATTCTCCTCTCCAGTACCCTGGCATAGACTTTCCTGGGGAGGCTGAGAAGTGTGATCCCCCTGTAGTTTGAACACATCCTCTGGTCCCCCTTCTTAAAAAGAGGGACCACCACCCCGGTCTGCCAGCCCAAAGGTACTGTCCTCGACCGCCACGCGATGTTGCAGAGGCGTGTCAGCCAAGACAGCCCCTCAACATCCAGAGACTTGAGGTACTCAGGGCAGATCTCATCCACCCCTGGTGCCTTGACTACCTCGGTGACTTCAGCTTGGGTGAAGTCGGCCCTCGGCCTCTGCTTCCTCAATGGAGGACGTGTCGATGGGATTGAGATCCTCAAAGTATTCCTTCCACCGTCCAACGACATCCCCAGTTGAGGTCAACAGCTGCCCACCTCCACTGCCAACCGGTAGTCCTTCTCCATTGCCTCACCTAACTCCTCCAAAGCTCGATTTTTTTTGCCTCCACAACCACCCGGGCTGCAGTCCACTTGGCCTGCCGGTACCCGTCAGCTGCCTCAGGAGTACCACATGCGAACCAGGCCCAATAGGACTCCTTCTTCAGCTTGACGGCATCCCTTACTTCCTGTGTCCAGCACGGAGTTCGGGTATTGCCACCTAAACAGGCACCGGAGACCTTACGGCCACAGTTCTTTATTGTTCTATAGTTCTTGACCAGGCTTGCACACACTGCAGCAGGGTTTTTGGCCCACTACTCCATACAGACCTTCTCCAGATCCTTCAGGTTTCGGGGCTGTCGCTGGGCAATACGGACTTTCAGCTCCCTCCAAAGATTGTCTATTGGGTTCAGGTCTGGAGACTGGCTAGGCCACTCCAGGACCTTGAGATGCTTCTTACGGAGCCACTCCTTAGTTGCCCTGGTTGTGTGTTTCGGGTCGTTGTCATGCGGGTCGAGTCCTTCCAAGTGAAGGAGGTGGTGGTGGGGATAGATAGATAGATAGATAGATAGATAGATAGATAGATAGATAGATAGATAGATAGATAGATAGATAGAGTCCTTCCAAGTGAAGGAGGTGGTGGTGGGGATAGATAGATAGATAGATAGATAGATAGATAGATAGATAGATAGATAGATAGATAGATAGATAGATAGATAGAAAGAGTCCTTCCAAGTGAAGGAGGTGGTGGTGGGGATAGATAGATAGAATTGATTGCTGATTGTTTTTCTGCTTTTTCTGTTATTTGTTTAGCATTCACAATTGCAGATCGCTATGTGCTATGATAGATAGATAGATAGATAGATAGACAGATAGATAGACAGATAGATAGATAGATAGATAGATAGATAGATAGGTTATCATAGACAGACAGACAGACAGCTTATTTTTGGTATACTTAATTTTTTTGTCATCATGTTTAGTATTTACAGTTGCAGATAGATAGATAGATAGATAGATAGATTATCATAAGCCGCGTTTCCACTGTCGGGCCAGGGCCGGGCCGTGCTAGTGCGTGCCAGGGCCAGTCGCGTTTCCACTGTCACTTCCGGGGCTTGATCGGGGCTTACTCGGGGCCAACGGCCAGGATTTCTGGCCCGTCGAATACCTTGGGCCAGAGCGGGCTAGCTCGGGCTAGAGGAGTGGTTACGAACAGAGGCGGAGTTCACCTGAGTCGGGAGACGGCAGCGCCGGATGATTCTGTCAGCATTAAAGACTTTTAAAATAATTTAACTCGCGTTCATGTTTGAATGCCTTGTGTTTGTGATGCAAAAGACTATGCGCGCTAACCTTTACCATAGTAAACATGGTAAACGCTTGAAGATACGCATAGTAAAAAAACATAGTGAACGCTTGAAGAAATCAGACCAATCATAAAGGCTACCACAATCATGTTTTTATTTGATCTGTCAGTAGCCTCGTCTCTTTATACCGGACTATCATACAATAAAGCAACTTTTTTTTCGGGAGCTTCCTCTGTTTCTCTGACGGAAAATATCTGTATGGGAGTCGAGAGAGTGCTGCTAAAGCTCCTCAGGTCGTATTTTTGGTGGCATATATTTGTAGAAATTATCATTCTTTCTAAATGTGATGTAACTATGTCCTGTAACTACCAGATAAACAGTAACAGACGCGACTGAAGAAGTAAGTGTGTCCTCTTTCTTTTGTGAAATAGACCTAACAGTAATTTATTTCTGAGTGACTAATGTGCAATTTTGACATAAATTAATTCATTATGATCAATGTATCACTTTTTATTGTAAACCTGTGGTAAAACATCGATGCTTGGGTTTTAAATATTAACCCTCTACTGCATAGCGTTGCCCCCAGGCAACGGAAAGTTTTCTTAAGCCCTGTGTTCAGTACATTTTTCTTTAAATGATTGCAACCAATTAGAATGTTTGAAAAAGTATCAAAGAACAGTCCAATAAGGTTTGGGAGTCACTATCAAGCACCATTTGAAGGCGGGACGTCCTTTTCTGACACATGGTCACAGGAGCACATGGTGTGAGATGAAAGCAAGATTATTTGCTTTAGTAATCATATTTAAAATGACATGAACTGTACATAAAAAATATGTGTGTGTGTATGAAGGTGTAGAGAAGCCTTTTGGCAGGTTTTGTGAATTTCTTTTTATTTTGCATGTTCACAAATTCAGTTTTTCTTTTTGTTGCCTCAGGGCAACGTTATGCGATAAGGGGTACTTTTCAAGGATGTCTTGGACAATACCTCACAATGGCAAATAATGTGTTACAAGTAGGGAAGATGTAGGGTTCCTGGGTGCACAGGAACACCCGAAGTCACCAAAGTGACACTAATGTGCAGCATCCACAGTCATGTTAGAACAGAAAGGGGCCATCTACAAACTGTTCCCACAAAGTTGGGAGCATGAAATTGTCCAAATTGTCTTGGTATGCTAAAGCATTAGGAGTTCCTTTCACTGGACCTAAGGGGCAAAGCCCAACCCCTGAAAAACAACCCCACACCATAATCCCCCCTCCACCAAACAACCCCACACCATAATCCCCCCTCCACCAAACAACCCCACACCATAATCCCCCCTCCACCAAACAACCCCACACCATAATCCCCCCTCTACAAAACTTTACACTTGGCACAATGCAGTCAGGCAAGTACCGTTTTCCTGCCAAACCCAGACTCGTCCATTGGATTGCCAGTCAGAGAAGCGTGATTGGTCACTCCAGAGTCCAGTGGCGGCGTGCTTTACACCACTGCATCCCACACTTTGCATTGCGCTTGGTGATGTAAGGCTTGGAAGCAGCTGCTCAGCCATGGAAACCCATTCCATGAAGCTCTCTACAAAGTTTGGAGGTCTGTAGCTATTGACTCTGCAGAAAGTTGGCGACTTCTGTGCGCCTCAGCATGTACTGACCCCACTCTGTGGCCTAGTTGCTGTTGTTCCCAATTGCTTCCACTTTGTTATAATACCACTAACAGTTGACCGTGGAATATTTTGTAGTGAGGAAATATCACGAATGGACTTATTGCACAGGTGGCAACCTATCACCGCGCTTGAATTCACTGAGCTCCTGAGAGTGTTTGTTGAAGCATCTGTATGCCTAGGTTCTTGATTTTAAACAACTGTGGCCATGGAAGTGATTGGAACACCTGAATTCAATGATTTGGAGGGGTCCCAATACTTTTGTCATTATACAGTAGTGTATATGGGGTTGATTAGGATACATGAAGTACATGATATGACATGACGCACTACATGATACAAACCTATGTCTGTATCAAATCAAGTATATTGATGTGTTTCAAGTGTTTTTCCCTTTTTACTTAAATGATTTCTTGACATTTTTTAATAATTTTTTTTATTTTTGTATTGCTCTCTGAGAATTGTATAATGATCATTTTCTCTATGATTCTTTACCATTGTTGCATAACGTTGCCCTCAGGCAACAAAAAAATATTTTGGGGTGGGGGGGTTGGGGGAGGGACATTTTTCAATAAATCAATAAAATGTTCCCAAATGAGCCAGGAAATGATGTGAAATAATTTTTATCATGTGTCATCAAAATTCATGCAGTAGAGGGTTAAAGTAAACAACAAAAATTCCAGCAAACGGCCGCTTTTATCATGTTTGTTTTCAACGCTGTTTCAACGCTGTTTCCAGTGATTTCTGATTAGTTTTCTGATAAAACTTCCATTTGTTGGTGAATGGGTTAGTGTGACGTTGTTCCAGAGAGGCGTGTTACGGGCGTGTTTTAGTGAAGCGCTGTGGAGCTTCTGGCCCGGCAGTGGAAACGCAGGCCCGGTGCTATTAGCCCGAGGCTATTAGCCCGGCACGGCCAGTTTAAAGCCCTGGCCCGGCCCTGGCCCGACAGTGGAAACGCGGCTATAGACAGACAGACAGCTTATTTTTGGTATACTTAATTTTTTTGTCATCATGTTTAGTATTTACATTTGCAGATAGATAGATAGATAGATAGATAGACAGACAGATAGATAGATAGATAGATAGATAGATAGATAGATAGATAGATAGATAGATAGATAGATAGATAGATAGATAGGTTATCATAGACAGACAGACAGCTTATTTTTGGTATACTTAATTTTTTTGTCATCATGTTTAGTATTTACAGTTGCAGATAGATAGATAGATAGATAGATAGATAGATAGATAGATAGATAGATAGATAGATAGGTTATCATAGACAGACAGACAGCTTATTTTTGGTATACTTAATTTTTTTGTCATCATGTTTAGTATTTACAGTTGCAGATAGATAGATAGATAGATAGATAGACAGACAGACAGACAGACAGACATACAGATAGATAGATAGATAGATATATAGATAGATAGATAGATAGATAGATAGATAGATAGATAGATAGATAGATAGATAGATAGACAGAGAGACAGAGAGAGATAGATAGACAGACAGACAGCTTATGATAGATAGATAGACTGACAGACAGACAGCTTATGATAGATAGATAGATAGATAGATAGATAGATAGATAGATAGATAGATAGATAGATAGATAGATAGATAGATAGATAGATAGATAGATAGATAGATAGGTTATCATAGACAGACAGACAGCTTATTTTTGGTATACTTAATTTTTTTGTCATCATGTTTAGTATTTACAGTTGCAGATAGATAGATAGATAGATAGATAGATAGATAGATAGATAGATAGATAGATAGATAGATAGATAGATAGATAGATAGATAGATAGATAGATAGATAGATAGATAGATAGATTATCATAGACAGACAGACAGACAGCTTATTTTTGGTATACTTAATTTTTTTGTCATCATGTTTAGTATTTACAGTTGCAGATAGATAGATAGATAGACAGAGAGACATAGAGAGATAGATAGACAGACAGACAGCTTATGATAGATAGATAGACTGACAGACAGACAGCTTATGATAGATAGATAGATAGATAGATAGATAGATAGATAGATAGATAGATAGATAGATAGATAGATAGATAGATAGATAGATAGATAGATAGATAGATTATCATAGACAGGCAGCTTATTTTTGGTATGTTTTTATTTTTTTGTCATAATGTTTAGTACAGTTGCAAATTGTCATTTCTAAAATTGTCAGACTAATTGATTGCTGATTGTTGTTCTGCTTTTTCTGTTATTTGTTTAGCATTCACAATTGTAGATCGCTATGTGCTATAATAGATAGATAGATAGATAGTTTATGATAGATAGATAGACAGACAGACCGACAGACAGTTTATTATAGATAGATAGATAGTTTATGATAGATAGATAGACAGACAGACAGTTTATTATAGATAGATAGATAGATAGATAGATAGATAGATAGATAGATAGATAGATAGATAGCTTATCATAGACAGACAGACAGCTTATTTTTGGTATGTTTTATTTTTTGTCATCATGTTTAGTACAGTTGCAAATTGTCATTTCTAAAATTGTCAGACTAATTTATTGCTGATTGTTGTTCTGCTTTTTCTTTTACTTGTTTAGCATTCACAATTGCAGATCGTTATGTGCTAAGATAGATAGATAGATAGATAGATTATCATAGACAGACAGACAGCTTATTTTTGGTATACTTATTTTTTTGTCATCATGTTTAGTATTTATAGTTGCAGATAGATAGATAGAAAGATAGACTGACAGATAGATAGAAAGATAGACAGACAGATAGATAGACAGACAGACAGACAGACAGCTTATGATAGATAGATAGAAAGATAAACTGACAGACATACAGCTTATGATAGATAGATAGATAGATAGATAGATAGATAGATAGATAGATAGATAGATAGATAGATAGATACATAGGTTATCATAGACAGACAGACAGCTTATTTTTGGTATACTTATTGTCACGTTCATAGGTGCTTTGTGGGAGTGCCTGTGTTTGTTTTCTCTCTCTCTCTCTCTTTCTTCCTGTTGATCTCTTAGGCCGTCTTCCTTGACCGCTGATTGGCTCACGAGGCTATCATCAAGCGATGTGACGTCGACCTATCCGCTGCCAGTAACGTTTCCGCTGGCAGATAAAAGGACGCTGGAAAGGAGTGAATGGAGGCTCTTTTTGTTTTACTGGTTTTGCTGTCATCGTTACTCGGTTTCTGCCTCGCTTTATTTGTTATTTGCTCATGCCAACATCTGTTGTTTTGTTATAAGTTTTGATTTACTGTTTTGTTCGATTATTTACTTTTACTCTGGCGCAATTCTTTTTTGGGGAGAAGGACAAGCAGAGTGGTGTAGCTGATGCTGATGCTGACGTGGAGGCGGAGGCCGAAGCCAAGGCCGGCTTACCACCGTTTGAGCCGTTTTCACCCAGTTCTGTTGATTCACAGGAAGGCACGCGACTGAAGGTCCGCCTTGCCCGTTTGCATTATGAAGCGCAAGAGAGAGCCCAGGCGCGCCAAGCTGACCTGAACTTGCAGTTGGAGGTGCGCAAGTTGGAAATCGAGCAGGTGAAACTGAGGCAGCTTGAGCTGGAGGCATCCAAAATTACTACTAGCTCAGCTGTACAGTTGAACACCGCTCCAGCTTCTTCTCCTCCGCCGCGCGGTGGTTTAGCCCCAGATGCCTTTGACGTGAGTAAACACATTGCACTCGTTCCTCAATTTAGAGAAACAGAAGTAGATTCTTATTTCAGTGCGTTTGAACGCATCGCAACTTCTCTTCATTGGCCTAAGGAGGTTTGGTCTTTGCTTTTGCAATGTAGGTTATTTGGTAAAGCGCAAGAAATTTGTTCTACGTTATCACTAGAAGAGAGTCTGAAATATGAGTCTGTGAAGTCTGCTATCCTACGAGCATATGAGTTAGTTCCGGAGGCTTATAGGCAACGTTTTATAAAACACAAAAAGAGTCCTACACAAACATTTGTGGAATTTGCTAGGGAGAAAGGAGTGTTGTTTGATAAATGGTGTACCACCAGTAAAGTGAGTGATCTTGACTCTTTAAGAGAGTTGATGTTGCTAGAGGAGTTTAAAGGATGTTTATCTGACCGCATTGTAGTATATCTTAATGAACAGAAGGTAACTACCCTATCACACGCAGCTGTACTCTCAGATTAGTTTGTTTTAACCCACAAGAATGTATTTGCCTCTGCACGTCCTGAAAAGTTACAGATTGATAGCTCGCAATCTCAAACGTCACGTTCAAGATTTAGCCCACCTCGTAATAAAGAGGAGCGTGAATGTTTTTACTGTCACAAGAAAGGGCATGTGATTGCTGATTGTTTTGCGTTGAAGCGCAAGCAGCAGCCACAACCAAAGGGCGTGGGGTTTGTGAAAGCTTTTAAATCTGCGGCTACGGTGAATACTGAGGAGAGAATTGATGAGAGTTATCGGCCCTTTGTGTCAAAAGGGTTAATATCTCTGTCTGGAAAAATGGAGGACCAAGAAGAAATAAGAATACTCAGGGACACTGGTGCCATGCAATCTTTTATTTTGGCAGGTAAAATACAGTTGTCTGACAATACCTTCTGTGGTTCTAGTGTGATCGTGCAGGGAATCGAAATGGGTTGTGTGAAATTTCCGTTGCATTATATGCACTTATAGAGTGAACTGTGTACTGGTGTTAGAGTTGCTGTGTGTCCTTCACTCCCTGTGAAGGGTGTTGATTTTATCCTTGGAAATGACCTGGCAGGTGGGAAGGTAATGTCTGTTATTGAAGTTGTTGAGGAACCAAATGCGTTCTGTGAGTTAGAAGGATTGTCTGAAACTTACTATGATGTTTTTCCAGCTTGCGCCGTCACACGCGCACAGTCGCGCAGAGTAGGTGATGTAGTTGATCTGTCTAACTCGTTCATGTTCCCACTGTTGTCTGGTGATACATTACTGGATGTGAATCTTGAAAAGAAAAATAGTTCAAAAATAGAAAACAAAGGTGTAGTTGAGTCTGATGCAGAGTTACTTAAATTACCTGTGTCACGTGAGAAAATTATTGCTGCACAGAAAGAGGATAAAACACTTGTCACTGCTTTTAATTCTGCTGTTTCTCTTGGTGTCGTTAAGGATAAGAAATTTGCTTACTTCATTGATAAGGACTTACTGATGAGAAAGTGGTGTTCTCATGCTGACGAGAATTCAGATTGGAATGTTGTTTATCAAATTGTGGTCCCGTTTTCCTATCGTCAACATGTCTTGTTCTTAGCTCATGATCACCAGCTTGCTGGTCATTTAGGAGTTACCAAGACATATAATAGGATTTTGAGTCATTTCTTTTGGCCGGGATTAAAAAAAGATGTTGCTTATTACTGTCGTACTTGCCATACCTGTCAGATCGTTGGAAAGCCAAATCAGAAAATTCCACCTGCTCCTTTGATTCCTATACCCGCGATTGGAGAACCATTCGAAC
Source organism: Leuciscus leuciscus (assembly GCF_965113295.1). NCBI lineage: Eukaryota > Metazoa > Chordata > Actinopteri > Cypriniformes > Leuciscidae > Leuciscus > Leuciscus leuciscus. Next base: position 36,401,811 of record NC_138732.1, read on the forward strand.
ATGTGATGGTTGACTGTGTCGGTCCATTACCGAAAACTAAGTCTGGTAACCAGTTTTTGTTAACTATCATGTGTGTGGCCACCAGATTTCCAGAGGCGATTCCTCTAAGAAAAATCACTGCGCCTGTAGTCAGCAAGGCATTGGTGAAATTCTTTTCCACGTTTGGACTTCCAAAAGTAGTGCAAACCGATCAAGGTATGAATTTTTTATCTAAACTTTTTAAACAAGTACTTGAATCACTAGCAATTTCTCATCGAGTCTCAAGTGCGTACCATCCGCAGAGCCAGGGCGCACTTGAGCGTTTTCACCAAACCCTTAAGTCAATGCTTAAGAAATATTGCCAGGACACTGTTAACGATTGGGATGAGGGAGTTCTGTTTGCTGTTAGAAAGACCATTCAAGAATCTCTTGGTTTTAGTGCAGCCGAACTTCTGTTCGGACACCAAGTTAGAGGCCCATTGAAAGTTCTTAAAGAACGAATTTTAGCACCTAATTCGAATACAAACACTAGTGTACTGGATTATGTGAGCCAGTTTCGAGATCGTCTTCATACTGCTTGGTCGCTAGCTAGAGACTGGCTTGCAAATGCTCAGAAAGATATGAAGGGTACATATGATAAACGATCAGTAGCGCGATCTTTTCAACCTGGTGACGAAGTGCTTGTGTTGTTACCTGTCCCAGGATCATCTTTATCTGCTCGTTTCTTTGGTCCCTATGTTGTGAAAAAGAGAATGAGTGAAACTGATTATATGTTGTATACACCTGATCGAAAACGAAAAACCCATGTTTGTCATCTAAACATGTTGAAAGCTTATCATACTAGAGAGTCGTCAACGGCGAGTGTTGCGGAACAGACGGCAGGGCCCGCTGTCTCTTCTGTTGCGATAGCCGTGGACCGGAAGTCATCTCCTGGTATCTTGGAGGTGGACACGGATGGTGTGGTGCTTCGCCATGCTTTTCAGCAGGGTGTAAGGTTGGCAAATTCTGAGATTTTAGAAGATCTTCACTCGTATCTTAATCATTTGACTGTGGATCAGAGAATAGACATTGTAAAATTACTTTCTGATTTTAAATGTCTGTTTGGTGATGTTCCTACACAAACAAATGTTCTGAAACATGATATTGATGTGAACGGAGCTCGTCCCATTAAGCAACATGCTTATCGTGTAAACTCAATGAAAAGATCTGTTATGAGTCAAGAGGTAGAGTATCTGTTGGAAAATGGTTTGGCCAAGTCCAGTTGCAGTCCGTGGAGTTCTCCATGCCTACTTGTTCCCAAATCCGATGGCACATTCAGATTCTGCACAGATTACCGTAAGGTAAATGCTGTGACTGTGCCAGACAGTTACCCGTTACCTCGGATGGAGGATTGTATAGATAACATCGGTTCTGCACGTTTTGTTACAAAGCTTGATATGCTAAAAGGATAATGGCAAGTTCCACTCACCTCAAAAGCTTCAGAGATTTCAGCCTTTGTAACCTCAGATAATTTCCTCCAGTATACGGCAATGGCTTTCGGGCTTAGAAATGCCCCAGCAACTTTCCAGCGCCTCGTTAACATCGTTTAAATGATGTACCGAATTGCAACGCGTATCTTGATGATTTGGTGTTGTATTCGTTGAGTTGGACAGAACACATTAGCCTGTTGAGAACAGTGTTTGAGCGACTTGCTAAAGCAAATTTGACACTTAATTTAGCGAAATGTGAATTTGGCAAAGCAACTGTTACTTACCTTGGTAAGGAGGTCGGTCAAGGCCAAGTGCGACCAGTAGAGGCCAAGGTAACTGCCATAGCCGAATTCCCAATTCCTACCACCCGCAGAGAGTTGGGGAGGTTCTTGGGAATGGCAGGCTATTATCGTGGTTTCTGTAAGAATTTCTCGACCGTTGTGAGTCCCCTTACTTCACTGCTTAGTCCATCTAAATCTTATGAGTGGTCAGTTGAGAGTCAACATGCTTTTGATTCAGTCAAAATGTGCACTCTGATGTGCAATGCACCTGTTTTAATGGCACCTGACTGTGCTCAGCATTTTAAATTGGAGGTTGATGCAAGCGCTGTGGGTGCTGGGGGAGTTCTTATCCAAGAGGATGCCAATGGAATAGAACATCCTATTAGTTATTACCCTCGTAAGTTTAATAAACATCAGCTGAATTATTCAACTATTGAAAAAGAAGCTCTTGCTTTGTTACTCTCATTACAACACTTTGAGGTTTATCTTGGTTCTAGTAGTCTTCCGATTGTGGTATATACAGATCACAATCCTCTCGTGTTTTTAACTCGAATGTATAATCACAATCAGCGGTTGATGCGTTGGGCTGACAGATATATAGAAAGATAGACAGACAGACAGACAGATAGATAGACAGAGAGACAGACAGATAGACAGACAGACAGGCAGCTTATTTTTGGTATGTTTTATTTTTTTGTCATCATGTTTAGTACAGTTGCATATTGTCATTTCTAAAATTGTCAGACTAATTGATTGCTGATTGTTTTTCTGCTTTTTCTGTTATTTGTTTAGCATTCACAATTGCAGATCGCTATGTGCGATAGATAGATAGATAGATAGATAGATAGATAGATAGATAGATAGATAGATAGATAGATAGATAGATAGATAGATAGATAGATAGATAGATAGGTTATCATAGATAGACAGACAGACAGCTTATTTTTGGTATACTTAATTTTTTTGTCATCATGTTTAGTATTTACAGTTGCAGATAGATAGATAGATAGATAGATAGATAGATAGATAGATAGATAGATAGATAGATAGATAGATAGATAGATAGATAGATAGATAGATAGATAGATAGATAGGTTATCATAGACAGACAGACAGACAGCTTATTTTTGGTATACTTAATTTTTTTGTCATCATGTTTAGTATTTACAGTTGCAGATAGATAGATAGATAGATAGATAGATAGATAGATAGATAGATAGATAGATAGATAGATAGATAGATAGCTTATCATAGACAGACAGACAGGCAGCTTATTTTTGGTATGTTTTATTTTTTTGTCATCATGTTTAGTACAGTTGCATATTGTCATTTCTAAAATTGTCAGACTAATTGATTGCTGATTGTTTTTCTTCTTTTTCTGTTTTTTTTTAGTATTC
>NC_138732.1:36407436-36409936 GCF_965113295.1 Leuciscus leuciscus
TAGATAGATAGATAGATAGATAGATAGATAGATAGATAGATAGATAGATAGATAGATAGATAGATAGATAGGTTATCATAGACAGACAGCTTATTTTTGGTATACTTAATTTTTTTGTCATCATGTTTAGTACAGTTGCAAATTGTCATTTCTAAAATTGTCAGACTAATTGATTGCTGATTGTTTTTCTGCTTTTTCTGTTATTTGTTTAGCATTCACAATTGCAGATCGCTATGTGCTATGATAGATAGATAGATAGATAGATAGATAGATAGATAGATAGATAGATAGATAGATAGATAGATAGACAGACAGATAGATAGATAGATAGATAGATAGATAGATAGATAGATAGATAGATAGATAGATAGATAGATAGATAGATAGATAGATAGATAGATAGGTTATCATAGACAGACAGACAGGCAGCTTATTTTTGGTATGTTTTATTTTTTTGTCATCATGTTTAGTACAGTTGCATATTGTCATTTCTAAAATTGTCAGACTAATTGATTGCTGATTGTTTTTCTTCTTTTTCTGTTATTTGTTTAGCATTCACAATTGCAGATTGCTATGTGCTATGATAGATAGATAGATAGATAGATAGATAGATAGATAGATAGATAGATAGATAGATAGATAGATAGATAGATAGATAGATAGATAGATAGATAGGTTATCATAGACAGACAGACAGACAGCTTATTTTTGGTATACTTAATTTTTTTGTCATCATGTTTAGTATTTACAGTTGCAGATAGATAGATAGATAGATAGATAGATAGATAGATAGATAGATAGATAGATAGATAGATAGATAGATAGATAGCTTATCATAGACAGGCAGCTTATTTTTGGTATGTTTTATTTTTTGTCATCATGTTTAGTACAGTTGCATATTGTCATTTCTAAAATTGTCAGACTAATTGATTGCTGATTGTTTTTCTGCTTTTTCTGTTATTTGTTTAGCATTCACAATTGCAGATCGCTATATGCTATAGATAGATAGATAGATAGATAGATAGATAGATAGGTTATCATAGACAGACAGACAGACAGCTTATTTTTGGTATACTTAATTTTTTTGTCATCATGTTTAGTATTTACAGTTGCAGATAGATAGATAGATAGATAGATAGATAGATAGATAGATAGATAGACAGACAGACAGACAGCTTATTTTTGGTATACTTAATTTTTTTGTCATCATGTTTAGTATTTACAGTTGCAGATAGATAGATAGACAGACAGACAGACATACAGACATACAGATATATAGATAGATAGATAGATAGATAGATAGATAGATAGATAGATAGATAGATAGATAGATAGATAGATAGATAGATAGATAGATAGATAGATAGGTTATCATAGACAGACAGACAGACAGCTTATTTTTGGTATACTTAATTTTTTTGTCATCATGTTTAGTATTTACAGTTGCAGATAGATAGATAGATAGATAGATAGATAGATAGATAGATAGACAGACAGACAGATAGATAGATAGATAGATAGATAGATAGATAGATAGATAGATAGATAGATAGATTATCATAGACAGACAGACAGCTTATTTTTGGTATACTTAATTTTTTTGTCATCATGTTTAGTATTTTCAGTTGCAGATAGATAGATAGATAGATAGATAGGTTATCATAGACAGACAGACAGACAGACAGATAGATAGACAGACAGACAGACAGACAGACAGACAGACATACAGATAGATAGATAGATAGATAGATAGATAGATAGATAGATAGATAGATAGATAGATAGATAGATAGATAGATAGATAGATAGATAGGTTATCATAGACAGACAGACAGACAGCTTATTTTTGGTATACTTAATTTTTTTGTCATCATGTTTAGTATTTACAGTTGCAGATAGATAGATAGATAGATAGATAGATAGATAGATAGATAGATAGATAGATAGATAGGTTATCATAGACAGACAGACAGACAGCTTATTTTTGGTATACTTAATTTTTTTGTCATCATGTTTAGTATTTACAGTTGCAGATAGATAGATAGATATATAGATAGATAGATAGATAGATAGATAGATAGATAGATAGATAGCTTATCATAGACAGGCAGCTTATTTTTGGTATGTTTTATTTTTTGTCATCATGTTTAGTACAGTTGCATATTGTCATTTCTAAAATTGTCAGACTAATTGATTGCTGATTGTTTTTCTGCTTTTTCTGTTATTTGTTTAGCATTCACAATTGCAGATCGCTATATGCTATAGATAGATAGATAGATAGATAGATAGATAGATAGATAGATAGATAGATAGATAGATAGATAGATAGGTAGATAGGTAGATAGATAGGTTATCATAGACAGACAGACAGACAGCTTATTTTTGGTATACTTAATTTTTTTGTCATCATGTTTAGTATTTACAGTTGCAGATAGATAGATAGATAGATAGATAGATAGATAGATAGATAGATAGATAGATAGATAGATAGATAGATAGA